>NW_024544600.1:1432500-1945000 GCF_018167655.1 Microtus oregoni
GGACAACTTTGGAAATTATTTCTCTCCTTGCAGGACGTGGGTCCCAGGAATTGAGCTTGGGTCATCAGGCTGAACCATTTCATTACCTATGCTCCATCTTTTTTTAATTTATATAAATATTTACTTATTTATTATGTATACAATATTCTGTCTGCGTGTATTCCTGCAGGCCAGAAGAGGGCACCAGACCTCATTACAGATGGTTGTGAGCCACCATGTGGTTGCCGGGAATTGAACTCAGGACCTTTGGAAGAGCAGGCAATGCTCTTAACCTCTGAGCCATCTCTCCAGCCCTCCCCCACATGCTCCATCTTTTTAAAATTATTTTCTTTTGT
Source organism: Microtus oregoni (assembly GCF_018167655.1). Classification (NCBI taxonomy): domain Eukaryota; kingdom Metazoa; phylum Chordata; class Mammalia; order Rodentia; family Cricetidae; genus Microtus; species Microtus oregoni. The sequence continues at coordinate 1,432,836 of NW_024544600.1, forward strand.
GTTTTGAAACAAGTTATCTTTACATAGCCCTGACTGTCCTAGAACTCACTGTGTAGACCAGTCTGGCTTTGAGTGCACAGAGATCCTCCTGCCTCTGCCTCCCAAGAGCTGGGAATAAAGGTTTGCGCCACCACTGCCTGGCTCATCTTTTTTTTTTTTTTTTTTTAAGACAGGCTTACAGGTAGCCTAGGCTGGCCTTGAATTTATGACAATTCTCCTATAGGTTCAAGTGGCATTGGGGTGTGTCTATATTCTTATTAGGGATTGAATTTAGGTCCTCATGCAGACTAAGGAAGCGCCCTACCAGTGAGCTATATCCAGCTTGGGGCTAGGGAGATGGCTCAGGGTTTAAGAGAACTTACAGAAGACCCGGGTCTGGTTTCCAGCACCTGATGGAGGAAGGTCATTGGTTAATTAATAAAGAAACTGCTTGGCCCTGATTGGTTAGAACATAGGTGGGTGGAGTAAACAGAACAGAATGCTGGGAGGTAAGACGCCTCAGACAGATGCCATAGCTCTGTTCTCTGAGGCAGATGCGATGAAGCTCCGACCCAAGATGGATGTAGGCTAGAATCTCCCTGGTAAGTCACCACCTCGTGGTGCTACACACATTAATAGAAATGGGCCAAGCAGTGTTTATACGAATACAGTTTGTGTGTCGTTATTTTGGGGCATAAGCTAGCCAGGTGGTCGGGAGCTGGGTGGCAGGAACGTAGCCCGCAGTCCCTACAACAAGCACCCACATGTCAGCCTGAAACCATCGGTAACCCCAGTTCCAGGAACCAATGCCTTCTTCTGTCTTCCTCAGGCACCAGCCACACATGTGATGCACAGTCATACATTTGTACACATAGACTTTACAGAAGAACAAACGAAAGAGAAGCATCTTTCAAAGCCCTGCCCGCAGGCTGGTCCGAGTTGCTGGTGTTTGGAAATGTCAAGGTATAGGCGCCCAGGTGGTATAGTACAAATGGGTAATTTCTGAAGGGGCTGAGAGATGGCTCAGAGGTTAAGAGCGCTGACTGTTCTTTTAGAGGTCCTGAGTTCAATTCCCAGCAATCATTTATAATGAAATCTGGTACCCTCTTCTGACCTGCAGGGATACATGCAGACAGATACTGTATACATAATTAATAAATCTTAAAAAAACACAAATGGGTAATTCCTGTACTGCAGATGTTGAGACAGGAGGATTGCAAGCTCTAGGCTATCCTGGACTATAGAACAAGACTCTCAAAACAAAACAAAACGCCTGTATCTCTATGTGTATCTGTATGTACACAGCCACAATGGCGGCATACTGCCTGGTCCTGTCATTACCACAGGCTTATTTTGCGGTTCTGTAGCTGGTGTGGTCGTGAGAGCACTCTGATGTCTTCTCCAGCATCTGGTGAGGAGGATGCAAGCAGGACTGCAATCTGGTCAACCCTAAACCAGTGGCTGCCACGCCCTCCCTGGAAGCAGGTCTCTACCCAAAGGACTGAGATTGAAACTGCTCCTGGAAAGTTATTGAGAAACACTGAGTCAGAGGACGAGGCTGCAGACCGAGCTTCCTTTCCTTCAGCTAAAATGACATTTGCTGGTATATCTTTTGATTTGAACTGGAGCAACCTGAGGTAGGTGAGTGTAACATTTACAAAGAAACAGGAGGAGCCAGGCAGTGGTGGCACACGCCTTTAATCCCAGCACGGTTTAATCCCAGCACTCGGGAGGCAGAGGCAGTTGGCTCTCTGTGAGTTCGAGACCAGCCTGGTCTACAGAGAGCTAGTTCCAGGACAGGCTCCAAAGCCACAGAGAAACCCTGTCTCGAAAAACCAAAAAAAGAAACAGGAGGAAAATGTGAGGGTGGAGACTATGAAACCGTGTTCGGAAAGACAGCTCTTCAGTTTGTAGAGTAAAACACGGGACTGGTGATCCCACTGCCAGAAATCCCACCCACTGTGAAAAAAGCGTGAAATGGATACATACTATACAATTCACAACAGCTTTACTTACAATAGGCCCAACTGGAAACAATCCAAATATCCATCAGCAGGTGAGTGAATCAACAAACCCACACAATGGAATAATACTCAGCAATAATAAAAAGAAGCTATTTTTGTCTGTTTTGAAAAAGAACTACTGATACTTGCAATGTGAGTTCATTTTAAATTTTATTTTATTTTTTATTTTTTTGGTTTTTCGACACAGGGTTTCTCCGTGGTTTTGGAGCCTGTCCTGGAACTAGCTCTTGTAGACCAGGCTGGTCTCGAACTCACAGAGATTCGCCTGCCTCTGCGTCCCGAGTGCTGGGATTAAAGGCGTGCGCCACCACCGCCCGGCTACATTTTAAATTTTATGTAATAATTTTTTCATTTCATTTCATTTTAAAGTTTTTTTTTTTTAAGACAGAATTTGTGTAGCCCTGGCTGTCCTGGAACTCCCTCTGTAGACCAGGCTGTCCTTGAACTCACAGAGATCTGCCTGCCTCTGCCTCCAGAGTGCTGGGATTAAAGATTGCACCACCACTGCCTGCGTTGTTTTATAGTTTTAATTTTATGTATATGAGTTTTTTGCCTCCATGTATGTCTGTGCACATATGAGTGCTTGGTGGCTGAGGTGGTCAGCAAAGGTATTAGATCTCTGGGATCTGGAGTTATAGATGGATTTGAAGTAGGTGCTGGGAATTGAACCCTGCTCCTTTACAAGAGCAACAAATGTTAATCATTAAGTCATCTCTCTAGCCCCTAATATTTATTATTAAAAATCATTATTGCGGGGTACATTATTATTATTATTATCATCATCATCATTATTGAGGGTGTCTGATGTGCCATATAGCAAATATGTTGAGGTCAGGGAACAAGTTGGTGGAGTTGGGTCTCTCCTTTCATCTTTATATGGGTTTGGGAAATCAAACTAGAATTTCAAGTGTGTGGTCAAATTCCCTTACCCACTGAGCCATTCCCCAGCCCCTAACAATACGAACACAATTTAAACATCATACCAAGTTTAAAAAGGTAGGCACAACAACATAGACACTGTTATTCCATTCCTGGGAACTTGTGGAACAGGAAAAGTGACCTGCAGCTGTGGAAAGCAGACTCACGACTAGGCCCAGAGCTTGTCTGAAGAGGCACTTTAGAAATTCAGAGGTGATGCAAAGGCTTTGTCACAGCTGCGGTGACACGCCTGAGGGAGGAAGATCAAGGCCACGCTAGGCTAAAAAGCAGAAACCCATCTCAGAAAAGGAGAAAACCACCTTGTTTTCAATTCCTAAGAATGCGATCAGGTCCCAAGTCATCTCATCTCTCCAGCCCCAGAGTGCTGTGGAAAGAAGTGCTTCTGAGCTGGTGGTGGTGGCGCACGCCTTTAATCCCAACACTCTGGGAGGGAGAGGCAGGCGGATCTCTGTGAGCTCAAGGCCAGCCTCCAGAGCAAGTTCCAGGATAGGCTCTAAAGCTACACAATGTAGTGAAATCTTGTCTCAAAAAACCAGACAACCCCCTACAAAGTGTTTCTGAGCCCCACAGTTCTGGGGTATGATCAACACTCTATTTTCTTTGTTAAAAAACAAAAAACTGTTTATGTGTATGGGTGTTCTGCCTGCATGTCTGAGCACCATGTCTGTCTGGACAGTACAGGTGGAGGCCAGGAGGCAACAGATGCCCTGGTAGTGGAGTTAGACTCTCCTTAGCAGCCATGTTGAGTGCTGGGGATTGAACCTGGGTCCTGTGAAGAGAACACAGGGCCATCTTTCCAGCACCAACACTCTATTTCTGGTTTTTTTTTTTTTTGGTTTTTCGAGACAGGGTTTCTCTGTGGCTTTGGAGCCTGTGTCCTGGAACTAGCTCTGTAGACCAGGCTAGTCTCGAACTCACAGAGATCCGCCTGCCTCTGCCTCCCAAGTGCTGGGATTAAAGGCGTGTGCCATCATTGCCCGGCTTGGCACCAACACTCTATTTCTAAGAGGCTCCCAGATGGTGTGGTTGTTGGTCTAAGGACCACCCACTGAGAGGACAGTTTCCGGAAGTTAAATACATTGTGTTGGGTGTGGTGTTGCAGGTTTGTAATCCCGGCATTTGGGAGGTAGAGCTCAGGTTCACCTCTGGCTACTGTGCTAGTTTGGTTGTCAATTTAACAGAAGCTAGGAAGAGGGAAATTCAACTGTCTGTAGGACGTTTTTGTTTTAATATTAATGACTGATACGGGAGGGTCCAGCCAATTGTGGGTGGTGCCATCCCTGAGAAGGGGGTACTTTGTTGTAGAAAAAGGGTAGTTGAACGTGGGTTGTCTCTGCTTCAGTTCCTGCCCTGTCTTCCTTCAATGATGGACCGTGATCAGGACCTAGAAGCCCAACAAACCCTTTCCTCTTCAAGTTGCTTTGGTCATTGGTGTTTCTCACAGCAATAGGAAGCAAACACCAACAGGAGGATATTCTTTCGTTTCGTTTTTTTGAGACAGGGTTTTTCTGTGTAGCTTTGGCTGTCCTGGAACTTGTTCTAATAGACCAGGCTGGCCTTGAGCTCACAGAGACACACTTGTCTCTGCCTCCTGAGTGCTGGGATTAAAGGCGTTGCCACCACTACCTGACTGAGGATGTTTGTTCAGGGGAAAAAAAAAAAAAGATGTTTAGTGGCTCTATAATAAATACCTTGCTAATGAGAAATGATTTTTTTTTTCCGGGACACGGTCTTACTCTGTAGTTCAGACTGAACTTGCAGAGATTCTATCTCAGCAGTGCAAAGATTACAGGTATGAGACAAACCTGGCTCAATTTAACTAATTTTGCTGCTGGACATCAAGGCTGTTCCCAGTTTCCCACCTGTGTAAATTATACTTTAATAGATACCTTTTGCTTAAGAGATGGAGGCTTCACTAACTGAACCGTCTGTTCTTGAACTTGAGTTACATGCCTAACTAGGTGGTCCGGGTAACATTTCTTAACTTTTATTACTTTTAATTACTTGTGTGTGTTGAGGGGAGCATATACATGAGCTGAGTTTCGCAGGAGGCCAGAGGTGTTGGATCTCCTGGGGCTGGGGTTACAGGTGTTTGTGAGCCTCCTGATGGAGGTATTGAACAGGTTCTCTGCATACAAGAGCAATTGAACCTGCTGCGCCATCTCTAGCTCTACAACACACTTACAGAGGGTCTCTTGGTGCTACAGACTAGGTGCACTACCACACCAGCTCTTGTTCAGACAAGCTACCCAAGTGGAATTACTAAGAAAGTTTTAGATATTGGATAGGTCTGAATCACTGTTTTTGGTGTGTACATTATATGCATGTGTTCATGTTTTTGGGTGGGTGCATCACCTGTATAGAGGCCAGAGTCAACACTGGGTGTTTTTTTACCATTTAGTTTTTGAGGCAGAGTCTCTACTGAACATGGAGCACAGCTGCAGCTGGACCGGCTGGCCAGTAGGTCCCCTGGTTAGTCATGTCTCTGCCATATGCACTGAGCTTTTGAGCCCCTTCTCTCAATAACTATTTGTAATAAACATTTATGAACAATGCTTCATATATACAGGAAGCAAACAATTTCTCTAAAGGGTCTAAATGCCTCTAACTACCAAACTCTTAGTGGTAGATCTCAAACAATTCCCTTGAATGTTAGTAACTTGGGTAGTCAGTGGTCAAGTCTCTAACTGCTCTACTGAGAAGCTCGTGACCAACCAGAGCACCTATTTCCGATTTTTCTTATATGGATTTGGGTTCCACCTTTGCCTTGAAGCTGCCTCTTTCCCTCAGCAACATGACAATATCAAGAGGTACAATTGTTTAGTGAGCACTCACCAAGTCTAATCCTATTGTTTGCTCCTATGTCCTTGACTGTTGGAAATTTAGGTAACTTTCCACTTTATTATTGAAACTTTACCAACTATCTCTTTGTAAAGATCCAATTTAGGCGGTCAGGTTTTGCTGGCCATCTCAGCCCACTGGAAACATTTTCTTATCCTTTGACACTAAATATTTAATCTTGGGTGGGGTGGTAGCTTTGGTTTAATATCCAGAACACACAGCAGACTTTACACCCTAGCATAAAAAGTAAAAGTCAAGTGTACCTTGAGTGAATTTTGATATAAGAGGTTAAGAAATGAATTGGATTTACCGTTTTTCTCTAACCAGTTGCTCCCAATAGAGCTTAATTGGCTAAAGTAGGCTTTTTTTTTTTCTTTTTGGTTTTGAGATAGGGTATCTCTATCTCCCACCACTCAGGAGGCAGAGGCAAGTGAATTTCTGAGTTCAAGGCCAGCCTGGTCTACAGACTGAGTTTCAGGACAGCCAGGGATACACAAAGAAACTGTCTTGAAAACCCAAAACCAAACCAAACTAAAAAAACCCAAACTTAACAGTGGCCTTGAACTCTCTTGATGCCCTTGCCTCTACCTATCTTGTGCTAGGATTACTGGCAGAAGTTACCATACTATATTTACACAGTGATAGGGACTTCATCCAGTGTCTTGTGACTCCACCAATGAAGTTACATTCCTAGCATGATACCTACATATCCTGAGTGCAGAGGACATAGACAATTCAGCAGCCATGAAAAAGATTCTAAGTAAAATTGGACCAAGCTGGGCGGTGGTGGTGGTGGACAACTTTAATCCTAGCACTTGGAGGGCTGAAGGAGATCAGGAGTTCAAGGTCAGTTTCTGCTACATAGCTAGTCTGAGGGTCAGCCAGGGCTACAAAAGATCCTATCTCATAAAACCCAAATAACAAAATAAAATATGCATGTACTGGCCAGTTTTGTGTGTCAACTTGACACAAACTACAGTCAGTTGAGAAAATGCCTCCATGAGATCCAGCTGTAAGGCATTTTCTCAATAGTGATGAATGGGAGAGGGTCCAGCTCATGGTGGTTGGTGCCATCCCTGGGCTGGTGGTTCTATAAGAAAGCAGGCTGAGCTGGGCGGTGGTGGCACACACCTTTAATCCCAGCACTCAGGAGGCAGAGGCAGGTGCATCTCTGAGTTCGAGGCCAGGCTAGTCTACTAAGCAAGTTCCAGGTATACCTAGAGAAACCCAGTTTCGAAAACCAAAAAACCAACAAAAACAAATTAACAAAAAAGCTCACATTGCCACTCTTTATTTATACTTCACCCAGCCAAAGACTGTCAGTCTTAGCCGAATCTGGCTGTAACAGTCCTGAAAGGGAAGTGAAGAGGCTTTATTTCAGACTGCGGAGAGGACATAAAGTAGGTTAAGATAAGAGGAATGAATGACTCACAATGTTTTAGAACATTTATTAAAGTACAAAATTGTTGAAATTAAGATGAATAGAAAGACATATTAAATATTTACAAAAAACATTGATAACAGCACTTAAGTAGCACATACAACAGCACAGAAAGGTCTCTGCAAGGTGAAACTATGCATGGAGACTTAGACTGGACCACACTTCATGACTGAGCAGTTTTGCCTCCTCCCTGTAATCTCATGTTCGAAAGGCATCATAAGAAAGTCAGGACGCCATGTAGCTGGCCTCCTTGCTGCCTGGGCTGAGGTCATGAAGACACAGTCAAAGTGACTTTCTATAGCCTCTGATGATGTTCAAAAGGGTATGAGCAATTTCTCATGGCTTAAACAAAAATGCAAAACATCATAGTTGAATACCGTATTTGTAGTAGAATTATCCAGTTCTGTGTGGTGGAATTCTGCCTACACAACTGAAAACAGAAACCCCATGCTACCACATATCTGGTGGAAATAGGAAAAGAGGCAGGGGGCACTTATAGCCTAGTATATGATCAATAAGTTCTGTTATGCCGAAATGACCATATAATTATGTGGAATCCAAAAGAATTTCAAGCAAGATTTTAGAGACCAAAGAAATAGACACAAAACGTAGACAAAGCAGAAGAAAACAGTATCATGTGAGGTCACCATTGGGACAGTCTGTAGAGTACAAAGGCAAAGGTCACGTGGGCCCACTCACTAGGATAGTCTTATAAAAGTCTTCCCCAAATTAAATTCAGAGGGGGTTAGGGAAAAACTTCAAGTAACTTTAAAATGAATCCAGCTCAGTAAAACCATTCCTAAAACAATCTCCTGTCACATCAGAAAAGATCGTCCTCATCTGACTCCTCCAGGTACTTAATAGGCTTCCTTGCTCGTCCAGATTTTGCTCGAGGAGCCACAGTCTCGTCTAAGTCCACATGGAAATCCTGATTCTCTCCCTTGGATTTCTAAAAAGAGAAAATCCAAGTAATTTGATATTGTTAATGCAATAGTGTCATTCCAGACTTCACTACCACTTCCTACTAAGTAGTAAGAAAAAACTGTTGCACTGACTGACAGATTTAACTTTCTTATAGCTAAATTACACATAATATAATGAATTCTGAGGTTTAAATTTACTTCTTTAAAAATATGCAAAATTTAGAGCAAAACCTAAGTTAGATGTTTCAAAGTCTCTAGAACAAAAGGATTAAGCAGCAACAAATACCTTGCTCACGGAAGCTTTGGAAGTTAGTTTCTCAAAATCAGAATCAGAATCGTCAGAAGAAGACTGCTTCCTTTTGCGGCTGCTCTTAGCTTTGGCAGGATCAGGCTTTTCAGGGCCATGAGCACTCAAGGTTGAATCTGATTTGGTTCCCTTTGGTGCAGCTCTCTTTTTAGTAGCAGCAGCAGTGGAGGTTGAAGACTGGGCTGTAAGTGAACATGAGTACTGGTCATGATCATCCTTTGGTGATTTCTCATTGTGAACTCTAGAATGAACTCTCGAATAATCGCCTTCTTTCTGAGACAAGGTCTCTCTCTCTCAATGACCTGTAGTTCCTAAGTAAGTTGGACTGGCCAGCAAGAAAGCCCCGGGGGGGGGGGGGCATATACCACTACACCTGGTTTATGTGGTGCTGGGGGGATCAATTCCAAGGCATTTTATATTGTAGACCAGGAGTCTACCAACTGAGCCATACCCCAGCCTTGATTTCTGAATTATCTTTTTTTTAAAAAATATTTACTTATTATTTATGTATACAATATTCTGTCTGAGCCGGGCGGTGGTGGCGCACGCCTTTAATCCCAGCACTCGGGAGGCAGAGGCAGGCGAATCTCTGTGAGTTCAAGACCAGCCTGGTCTACAAGAGCTAGTTCCAGGACAGGCTCCAAAACCACAGAGAAACCCTGTCTCGAAAAAACAAACAAACAAACAAACAAACAAAAACCAATATTCTGTCTGTGTGTATGCCTGCAGGCCAGAAGAGGGCACCAGACCCCATTACAGATGGTTGTGAGCCACCATGTGGTTGCTGGGAAATGAACTCAGGACCTTTGGAAGAGCAGGCAATGCTCTTAACCTCTGAGCCATCTTTCCAGCCCGATTTCTGAATTATCTTACATGGATTACTTCCAACTGCTTATAAGCTCCTTCCCTTCATGTCAGAGAAATGCGCTAGATAATGTCTAGAATCTGAGTAATGCACTGATTTTAAGCTACTACATTCATTCATTATTCTGTTTGAGTCAAGGTATAGAGCCCTGACTGTCCTGGAACTTGCACTATAGACCAGACAGCCTCAAACTCATGAAGACCTGCCTGCTTCTGCCTCCCAACTGCTGGGATTAAAGATGTGTGCCACCATCTCCTGTTTTGTTTTGAGACAGGGTTTCTTTGTAACTTTGGAGCCTGTCCTGGAACTGCTCTTGTAGACCAGGCTGTCCTCAAGCTCATAGAGATCCGCCTGCCTCTGCCTCCTAAGTGCTGGGATCAAAGGCGTGCGCCATGACCACCCAGCTAGGATACTTAATTTCATCATCAATAGACATTTTCAGAATAAAAAATTAAAATTGACTTGGAAAAGTCAGTTAGCCCTAATAATTAACCTTCTAAGAGATCCAGGCTTACATTTGGCTACTGTCTTCTTCACTGCTGCAGTCTGTTTGGAAGATGGCTTTAACTGCTCAGTTTCAGCTGGGAAGTCAGCAGCAGCAGAGCCTGGAGAAGCTGGTACACCGTCCTTCACATCACCTTCAAGGTCAACTATTCCAAACAGGAAGGGAAATGATCAAAAAGCATTTAAAACATTCCATGTGCTGCTCTGTCCCTGACGTGCATTCTCATTATAACTTTCTTGGAATATTATCAATACTCTGAGAACTTAGCTGAATTTTTTAGTTTTGGAGGGACAGAGCTTTGCTCTATAGCACAAGTTGGCTTTGAACTTGTAATCCTCCTGCATCTAAATTCTGAGTGCTCAGATTACAGGGGTACGCTTGTTTATGTAGGTGCTGTGCACTGACCCACGTCCTCACGCTTGCTTAGCTGACTGAGACATCTCCCATGCACCCAGTCATTTTATTAAATACATACCAGACATGGTACTTTTCTGTGGCTTCAGTGCTTTTTTAGTATTTCTGAAAAAAAGAAAACACACAGAGAAGGCATCCTGACAATCAATTCTATATGTGGCAAACAAAGATCAATAAACACACCAGTGACTATTAAAATAGCTATGAATAAATTCTGTGTTAGATGAAATTCTTACTTTGGTGGAATTTTGGTCTTAGGTGGACTAGTATCTAATGGGAAAAAATCTTCATCTTCATCCTTTTCATCAAAACCTGAGAAATCTTCATCTGAATCCAAATCCTCTGTAAATTTGGCTTTTGCTGTTAGGAACCAAAAAGACATTTAAACATAGGCTGAATTGACATTTTACTTTTTAAATTTGTGTTTTTGTGTGTATATACTTGTGTGTTATCATAGCAATCATTTTCTTTTATGTGCATGAGTGTGCTTTGCCTGCATGTATGTTTGTATACTATGTGCATGCCCAATACCCATGGGTGCTAGAAGAGGGAGTCAGAACCCCTGGAACAGGAGTTACAGTCTGTAGTGAACTGCCATGTTGGGTGCTGGGAACTGAACCCAGGTCTTCTGGAAGAGCAGCAAGTGCTCCTAACCACTGCACCATCTCCCAAGTCCCTGACTTAACATTTTATGAATATATATAAATATATATATAAAGTTAAACTAAAGCATATAAAAGTCATCTATCTATCTATCTATCTATCTATCTATCTATCTATCTATATCATATAAAAGTTAACTTTTAACTTCTGGTTTCTAGAGACAGCGTTTCTCTGTGTGGCCCTGGCTATCCCAGAACTTGCTTCTGTAGACCAGGCTGGCTTAGAACTCACAGAGATCTGCCTGCCTCTGTCTTTCTTTCTTTCTTTCTTTTTTTTTTGGTTTTTCGAGACAGGGTTTCTCTGTGGTTTTGGAGCCTGTCCTGGAACTAGCTCTTGTAGGCCAGGCTGGTCTCGAACTCACAGAGATTCGCCTGCCTCTGCCTCCCGAGTGCTGGGATTAAAGGTGTGCGCCACCACTGCCCGACTCTGCCTCTGTCTTTCATGTGTTGGGATGAAAGCTGTGCACCACTGACCACCTAAGCTGCAGTTTATTATCCTAAAAGATACTTCGATTTTTCAAAATTTGATTTGCTGTTCTAACAGGCAGTAATCTTGAATTTAGTACCCTGAAGTTAATTGGCCATTCAAATCTTATAGCACAGCTAGCATGTTCTGTATTTTTCCTTACTTGTAGCTCTTCGTGGTTCTTTTTCTCGTGGAGGAACATCAAAATGACTTTCATTACTGCTCATATCTGATTCAGAATCGGACCAAGGGTTTCTCTTTTTTCCTTTTCTGATGGGCTTAAATGGCAATGTAGTTTGCTTCTTTGCCATGGTACCTACAAAGGAGATAGGGATTCATACTTTAAAAAAAAATTTTACATTACTGTATTTGTGCGTGTGCGTTTGGGCAAAGGTACTTGAGTGAAGGCTAGAGGACCACTTATGGGAGTTAGTTCTCTCTTTCTGCTATATGGGTCCTTGGGATCAAACTCAGGATGTCACTAGTGGTGGCAAGCTCCTGTACATGTTACACCATTTCACTGGCCCAGAAATTAACTATATTGATATACTCTGGTTTCTTCATCATTATTATCTACATAATGTAATGGCGCTGAGAGTACAACTGTGAGTAGAACAGACACATTTTCTATTCCTATATTGTACAGAGTTTGGCCATTTAATCCCATAAGTAAATGATGTTTTTATAGTAAATAATGCGATACAAATGTCTAAACATCAAAGTTCCCTAAGAAACAGACCTAGAGATATAGAATAGAGCTGATATCTCAGATCTGGAGGGTCACTAGGAGATAATTAATTCTTGTATAGTCACCTCTTGTTCTTTATGTCATCCGTGTTTGCTCACACAGATTGTAAGGGCAGACTAGGCCGTGATAATGCTTTTAATGCTTATGAATTTGCTCTCATATATCCCTTTTGTAGGCTGTTGAAGCCAAGGAAGAACAAGACAAACATGCAGGACTTCCTGGAAAGGGGAGGAGCTATTTAGATTCCAACCAAGGAATTCAAGTCACTAGCTATTCTACAAGAGTCTTTCTAAAACAAATCAAAGACAACATAAGGCTCAAATGTAAGTCACGTACAGCCTTCCTTTACAATACTTAATCCAGGCTACAAAAACATTGAATATCTATGCAGAATATATTAACACTTTGAGTTTATACCACCTTGCTCAACATGTTGTAATACCTGGCTCTTTCTTCTGCCTCTGCTTCTTCTCTAGTCTTTGTTTAAGGCCTCCTAGTTCCTGACCATCCTCAGTAGGCGTGCCCTCAACATTTTCACTCTAAAAAAACAGCAACATGTAAAAAACAAATCCCAGCAAGACAGAAACACTCAACTTCTGTCTAATTATTTGGAATAATAAAGTCAAATATTCACATATAGATAGACACAGACACAAATACAGTGAAAGAATATATTTTTCTTTGGGTTTTGTTTAAGAGATCTAGAATAGTAGAGGACAGTAGTGGCGCACGCCTTTAATATCAGCACGCGGGAGCAGAAACAGTCAGATCTCTGTGAGTTCAAGGCCAGCCTGGTCTACATAGTGAGCTCCAGGACAGCTAGAGCAATATATTGAGACTCTAACTGGAACAAAACAAAACAAATCTAAAATCGAAAGCTGGAGATATGACTCAGTGGTGAAGAGCACTGGCTACTCTTCTAGAGGACCAGGGTTCAATTTCCAGCACCCACATGGAGGGTAACAACCATTTTTAACTCCAGTTCCAGGGGATCCAAGGTCTTCTTCTGGTTTCTGTGGGTACTACACATGCATATGTGTAGACACAAATGTAGGCAAAACATCCATAGACATAAGATATTAAAGGAGATCCAAATAAAGGTGTAGTTATGATATTTTATACTTAAATATTTAAAACATCAGGTGCTTGAGAAAGGAAAGTGGATCAGAAACATGATACATTCCAAACAATAGGCTTAGAAATTTAGATATAACTTGCTCCACTTAAAAATTGTATTACACTTATTTATGGTCAGAGGTCAGTACTCTTCTCCCACCATGTGGACTGGATTTGGATTGTTCAGACTTGGGGGTCAAACATTTACCTGAGTCATCTCACTGGTCTTAATTTATTTCATTTTTAAAGAGAAATAAGCTTCAAGTATTACCTTAATTTTCTTCCTAATTTTCTTTTCTGCCTCTGCTTTCATCTCCATGGTCACTTGGGGAATAACTCTTTTTCCTCGAGGAGAAGGCAAGACTTCAGACGTTTGTGCTTTCTTCCCCTTCGCCTTCCCTCCCTTTCCAGGAAGTCCTACTTGTTCATCTTGTTTTTCCTTGTTTTCAACAACCTATAAAGAGAATTATGAGAACAAATTCGTAGGTGAAGAAAACATGATACCTAAAAAGCAACAGTTAAGAATTTGCTGTTTTTACAATTTAATGTAAATCTGTGATCAGCTTTAGTGAAGGCACAATGTGGCTGACTTTGGGAAGGCAGAGCAGGAGAACTAGGTGCCTATATCTAATTTCATCATTTAATCTTTCTGAAGACAAAGAGAAAACCGTGTTAAAGGACAAATGCTATGTGAGTGTGTATATATGCACACACACACATTTCTAATATTAAGAAACTAAGTATTGCTAAGGAGATTTATGTAACAAAGGACATTCTGAAATAGAGGGGCCACCTCTAAAAGTGATTTAACACTGGTTCTTTTCTGTAAAAATATTAATTTTAGTGTATTTCTTCCCATTATTTACTTTATGCTAACTAGTATTTAATAATGTTTCTCTCCTCCCTTTAAAAATATATTTTCATTACTGTATGTGTGAGCACATGCATGTCACAGCAAACATGTGGGAACCAGAGGATTACTTTGTGGAATCAGCTCTCTCCTTCCTCCTTATCTGACCTCTGGGGTTTGAACACAGGTTGCCATGTTTGGGCAGCAAGTGCTTCACCTGTTGAGCCATCTTGATTGCCCTCTCTGCTTTTGTTTTCATGTTGTGCAGGATGGCGTTCAAGTCCCCGTTTCTGAGGGTGACCTTCAACTCCTCATCTTCCTTACAAATGCTAGAATTACAGTCATGTGCACCACATTCTGCCTAATTTTTTCCCTTTATGTTACTATTTTTTTATGTGCTAAGCATGGAGGGCAAAAGTTTACACATGTATGGTAAATAGTCTACAATTGTATTCCTAGTACTTGGATTTTGACAGGGTCTTATTACATATATAATTCAGGCTGGTCTTGAACTCACTGGGTAACCCAGGCTGGCCTCAAATTTTGGTGTTCCTGACCTAGTCAGAGATTACAGGTTTAACATCTAAGTGGCAACCATACCCAGCCTTATTTTGGGATGTATTCGTTCTTCTATATTTCTTCTTTTATCAAATGTGAAGTTTCTTTTTTTGTTTTTTCAAGACAAGGTTTCTCTGTAGCTTTTGGTTTCTGTCCTGGAACTAGCTCTTGTAGACCAGGCTGGTCTTGAACTCACAGAGATCCGCCTGCTTCTGCCTCCTGAGTGCTGGGATTAAAGGCGTGCGCCACCACCACCTGGCTGAAGTTTCTTGATAAAAAAGGTATGCTACTCCAGGACAGGCTCCAAAACCACAGAGAAACCCTGTCTCGAAAAACCAAAAAAAAAAAAAAAAAAAAAAGGTATGCTACTTGAGCTGGACAGACGGTTCAGTGGTTAAGAGATCTCATTGCTCTTGCTGAGGATGAGTTCAGATCTTAGCACCCACACTGTAACTGTGGCTCCAGGGGACTGGCCCCTTTGGCCTTTGTGAGCACCTGCACTTACCCACACCCCTCAACACACAAACACATAAGAAAAATAAATACTTAAGAGTGAACATGCTGCTAGTTTGTAAGTATTACTATAAGTATTAATGTAAGTATAATTAATATAATATAAATTTTATAAACACATACCTCCAGTTCTTCAATAAAAACAGCCAGATCCTCCTTCCACAAATCTGATGGACTCTTTTTCTTTAATGTGTTAAGCTCTTGTTCCTTCATAAGATTACAAAAAATGGAGGTAGTAAATATGTACAAATAGTATTTTTATACACAACAGTTTTTCCCATCAAAACAATATTAACTGTTGACCATATCATTCTTCTACAACTGACCTTTTCATTTCTTTGTTTGCACAGCTCATCCTTCTTTTCCTTGGTTAGATACCAGAGGGGCATATCCAGAAGGTAGTTGAAAGTTGGTCCAGAGTCTGCTGTGGAGTCACTGTTTTCATTGTCACTTTCTTCATTTTCTTCTTCATCTGGAACCTAAAAGACAAATTAAAATGTAGAACATGAAATACAAACATATAGAGTCCTTGATTATTTTTTTACTTGTGACCTCTAGAAACGCAAGAAAAGAGATTTTACATTTTTTAATTAAAAAAATGTTCCCCCATTTTATCTTTGTGTATGGTGCTCTGCCTGCACGTGTGCCGTCCAATAGACAAACAGTAACGAAATTACCTTTTGCTGAGCTTCTTTCCAGGCTTTCACAGGATCAGAATCATATCCTCTCTGAATTAGAACTTTAATTAACTCTTTTTTAGGTTTATTTTCTATTGAGAAAAGAGGGAGAGATAGCTTTGAACAAGATTTTAAAAAAGGATAAAGTGTTTCTACATCAAGTCACAAGATTAAATTGGAAAATTTGAGCCAGGTGGTTGTGCACGCCTTTAATTCACACTCTGGAGACAAAGACAGGCAGTTGTGAGTTCAAGGCCTAATCTACAAGGGTTCCAGGAGAGCCAGGGATACATAGAGAAAGCCTGTCTTGAAAAACCAAAACCAAACAAACCCAAATCCACAAAACAGGAAATTCAGCTGTCTATGTTTTGCCTCAATTTCTGTGAAGCAGGACAAAGGTGAATTACCTGGGGATTCTTTAGATCATAGATGAGGCTGAAATCTATTTAACTGTCAAAGACCACAAAAGAATTATCCCTCCACCTCTGAAGAGTCTGTGACTCAATTATGTATTCTGGCTTTTATTGCAATGTTTCATTGATTTAAAGCTCTAGCAGTCTCCACAAAGCTTGATGCTCTTAATCACCACAGCACACGACCTCTTTCAATGTCTGCTGTATTCAGTTATGCTTTGAGGGACAGTCAAAGTCACTACCAATATAATTTTGGAGTACCACTCTTTCGTTAATTTAACTTGACATGAGTTATGTTGTTTTTTCCTCCCCCTTTTGAGCTAGGGTCTCTCCATGTAGCCCTGGAACTCCCTCTGTAGACCTGCCTGCCTCTGCCTCTTGAGTGCTGGGATTAAAAGTGGGTGCCACCACTGCCCAACCTAGGCTTTACTTATTTATAAAGATTTACTTATTTAACTATGTATACAGTGCATGCCTGCCTGCAAGCCATAAGAGTACATCAGATCTCATTATAAATGGTTGAGAGCCACCATAGGGTGGCTGGGAATTGAACTCAGGACCTGAGCCATCTCTCCAGCACCCTTCTAGCCTAGGTTTAAATATTCTGTGCAGGACAGAAGAGGGCATCAGATCTCTTGGGACTGGAGTTATGGATGGTAATGAACTACCATGTGGGTGCTGGGAACTGAACCTGGGTTCTCTGTAAGAGCGACTTAGCCATCTCTCCAACTTAGATTACACATTCAGACGCTCTATATTCACTCTGTAAGAAGATTGGGCTATTCCAAGCAGCCAAATAACCCCCCCCTTTTCTTTTTTCCATTCTAGTCATGCCCAGTATTTTAGCCTTGCCTGAATCAATAGCATCTATCAAATAAGTTGGCTGATATGTTAAAGCTTTTTTTTAAAACAGATCCCTCTTTTTAATATTTATTTATTTATTTATTATGTATACAATATTCTGTCTATGTGTATGCCTACAGGCCAGAAGAGGGCACCAGACCCCATTATAGATGGTTGTGAGCCATCATGTGGTTGCTGGGAATTGAACTCAGAACCTTCGGAAGAGCAGGCAATGCTCTTAACCTCTGTGCCATCTCTCCAGCCCCATGCTAAAGCTTTTAAGTAGGTATGAAAACAAACATTATTAAGCTAAACACTTTTGTATACTATGAGAAAATTAGTCTTATCACCAGTAACTGGTGCTATTATATTTTGGGACTTCCTATAACTTTTTAATATTGCTGGCTTTCATCAGGTGGTAATGGTGCGTGCTGTTACACAGAGAAACCCTGCCTTAAGAAAATATTGCTGGCTTTCTTAGTTGGTTATGCTAGAGTTGAGCTACATCTTCTAAGCTCTATTCTTATACCTAATTTAGTCAAGACTCCTTTCTTTCTTTAAACCCTGCTAATTGCTTATAAAACTTTCAATATAACAAAATGTAAAACAAACGTCCCTAAGATTTGACTCTTTTTCAGTCTTCTTTTCTTTAAAAGGCATTTATAACCTTCTTCATTTTAAGATCAGACCAGTATCTCTTCTTGTGATCAATTAGTAAAACAAGGTCTTTTTCTCAGACAAGGTCCCATGTATGGGCTGGTTTAAAATCCACCATGTAGCCTTGAGCCTCCTGCTCCCTGTCCCTAGTGCAGTTGCTGTGGTCAGACCTAGGACCCCGTGGATGTCAGGAAGGCATTCTACCACTCTGAGATACACCCCAGTCCCACACAAGGTCTTTTAATGCTCTAGTCTTCCTATCTAAACATTCAGTCTTGATTTCTTTAGATGATCAGTCTAGGGTGTGGGGGTGAGGCTAATACAGAGTACATGCTTAGCAAGTACAAGGCTCTGAATATGAGCCCCAGAACCACTAAAACTCTACAAACAATAAACGATCTAGGAAAAGCTACCCCACACTGTAAATATTTAGTAGACATTTACATACCAATGATTATTTTGCCGTCTATTTTCTCTAGTATAAAACGAGCTTGATTATTCAGTTTAGCAGATTCTGCACCAAGCATTCCTAGAAGCCATTCTTTTCTTAATCCATAATATTTAAGCCTGAGCTCAAAGAAGTCCTTTAGAATATCCACCACAGTATCATACTTCTTTAAGCAACCTACATGGTCAAAAAGCACCTGGAAAAGAAGAAAAGATTCAATAAATTGGGTAACTTTTATAAAAGTTACCTGACATACCTTTAAAAAAGGTATTTATTTAACTTTATTTTATATGCATTGGTGTGAAGGTGTCAGATCCCCTGGGACTGGACTCTCAAATAGCTGAGAGCTGCCATATGGGTGCTGGGAATTGAACCCGGGGCCTCTGGAAGAGCAATCAGTGCTCCTAACAGCTGAGCCATCTCTCCAGCCCCCCGATATACCTTTTAAAAACCAATTATTAATTAAAAAAAACATTTTACATAAATGGATGTTTGCTTGCATGTTTGTATTACAACATGTGCTTGAAGCACTATCCCATGGAGGCCAGAAGGGGACCCTGAATCGCTCAGAACTGAGTTACATAGTTGTGAACTGCTATGTAGTTGCTGAGAACTGAACCCAGGTCCAATGAAGAAACACTAATTTCTCTTAAGTCCTGAGCCATCTTTCCAGCCTTTCTTTCTGAGACAGGGTCTGACTATACAAGCCTAAGATAGCTCTGGAATTCATTGTGATCCTTCTATCTCTGGAATGCGAGGATTATCAGAGAGGACCAACATACCTAAAAATACTAGATTTGAAAGATGTATCTTTTACAAAATAAGACATACCATTGAGTTGCAAGTGAGGCTAGTCTGCAGTTTGAAGACTTTGTGTAGTCCCACTCTCTCTGCCTCTGCCAATTTCTCTTCAGTCATCTTTATGACGAACTTCACAGTGGTGTCTGTATGGTATTCCCTATAATCTGTTATAAGAGGGGGTGTCTTCTCAGTGCCATTCAACATGGGTTCTAGAACTTGTTCTTTGTAAGTCTAAAAACCAAAAACAAAACACAGGAGCCCCTTGTTGAATAGTCAATACCAACTATTGTTGGCTTCTTTCACTTGAAAAACCAAGAAATCAACAGTTACTTACCTGGGTCCATGTTCTGATGGGAAGCTCTGAGATTTCAATGGTTGTGGAATTCAGAATTGCTACTTCTCCACTAATCACATACTGATTTGAAGCCAGTTCTTCAATAGTACCTTTGAAATTCTTGTAACTTGGGAGCTAAATTAACAAGAAAAAAGGTTTCTAAATGGTA
Organism: Microtus oregoni; assembly: GCF_018167655.1. Taxonomy (NCBI): domain Eukaryota; kingdom Metazoa; phylum Chordata; class Mammalia; order Rodentia; family Cricetidae; genus Microtus; species Microtus oregoni. The sequence continues at coordinate 1,452,329 of NW_024544600.1, forward strand.
AATCACAAATAAGTTCAAACAAATCCAAAGTACAAAATAAATCTTTTTTAAAAAATATTTATTTATTTATTATTATGTATACAATATTCTGACTGTGTGTATGTCTGCAGGCAAGAAGAGGACACCAGACCTCATTACAGATGGTTGTGAGCCACCATGTGGTTGCCGGGAATTGAACTCAGGACCTTTGGAAGAGCAGGCAGTGCTCTAAACCACTGAGCCATCTCCAGCCCCTAAAATAAATATTGTACCTGTATAATCTTTACTGTAGAATTTACTCAACTATGCCTGAGGAAAAACAAAAGTTCCTAACCCAGAACACTTACCATGGGCAGAGGCTCTTCTCCATCCAACAGTCGTCTGATATTATTTACGACTTCACGGACATCAAAATTGGGGATTTTGCAGGACCACCCGGTACCAATTCCTTCAGCGCCATTTATCAGCACCATAGGTATAATAGGAATGTACCATTCAGGCTCAACACGTTGGTTGTCATCATATAAAAACTTCAATGTGTGATCATCTTTCAGTGGAAATAACAACCGAGTCAAAGGGCTAAAGAAAGCAAAGAATATCATTAGTAAAATGGCCTTGACACTTCTTACATTCAGTTGGGCATGGTGGCACAAAGCGGAGATAGCAGGCAGGACTATGTGAGTTCCAGGCCCATCAAGGAGCATAGTGAGACCTTGCTCCAAACCCAAACAAAAGTCTGTCAAGCTCATGATTTAGTACAGGTAGATAGATAATGAACAGGTATTCAGTAGGGCAGAATTCTAAAAAAGGAAAATTATTAAAATGATTACTTGGGGCACAAAGAAATGAGTGCTGTAGCAACACATCTATAATCCTGGTACTTAGGGATGCAGTGAGAGGAGATTTTGTGTGAGGCTTATTTTGGATATATATGAAGACTGCTTCAAAGAATCCAAATCAAAACCAAACCAAATAAAAAGAGTGTTGGACTGTGCTGACAGCTCAAACTATATGCTAGCACAAGGACCTGAGTTTTAAACCTAGAATAACCCAAGTAAAAATAATGAGTGCCCAGCAGATGAAGACAGGTGGACTCCTGGGGAGAGGTGTTGCCTTAAAAACAAGAAACGGGGTGGATGCCACCCAAGTTCACCCATACATGCATATATATGCACAAAAGAATGCTGAAGTGGGTAGGGTGTTAGAAAACAGCAACAGAAAGTGTTAAGATGCAAGGCATTAGGCATATGCCTCTGGAAAGCTAACACAGAGGATTACTTCAGGTCAGGAGCTAGTTCAACCTGGATAACATATTTTAAAAAGACTTGCTGAGTATAGTTTATAGTTATTTCCAGCACTCAAGAGGCAAAGGCAGGTGGATCTCTATGAGTTGAGTTCAAGGCCAGCCTGGTCTACATAGTTAGTTCCAGAATAAGATGGTCTCAAAAAATATAAACAAACAAATAAAAGAACTATTGCTTTTTTTATTATCTTTTATGAGTAGGTATATATGTATGTGTATGCACTCGTGTAAAAGTCAGAGGACAAATTCAAGTGCCATTCCTCAGGAGCCATCTACAAGTTTGTTTTTTTGAGACAGCATCTCTCACTAATTTGAAGCTCCACAGGTCTAGGCTGGCTGACTAGCAAATCCCCAGGAAGGAATCCAGTGTTGGGATTACAAACATTTGCCATTACGTCCCCTTTTAATAAAAATAATTTTATGTGTACAGTTGTTTTATTTGCATGTACGTTTGTGCACCGTGTGTGGCTCAAGGAGGCCAGTAGAGACACTGGATCCCTCAGAATTGTAGTTACAGACATTCGTGAGTCAACATGTGGATGCTGGAAATGGAACATCTTCTTGGAAGAGCAGCAAGTGCTCTTAACTCCTGTGCTACCTCTTCAGTCCCTACCCCCCACCGGACCACTACCCGGCCAGACTTTCCCTGAGTAAGCCCGGATGTCCTGGAATAGGGAGTTCGGTCTCCCAAGTGCTGGGATTAAAGGCGTGTGCCACTACTGTCCAGCTCTGACATTTTCTTAAAATTTTGAGTTCTGGATTGAACTCAGATCTACATTTGTATAGCAGGCACTTTACTGACGAAGCTAATCTCAGTCCAGGACTTGGTTTTGGAGGAAGTGTGTGTGTATATACTTTTTTGGATTGGGAGTGGCTTTTCTGAGACAGATGCTCACTCTGTAAATTGAGATTGGCAGCAAACTCAAGATGTTCTTCCTTTTGCCTCCAGAGTACAGGCTTGCACCACCATGCCCAGCTGGAATTGATTAGGATACTAATTAGTAAGAGGGCAGTCAGACATAATTTATTTGCTCATTTGAGAAAGGAGTGTAGTTAGTAGGTCTTAGGTAGGAGAGTATTTAGGGTGGGAAAGAGGGTAAGAACACAGAACCAAGAAAGTGAACAGAGAATCAGAATAGTTGTCCAAATATTTCCAGGACAATGATTAATAACTGCTCAGTGTTGTTGCAAAAGTGGCTGGAAACTGACTATAACATTGAATGTTTAATACTTTGGTTTCATATTGCTTCAAAACTGGCAATGTCAAGTCACGAAAAGCAAACTCACCTAAGCATAGTAAAGATGTATCGAGGACTAGCCGAATCCTTGCCACCATGCAGCCTGGTACCAAACTGACCAATGGGTTGCAAGAGGTTCAAATTATTACTGCCCACAAAATTCTGAGCCAAATTGATAATGGTCATCATCAGTGACATCTGTGGAGGGAAAAGACAAATCATTAATCTAACCCAAAAATGAAAATAAATGTGTGCCTGTGTGTTCACTATCACAACTAAGTCACACAATAATCCTCTCAGTTTTAAGATTTAAATATTTATAATGATGTTTTCAAGAGAAATAGATGGCAGAAATGGTGTCCAAACATAAGACATCTAGGTGTCTAAATTTTGTTATCCTACAGTAATACTAAATCTTACTGAAAAATTTATGAATATAACTTTACAGACAAGTATTCCTAATAGGAATGTTATTTCTAGAAATAGAACTATTAGTCAAAAGGTCAATCATATTTAGTTTTGAAATATTTAACAAATCGTTCTATCATGGATATAACAGTTTACACTTACATGAAATATGTTTAGAGAGTAACTTTCAATTATTTCTGCATTAAGGCATTCTAGAAGTGTTAAAGATTGTGGGTTTACCTCACCATGGTGATAAGAGGACATTTCTGCCACTGACCCAGCTAACTGGGCAACCTTCACTTCTCGCTTGTCATTCCGTTTGAAACAAGTAAATAAAACCTTTCTCTGCCCTGGTTTCAAACCTTTAAAATGAAAGGACAAGCAATCATTAGCATTTTTAATTTAGCAATTTCTAAGCACAAATCACCATTTTACGTTAAAAACAGACAAAAGCATTGGTGCTTACCATCTACCATAGATGGAATAGATCTTTCATTATCAGAATTTGAGAACAGGATAAGTTCCTTGTTTATGAAGTCATTATAGGTCAGGTAAGTGGTGGTTTGTCCATACAAATAATCCTAAGGGGTCCAAGACAGTATTAGATGATCTGGTTGAAAATAAAGTACTAGACTTAACAATGCCTAATACAAAAATATAAACAATTAGATATCATTTGTCTGATAATTCTTCAGTCCTTGAAAAAAACGATAGGTGAGCCAGGCAGTGGAGGCGCATGCCTTTAATCCTAGCACTTGGGAATGTGAGACAGGCAGATCTTTGAGTTCAAGGCCAGCCTGGTCTATAGAGCAAGTTCCAGGACAGGCAAGCCACACACAGAAACCATGTCTTGAAAAATAAACAACCAAAAAGGAAAAGCAATAGGTATATGAGGCTGCTGTTTAAATAACTTTGCAGTGTATAAAATATTAAACTTTCTTTTTGTTGGGGGAGGGGAGTAGTACAGAGAATTAAACTCCAGGCTTTCTATACACCAAGCAAACACTCAATCTCAGCTGTTGCTCCAGTCCTTAAAATTTATTTTTTTTTGGAGACTCATTGTGCAGCCCAGCCTAGCTGCTTGTCATTCACTTCATACTACAAAGGCACATACTTACAGATGACTGATTGCATACTAACTGTTTACAGCAGCATCAGCATAAACATTTGAGAAATGCCTTGTCACATAACTTTAAGACTATATTGTTGGGTGGTAGTGGTGCAAGCTTCTAATCCCAGCACTAAGGAGAACCTATGAGTTCCAGGACTATACAGAGAAACCCTGTCTTGAATAGCCCCCCCAAAATACCATTAAGAATTTTTTCAGTGCTTTCATACATAGTCTTATAGGACCACTATAGTATACTATAGTTATTACATCAAACTTTTAATTAAAAATACTATTTAATAATTTCAATTTGGTATAGCATCAATTCTAAAGTTATTTAGTGGGACAGATTAAAATTCTTACCTCAGGAAGACCAAGTAATTTCCGCTGTCGCCTGTCTTCCATGAAATGAGTTAACCATTCCTTTCGATCATCGACCTGTTTCTTACTAAAGGCCTATGGATTAGAAGGTGGAAAAATGTCCCTGGTGCTTATTGGTTCCAAATATCTTTTCCATACAAACAAACATCAAAAGTCCTGGTTTTTCAAATACCTGGTTCTTTCAGAAACATTTTATTTCATAAAACACTCTTCGATGGAAACTTAACAGGTGTAATCGACCAGCCTAGCAGTGACTTCTGAAAGCAGAATGTACATGTACAGCATGACTCAAACTCACCAGGCTGATTGCAGCATCATCTTCAGGCCCAGAGTATTTGAATTGAATACGATGTCTTTTCATATCTGCAAAATATTCCTTAGCTTCCTTTGACGTGCTGGTCCCCAAACCTATAGAAGTAAACAAAACAGGTAAGGTACCCCCATTTAGCCTCATACAACATATAACAAAACCGAGAATTTGTAGGCAGGCTTTATCACAAACCTTTGTAATATTTGACTTTCCATTTCTTATGATTTGGAGTAGAACTCTTCCATTCTTCAAACTCAGGAAGACTATAGAATGCCAATTCTTGCTTGTTTTTAGACACCTATGGTAAAAAACACATCGCTATGGCTTTACACATTGTAGACTCTCTATATAACACATCCAGAATTACAGTTCCATCAGTGCTGAACATGGGCCTTAAGAGTCTTGATACATCCCAGAACGTGTATACCTTTACAATAGGAGTAATAAATTCCTCTAGAAAACGATGTCGCAGAAGAGAGGGCCAGTTGTGATGGATAAAATTGATCAGTAAGCCTTTGATATGGGAACCATCTTGGTCCTGTAAATATTTGAAAAGCCAAAGAGCAAAGAACTGTTTAGAAATAAAATTATGACTGATTTGGCAATTTATCAAAAATTCTTCTGTGCAAGTTTAAAAAAGCCTATTCAAAGTAAACTTACTTCTCTTGTACATGTAATTTATTATGTCAGCACATCTGCTCAGATGTCCATTAGAGATAATGAGTCAGCTCTTTTTATGACAGTAAAGTAATATAACATAGGACCTGCTTAGTGAGGTACAGTGCTATGTGCTTGCAGGTGGACAGCTGAGCCCACACATTTGACATCAGTTTAAAAATCTAAAATAGCTGACCTGATCTGTCATAATCATTATCTTCCCATAACGAAGAGTTTTCAATGAATCTTCATCTTCATAGTTTTTCTTGTACTGAAGACCCACAATCTTGATGATATTGTTAATTTCAGCATTTTCCATAATCTGAAACACATTGGAAAAGAATAAAGAGATATAATTATGTATGTTGCCTCAGCATTTAGAATTATTACTTACACTTTGAAAAATCAGGCCCGTTATGATAAAACTTCAAAGTATCTAAACTCCCATTTCTCATTCTCTCTTTCTGTGTGTAAGTGTGTATGCTACTAGGGATAGAGACCACGGATAAGTACATCGCATGTATGCTCAATTTGTTCAAATAACAGTCTAAAATATATTTTAAGATGCCCAGTGAGTGAGGACATGATATACAAGAACGGATTCCTGTATTATAAACTAGATTTAGATCCCATTCCTTCCCCCACAGCACTTTTGCAGTGCTGGGGATTAAACACTGGGCCTTATGTACACCAAACAAGTGCTGCACCACTGAGTTATACTCTATCGGCTCTACATTAGGATTACAACAATAGCATTACAGCCTACCTGTTTATGAGAAGCTTCTCGCACATTGAGTATTTTTCCTCTAAGAGGAAATACCCCATATTTGTCTCTTCCAACTACACCAAGACCTGAAACTGCCAGAGTTTTGGCTGAGTCTCCCTCAGTCAGGATAAGTGTACATTCAGTGGAATTTCGACTCCCTAAAACATAAATATACAAATTAACTTTAGTATATTAAAGCAAAATAATCCATAACAAATTATCTTAGGAGTAAAGTGGACCCAACAATTATGTGTGTATACATGTATGAATGTTTTGGTCGCATGTATGCATGTGTACCACAGATTATCAGAATAAGGTTTTGGACCCCTGGAACTAGAGTTATGGATAATTATGAGCCACAATGTGGGTGCTGGGAATCTGAATCTAGGTCCTCTCCATTAGCAATAAGTGCTTTTAAGCAATGAACCAACTCTCCAACACTGCTCCCCCTAAAACATTTTTTTACAGCTAATGTTTATAGTAAATTAATACAGTAGTCCACCTTATGTATGCTTCATTTGAAAAAAAATATTTCTATTATTTTGAATTATGTGTCTGTATGAGTTTATGTGTGTGAGTACAGGTACCTGCAGAAGAAGACAGAGGCAGTGGCTTGCCCTGGAGCTGGAGTTAACAGATAGTTGCACCATCCAACATGAGCACTAGGAGCCTAACATGGGTCTCTACAAGAGCAGTACAGGAACTACATTGCCAACTCTCTAGGCCCATGGTTTTACTTTGAACATTTTCAATTAACAATAGCCTGAGAATACTAAGTATAAAATTCAAGCCCAATTATCACAGCTCACGCCTGTAGTCCCAGCACTTTAGAGAATGAGATAAAGAGAATCATGAGTTCAAGACCAGTCTGGGTTATATAACACAATTATGTCTCAAAAATAAACTAAAATAGGGCCAGCTAGATAGCCCTTACCTCCAGACCTGACAATCTGGGGCCCACATGGTAGAAAGAGAGAAACCATTATTTGTAAAATCATTCTCTGACCTCCACACCATGTGCTGAACCACATATACAAATTAAAATAAATAAAAACATTTTTTAGAGGTTCAAGAAACAAACAATTCATTAGTTTTGTCTGATGTTTTAAAACTTCATGAAATCCCACCTTTGTTAAAAGTGCTCACACACTATTTGACTGTTCGTCATTTAACAGCTTTCTCAGTTATCAGATCATTTGTCTTGAATGCAAATTCAAATAATCCTTATGTAGTAAACAAATGCAGCATCATAATGCTTGTATTACTCATATCTCTCATTATTTAACCATGGCTGGCCTAAAACTCACTATATAGGCCAGTCTGGCCTTGAACATAGAGATTTGCCTGCCTGTGTTAAGATAAAGGCATGTCTGAACTTATTAAAATTTTTATGACATAACATTTCCAAAACCTTCATGGGATAAGTGTAGTACAATAAGACATAAGTTATTATAGTACACGTGGCTTTAACTGTTCTACCAGCTACTCTGTGTTTTTATCATCAGTATCATAATCATAAGAGAAACAACACATAACAGGGTTTGGTATTATTATCCATGGTTCTGGTGTTCACTGAGGGTCTGGAAATATACCCCCTACAGAGCACTATAACATCTCCTTTTTTGGGGGTGGGGTGGGATTGTGTGGTTATCAAGACAGAATTTCATTGTGTAATAGCCCTGGCTGTCACAGAACTTGCTCTGTAGACCAGAGTGGCCTCAAACTCAGAGATCCACTTGCCTCTGCCTTCTGAGTGCTAGGATTAAAGGCGTGTGACACTAATGCCCGGCCTAATATCTTAATTCCTCATAATATTGATGTTGCTGTTGAATATTCATTTGATTTTAGACTGCAAATGCTTGTTAGGTAGATTACTGTACTTAAAATCATCTCAGTAGCATTTAAAATGCCTGAAATTAGAAATAACCTAAATATTCAACAAGAAACTGGTTAATTTTTTGAGACAGGGTTTTTCTGTGTAACAGTTCTGGCTATCCTGAAACTTTGTAGACCAGGCTGGCCTCAAACTCACAGAATAACTTTGTAAATGCACCTGCCTCTGCCTCCCAAGTGCTGGGATTAAAGGTGTGTGCCACTACTGCCCGGCAGGAAACTGGTTAAACTTTTAAGAGTGCTATTTTGCTGCACATCCACATATGCTGCTGCTACTGAAGTAAACGTTAAATGTGTACCTGCATCGTTGGCGTCATCAAGTTTTGGGATTCCCTTGATTCTGTTATGCTTTACAGCTGAACACTTCTTGTTTAACTGGATTTGGGCCTTAAACTTCACCCAGTTTAGTATGCTTTCAACAATACCACAGCCAATTGCCTTCAAAACAGAAACAATCACATTAGCAAAGATTCAAGACAAATATAAAATGTATAAGCACCTAGAAAAATGAAATAACTCAAAAGAACTGTGATGTAGGTGGATCTTCTATCTGTTCCTTTCATTGGTTAATTAATAAAGAAAACTGCTTGGCCTGATAGGTCAGAATATAGGTAGGTGGGGAAGACAGAACAGAATGCTGGGAGAAAGAAGGCAGTGGAGCAGACGCCATGGAGCCAGCCGCCAGGTCAGACATGCTGAATCTTTCCTGGTAAGCCACCACCTTGTGGTACTACATAGATTACTAAACATGGGTTAAAGCAAGATGTGAGAATTAGCCAATAAGAGGCTGAAACTAATGGGCCAGGCAGTGTTTAAATGAATACAGTTTGTGTGTTGTTATAATTTCCGGTGCTAAGCTAGCCATGCGGGTCAAAAAGTAGGCCTGCTCGCCTCATCACTGGGTGTGGTGATCTAAACCTTTGATCCTAGCACCTGGGAGGCAGAGAGAGGCAGGTGGATTTCTAGGAGTTTAAGACCAGCCATGCTACCTAATAAGATCTTATCTCAAAAACAAACCCTCAAAAACATTTCTAGACTGGGTAGGATGTGCGTGACTTAGTAACCCTTGGATCTTTCCATGTTAGCTCCTTACTGTGAGGAATTGGTTTCTCTTTTTTTTTTTGGTTTTTCGAGACAGGGTTTCTCTGTGGTTTTGGAGCCTGTCCTGGAACTAGCTCTTGTAGACCAGGCTGGTCTCGAACTCCCAGAGATCCGCCTGCCTCTGCCTCCCAAGTGCTGGGATTAAAGGCGTGCGCCACCACCGCCCGGCTTTTTTTTTCTTTCTTTCTTTTTTTTTTTTTTGGGAATTGGTTTCTCTAGTATCATTCATTCATTAGTTTTTATGGACTTATGTTATGCCAGGCACTGAGCTACTTGTTGGAGACACAGTGGCTAAAATAATTTAGGACTAGAGAGATGGCTTAGTGGCTATAGGAGATTGTTGTGCATTACCTAAGGAAACAGCAGAGAGGAATAGCAGCTAATGAATTCCAGCCTTGGGGGAGGAGACATGGAATGATCTCTGGAGCAAAACTAGAGTACTTTTTTCCTAGGTACTTATATATTCTATACATAAGTGAGATTGGCCTATTGCCCAGCTCTAAGTTTAACTGCCTCATTCAATGAAGTAGAAGAGGGATCCAGGCAGAATGATTCCTAAGATAAACCTCAGGTTCCACATCCATGCACATCCCTCACACAAGTGCCTACACTAACAAAACATGCATACCACATACACATGAAAATAGAAAAGAAAAAAAGAAACCGAACATGTCATATCTGTGCCTTCATGTAGTTGAAGGTATTAATATGGAAGACAGAATAAGAAATTACAAGTGGGGGCTAGAGAGATGGCTAGAGGTTAACAGCAATGGCTGTTCGTCCAAAGGACCCGGGTTCAATTCCCAGCACCCACATGGCAGCTCATAACTGTCTGTAACTCTCAGTTCTAAGGTACCTGATACCCTCATATAGATAAACATGCAGGCAAAACACCAATGCACATAAATAAAAATTAAAAAAAAAAAAAAGAAATTACAAGTGTGGCTAGGTGGTGGGGTGCACACCTTTAATCCCAGCACTCCGGGAGGTAGAGGCAGATGGATCTCAGGGAGTTTAAGGCCAGCCTGGTCTACAGATCAAGTTCTAGGGCAACCAGGGCTACTCAAACCCCACTCCCCACCAAACAAACAAACAAAAAAAAGTGTATAATTGAGAAGTTTGCTATGTAATAATAATAAAAGTTTAAAAAAAGAAAACAAAAAACAAACAACCTGTTACATTAATCTGAAGAGGCAGAGGCAGACGGGATCTCTATCTAAGGAGTGACGGTGCACTGCTTAACTCTAGCACTAGTCGGGTACAACGCAGCAGGATCTTGAGTTAAAGGCCAGCCTGAGCTACAAGGCTAGACCCTGCTATAAAAACAACAAAACACAGACTGGAAAGGTCTGAGGAAGTGTAGTGCAGCAGGCAATCTTTGTTTCTGCGGAGCTGAGGACAATGAGAAATAAGATAAGACATTTCTATTTTACTTTCCATGTAAGTACTCACAGCTTTGATGAATTTTTCACTTAATTGACATGTTGATCCAAAGCTCTTGGCTTGTAAAGTCATGTTTTCTTTCGTCTGAGAGTCAAAGGTTGGATTTTCAATCAAGCAATTTACAAAAATCCACATGTGATTTTTCACCTGTAATGAAAGTTGATACAGTCATCAAAATGTCTTATGCCCTGCCCCATCTTAGTGCTAGAGACTGAGCCTGGGATCTTGTAAATGCAAGGGAAGAGAATGCTGTACCTGGTGTGCTTTCACGGCAATTCCACCCTTGTTCTTCTTCTTCACCACATCGACAAGTTTACTCACGATCTGATCAGCTACATAATCAACATGTCTGCCACCCTAGTGAAAAAATAGCATTTCAAAATGCCTCAGAATTATAATAGTAACTACAAACATACTTTAGACAAATGTTTAAATCCATTTTATATTATTTGGTAAGTAAATTAATGAGAACTCTCAAAAATTACCTTAGAAGTCGCAATGCTATTGACAAAGCTAATTTGCTGAAAGCCCTTTTCACTCATTGTTAAGCACACTTCCCACCGTGGGTTGACTTGTTCGTGTATGACTTTCAGTGCGTTCCCAGTTTCATCTACCTTATCCTTCAAGTACATATCCACATAGCTGCGGAATCCTTTTACCTGCATAGGGATTAAAGAGAGGAGTGTCAAAATAATGGGAAATTCGAACAAACAAATAAAACACAATGAAGGAAAATGGAATCAGTAACAGACTATGAGAGGACTGGAAAGATGGTTCAGTGATTAAGAGTATATGCTGCTCTTGCAGAGGACCAACCAGCATTCAGGTCTCAGCACCCATAGAGGTTCACAACTATCTTTAACTCCAGTTCCAAGGGATCTGATGACCTCCTCTGATCCTATATACCATGCATACATAGGACGCACACATACATATGCAAGCAAATCATTCACACATAAATAAATACATTTAATTTAAAGTTAAATAGAATATGAGGGTTCAAATCTTTTTATTTTAAAAATTTAGCTTATGTGTATATGAGAAAGGGGCAGGGCAGGGAGAGAAAAATAGGGTATGCGCATGGCTGAATTGTAGGAGTCAGTTCACTCCTATCAAAATGGGTTCTAGGGCTGGAGAGATGGCTCAGTGGTTAAGAGCATTGCCTGCTCTTCCAAGGGTTCTGAGTTCAATTCCCAGCAACCACATGGTGGCTCACAACCATCTGTAATGGGGTCTGGTGCCCTCTTCTGGACTGCAGGCATACACACAGACAGAATGTTGTATACATAATAAATAAATAAATATTAAAAAAAAAAATGGGTTCTAGAGGATGGAACTCAGGTGCTGAGAGGCTTGCCTGGCCAGCACCTGTACCTGTTCAGCCACCTTGCTGGCTTAAAAAAAAAAAAAAAAAATCAAGCGGAGGAGTATTAGCACAAGCCTTTAGTCCCAGCACTCAGAAGGCAGAGACAGGTGGATCTCTGTGAGTTTGAGGCCAGCCTGGTTTACAGAGCAAGTTCTAGGATAGCCAGGGCTACACAGAAAAATCCTGTCTTGAAAAACAAACCACCAACACCAAACCAATTCACCTAATGTAGTGATGAATGCTTTTAATCCCAGCTTTTGGGAAGTAGAGGCAGGCGGGCCCCTCTGAGTTTCAGGGCAGTCAGAACTACATACTGAGACCCTGTTTCAGAAAACAAAAACCAACCAAACAAAATCCCAAAACAAAACAAAAAATTGTGTGAGCCATCAAGATAGTTCAGCAGGTAAGTACACTTAAGCTTCATAACCTGAGTTCCTGAATTCAATTCCTGGGACACACATGGTAGATGAAACTATTTGTATAAATTGTCCCAACCTCAACACACTTGCTGTGTCATGTGCTATGTGCACATGCACACACAAATAAATACAAAAAAATCCTTTGTGTATATGTGTGTTTACTCATGAGGTAAACTGGAGGCCAGAGGTTGACATCTGGATCATTTCTCCAACTCCAACTTAATTTTGAAATAGAATCTCCCTGAGTCTGGAGCTCACCATTTTGGCCAGATCAGACAGCCAGTGAACTCCTTAGATCCACCTATCACTGTGCAGTCCTGTGGCTCCATGACTGGCTTTGTATATCTGTACTGGAGACCTCACGCAGGCACAGCAAACACTTTACATACTGAGCTATCTCCCAGACTACAAAGATTTTTAAAAACTACTAAAATGATATCCATTGATAGGTTGAAAGAATGGTATTTAAGGAAGAGAACAAGCACATTAAAGGGCTGAAGAGATGCCTCAGCAGTTCAGAGCACTGGCTGTTCTTCAGAGGACCTGGATTTGATTTCCAGGATCCACATGATGGCTCACACCCTCTTCTGGCCTCCATAGGCACCGTATACATGTTGTACACATACATAGTCAAGGCAAAACACCCACATACATAAAAAATTTGAAAGAAATCTTTAGAAAAACTAAGTTTTTCTTCAAGAAAAATCTTTCCTTCCAAACCTACAAGAGAAACCTTGTCTTGAGTCCCCTCCCTCTCAAAAGAAAGTTCTTTTCTCTGCTTAGCATGGTGGTGCATGCCTTTAATCTTAGCACTTGGGAAGCAGAAATAGGAACCCCTCTGTAGGTACAGTCGTCTATTTTTTTTTTTTCTTTTTTTGGTTTTTTCGAGACAGGGTTTCTCTGTGGTTTTGGAGCCTGTCCTGGAACTTGCTCTTGTAGACCAGGCTGGTCTCGAACTCACAGAGATCCGCCTGTCTCTGCCTCCCGAGTGCTGGGATTACAGGCGTGCGCCACCACCACCCGGCAGGTACAGTCGTCTATATAGTGGAATTTTAGGTCAGTCAAGTTTACACAACGAGAGCCTGTCTCAAAAACAAAACAAAAAGCTTCCTTTACTAGTTTAAAACAAGATGATTTGCCTGTGTGTGCGCGTGTGTGTGTGTGTGTGTGTGTGTGTGTGTTTGTGTCTGTGTCTGTGAAGGCACTTCCTTTAGTTCCAGCATTTGGGAGGCAGAGGCTGGTGGATCTCTGAGTTCAAGGTCAGCCTGGAATACAGAGTGAGTTGCAGGACAGCCAAAGCTACACAGAGAAATCCTATTTCGGGAAAAAAATGAAAAACAAGTAAAATAAATATGAGATGGTTTTCAAAAATTGTGCTACTCAAGTTTCTTTTCAGGAACTTATCCAAGAAGTTTTAAGAAAAAGGGTGGAAAACAATGATCAAAAATTCCTTTGCAGTCTTATTACCCAGAAAAATACTCACTGGCAGCTTATTTCCATTAAGGAAGACTTTGACATCTTTAGTGGAACCAGCAATATCATATGCTCTTCTAACCATCAGTGCAACAATATCTTTATCCAGACTTTGCATTTTAAACTTAGATAAATCAGGTTGAAAGGTAATACATGTATAATCTTCTCCATTAAAGGGCTTGAGTTCCATGTCACCAGCTCTCCCCATGTTATCCATCCATGTCTATGGCAGGGAAGAACAGGAAAGATGAAAATGTCAATTCATTTCGCAAACAAACTATAAGGAAATAATTTAAGCATACGTAAAATAACTTTATGAACCTTACAAACTGTTAAATTTAGTCAAATATTAATGTTATTATAAATGACTGTTCTATAATTTAAAGATATGTTACAAGATATCTATCTGCTTACCTGTTTGAACATTTTCTTATATTCTTTACTGGCTGTTTCCACAGTAAATTTGGTGCTGAATATATTACACAGTTTGGCTCCATAGCCATTTCGACCACCTGAGCAAATAAATATAGAAAACTACTTTATTATTCAACTGAGAGTCTTTTCATTTTATTTACTTTTTGGGGGCTAGAATGGAACCCGGCCTTGCCCATGCCCAGGCCAGCAATCTACCACTCAACTTTCTTTAGTATTTTTGAGGTTTTATTCATTTTGTATTTGGAGATTTTGCCTGCATTTGCATGCAATGCCCACAGAGCTCAGAAAAAGGTGTCTGACCTCCTCGGACTGGATAGAGTCACGGACAGTTGTGAAACATCATCCGAGAGCTGGGAATTAACCCTAGGTTCTTTGAAGAGCTGCAAAGCAGCAAGTTCTCTTAACAGAGTCTTTGCTTCCCAAGTGCTGGGATTAAAGGTGTATACCACCACTACCTAGTTCTCAGTTTTCTTAGCTGCTGGCAGAACTAAGAAAGATAGGGTTTATTTTATCTATGAATCAATTTCCTCCTATCTCTCTCTGTTTTTTCCTTTGGTTTTGAGACAGGGTTTCTCTGTGTAGCCCTGGCAGTCCTAGAACTCGCTCAGTAGACCAGGCTGGTCTCAAACTCTAAATTTTTTTTTTTTTTTTTGATTTTTCGAGACAGGGTTTCTCCGTAGCTTTTGGTTCCCGTCCTGGAACTAGCTCTTGTAGACCAGGCTGGCCTCGAACTCACAGAGATCCACCTGCCTCTGCCTCCCGAGTGCTGGGATTAAAGGCGTGCGCCACCACCGCCCGGCTCAAACTCTAAAATTTTTATTACACTTGTTGTGTATGAGTGTCTTGCCACATGCATGCTTGGTTCCACAGAGGTTGGAAAAGGGCATCAGATCCCCTGGAACTGTAGGTGCTCACAACTGAACCTGGGTCTTCTGCAAGAGTAACCAACTCTCTTAATCACTGAGCCATACTTTTAATCCTCACACCACACACAGTTATTAAAAGATGTTTTTTTCAGCAACAGACATTATTTTCTATCGATACTCTACCTGTTACTTTCTTTTCATCATCATCGTAGTTACTAGAGGTTAAGAGCTGTCCAAATATGAGAGCTGGGACATACATTTTCTCAACTTTGTGTTCAACAACAGGAATTCCTTTTCCATTATTCCATATACTAATTAAATTATTTTCTCTAAGAAAAAATAGAAAATTTTATTATACTATAAATTTTAAACTATGCTTAACATTTGTAAAAAATATATAAATCCATAAGCTTCAATTTCACTGTGACTCTATATATATCCCCTTAGAAGCTAGCTAGCATAGTCAATCTTTTCCACTATGCTTAGTTCCTAATATTCCTGAAATAGCATCCAGGGATGGAAAACAGAAACCTTTTCTAACACCTGGGTAGACACTGATAATGCTGAAAAAACATGAAATTTAAAAACATTAGTATAAACAAAAGAAAATAAATTATTCTCATTTAAAAGGACAAAATCAGGAAATAATACCACTTTCAAAAGTATCATCTGTATATTTCTACTTCCCTTAGTTTTCCCACCCAATAAAAAACACTGAAAAACATTAAAAAGAAAAAATATTACCAATAATTAACTGTCTTATTTGCTATCAGAATGTTAGTCACTCAAGCGATGTCTTACAAAAGATTTTTATTTTAAATTATGTATATGTGTGTGGGCTTATTGCACATGAGTTCAAGTGCCCACATAGATCAGAGGCATTGGATCACCCCACCCCCAATGTGGGTACTGGCACCAAACTCAGGTCCTGTGGATCCAGCGCTCTAGCTCAGTTACTAGGACTTTTATCTTAGTTATTTTGGGTTCATTCACACACACACACACACACACACACACACACACACACACACGCACACACACATATATATATAAAATTGCTAAAATGGGACACAAAAAATAATACTGGTTTAATACCATCTATAAAAATCAGTTAAAACTAGCTCAACATCTTTAAAAGATCGTTATTAAGTCCTTACGTGCAATCAAGTGCGCAGTTATAATTAACAAACACCCACAAGAACTTTAAGCATAGTTTATGTTAGCACTGATCAGGCTAATAAGAAAATGTTAAACAGGCATCCTGGCCACCCCACAAAGGAACATGAGCATTTAAAACCAGAAATGTAAACCCAAATTATTCTCTACTACCACCTGCTGGTTTTCTGTTTCAATAGCATCATAAGCAAAGGAAAAAAATAAAGAAAAAAACCCCTAAAAACCTTTTACATTTTTAGACGACTGATCAATTATTGGAAATGCTAGCTGAACCACTGCATTTAGGGATTAAGCATCATGTTTATAAATTACTTTGAAATGGTTCAGAGCAAATATAGAAATTTGTTTTGTTTTGCGACAGGGCCTCACCACGTAATTCTAATTGGCCTGGAACCCACAGAGATCTGACTCTTCCTTCTGTTGGAATGAAGGGTGTATGCTATCACATGGCAATTGTTTTTCTGTAGTACTGTGGCTCAAACCATGGATTGTACATGTGCTACCACCAAGCTACACTCTCAGTCCTTTTATTAATTTAAAACTTTTATTTTGGGACATGGTCTCATTATATGCCTCAGCCTCCCAAGGAGCGAGGATTACAGATCTATATCACCAGGCCCAGGTAGAAAACTGTTGACGACACTGGGTATGGTGGGGCTCACCTTTAATCCCAGACTAGGGAAGCAGAGGCAGGCCGATCTCTGCATTTGGCCTGCATATCGAGATTATGTAGCACGTTCTCCCTTAGCAAGAGCTACACAGTGAGACCATGTCTACAAACAAACAAAAGCCAACAGGAAACAAAACAAAACAACTAATAATTGTTCGTTTTAACTGTTGAGTACCCACAGGCTGTTCATTTTAGAACGCTGTCTCTCTGAACTTTTGCAAATTTTATTTTATTTTTTTTGAAGCAGGGTTTCTCTGTGTAGCTCTGGCTTTCCTGGAACTCACTTTGTAGTCAAGGTTGGCCTTCAACTCAGAGATTCGCCTGCCTCTGCCTCCCAAAAGTGCTGGGATTAAAGGTATAACAAGTCAGCATGCCCAGCAGGAATCTTAATTTATAAAAAGCTATCTTCAGAGCCGGGCGATGGTGGCGCACGCCTTTAATCCCAGCACTCGGGAGGCAGAGGCAGGCGGATCTCTGTGAGTTCGAGACCAGCCTGGTCTACAGAGCTAGTTCCAGGACAGGCTCCAAAAGCCACAGAGAAACCCTGTCTCGAAAAACCAAAAAAAAAAAAAAAAAAAAAAAAGCTATCTTCACTAGTAATCAAAGCAAATATAACAAATAATATGAGCTTTAGTAAACAGAAGGCTAGTACTTAGCACTTACGGATCAATTGTGACTCTAATACAAGACATTTTGGGGTCCCTTTGTTTGTTGTCTGCCGCATTGACTGTAAGAAAATGAGACACACACTTAGATAACAGTTAAGTGCTTTAAAACCACATTAGCTCTATAATATAGAAAATAAACCCACAAATAACAAAGGAATAGCATTAACAAGGTGTTAAGTCTACAGCAACTTTTCTGGAGACAGAATCACGTGCATTTCACGCTGACTTTGAACTTGCTACACAGTTAATAGCCTTGAACTTTTGATTTTACTGCATCTACCTCCCCAGTAACAGAATTACCACCTCACTGTTTTATTATAGCAATTTTAAAAATAATTGTTTATTTTTATTTTCTGTGCATGTTTGTGTGAGAGTATCAGATCGTAGAGATACAGACAGTTGTGAGATGCCATGCAGATGCTGGGTATTGAACCTGGATCCTCTGAAAAAGCAGTCAGTTCTCTTAACTGCTAAGTCATCTCTCTATAGCCTTCTACTATAGCAACTTTTGTTCATAGAATTCTTTCCAGAGAAAAACTTAATTTTCTGAACTTTATATGACTTTCACTTTTTTTTTTTGGTTTTTTCGAGACAGGGTTTCTCTGTGGTTTTGGAGCCTGTCCTGGAACTAGCTCTTGTAGACCAGGCTGGTCTCGAACTCACAGAGATCCGCCTGCCTCTGCCTCCCGAGTGCTGGGATTAAAGGCATGCGCCACCACCGCCTGGCTATGACTTTCACTTTTTTTTTTTTTTTTTTTTTTGGTTTTTGGAGACAGGGTTTCTCTGTGGCTTTGGAGCCTGTCCTGGAACTAGCTCTGTAGACCAGACTTTCACTTTTTTTGAGGCAGGGTCTAGCTGCTCTAGAACTCACTGTGTAGACAGAGACCTGCCACCTCTACCTCTAAGTGCTGGGATCAAAAGCGTGAGCTGCCATATCCAGCCTGGCTGTTCTACTTTTGACAACTAATTACTTAAAGAGGAGCAGCCGTCTACAGAGGGTTTGGTAAGAATGCTACTTAAGAATTTGACCAGCAGGGGGCTGGAGAGATGGCTCAGTGGTTAAGAGCATTGCCTGCTCTTCCAAAGGTCCTGAGTTCAATTCCCAGCAACCACATGGTGGCTCACAACCATCTGTAATGGGGTCTGGTGCCCTCATCTGGCCTTCGGCATACACACAGATAGACTATTGTATACATAATGAATAATAAATATTTTTTTTTAAAAAAGAATTTGACCAGCAGATCTTTATATAAAAATCCTTACTTACCTAGAATCTCATCGAAGATTTTATACAAACCAGGAACAAAAGTTACTTCCCTATAGTTAATGCCAACATCTTCATCATAAACCCACATTTGCTAAAAGAAAAAAAAAGTTATTTTTATTCATTTATTGTTTTATCATTAATAGCCTAGTCTTTCTTTTCTTTTGAGATAATATCCCACTATGTAGCACTGGGTGGCCAAAAACTGGCTACATAGACCAGGCTAGTCTCAAGCTCAGAGATCTACCAGCTTCTGCCCCCGAGTGCTGAGATTAAAGGCATGCAGCAACACATCCAGGAATAAAGTCTTCTTAGATAAAGGTTGAAATATGTGTGTGTGTTTCTGCATGTGCACGAACCATAGGTCAGTTCCGTGACCCTCAGTGAGTGAAGTACAAAACACTAGCCTGAAAAAGCAGCCATCCAACAACAGCTTGGTTTTACCTGGGTAACTAATTCCACAGAGCCAATGTAGGTATCTGGGCGGAGCAATATATGTTCCAATTGTGTTTTTTTCTGATAGATTCTTTCAATAGATAGTCTCTTCTTGGCATCTTCATTTTTCTTTTTGTTCATCTGCATATTTTCATTTACAGGCTAGTCATTGGGGGAAAAAAAAGAAAACTGATTGCTTAACCATAACTATCAGAAATGATCAACAAAATAGGCTAATGATGAACTCAATATGCTATCTCACAATTTGTCATCTGTTGATGGGTCCATAGTTTGTTTGTTTGTTTGTTTTTTTTTTTTTTTGGTTTTTCGAGACAGGGTTTCTCTGTGGCTTTGGAACTTGCTCTGTAGACCAGGCTGGTCTCGAACTCAGAGATCCGCCTGCCTCTGCCTCCCGAGTGCCACCGCCCGGCTCATAGTTTTAAACAAGCAATTCCATTACAATCCTTGTAACTAGGCTCTAAAGTGTTTGTGTGTGCAGAGAGGGAGATGGAGCCCGCGACGTGCCAGGCAAATGCTCTGACTTCTGAGTCAAATCCCCCACCCGCCAGGCCTTTTTGGTTGTTTGTCTTTAACTCAGGGTCCCATTAAGTCGCTTAAGCCATCCTCCTGCCTCCGTCTCCGGAGCAGCTGCCATCACAAGCGTGTCCCGCTAGGTCTGGCTAGCAGGTGTCCGTTTCCACAGGTATCTTATTTCTCAGATCGAATACAGGGAATTTCTTCCTTGAACAGTATTTTGACGTCAGAAATAAACTACACTCAGTTTCCTTTCAGCCAATGGGCAAATACCTACTGCGTGCCCGCAGAGTCCCGGGCAGACAACAGACGGTGTTGCCGGCTAGCAAGGCCAGCCCGTGGCCACACTCACACCCTGAAACGGGACGTTTCCCGAGCCACACGGCCGGCCGGCCCCAGGGCAACTGTCACGCTCTGCACCTTCTGAGGTGCGGGCGGAGGAGAAAAGAGGGCCACGGCATTCAATCCCACGCCGCTCGGAAGTCACACCAGGGCGACCACGGGACGAGTGGACCCTGCCCCGCGAACGAGCAAAACGCACGGCCCCCTAGAAGTCCGTGCGGACGCTAGCATCCCGTGAGGGGCTTCGCCCTGACCACGGTCCCCCACGGTCCCCCCGCGGCCCCCCGCGGCCGAGGCGACCGGATGACGGGCTGCCGCCCGGCCGGGCGCAGGCCTGCCCTCCGCCCCGGAGCCACGGATGCAGAGGCGGCGCCAAGGCCCCATCACCCAGGCCCACCCGCGAGCCGTACCTGCAGCGGAGATAACTCCATGGTGACGGTCCTGCAGGGGGGCTCGAGAGTCCCGAAAGCGACGAACTCAGAGGTGGGGGAAACGCGAGGCGGCCCGCGACCGGACGCTGCTCCACAGACGCGCGGCGGTTAGGATAGTGCTTTCCTACTTCATTTGAATCTCCGCCTAGCCCGCCCAAACCAGAGCAACCAATCACCGAGCCACTCTCATTAGAGCCGTTTAGAGGAACCAATAGTAGACGGCCTGTTCGAATGGACCAATTAAGTAAGGGAGGCGGGAGAACCTTCAAAATGGACCAATAGTAGTTGTAGCGCAGACTGACAGGAAATCTGACCAATGAGAAAGGTGTATGTGCTCTGGACCGAGTACTCAGAAGAGAGAAAGCGCTTCGCGAGAGCAAAGCTGTTCCTCAGCTGTCCGCCTGAAAGAAATGATGTAGAAACGGGTGTTCATTCTTTATCTCAGATTCGTTAAAATTACAGAAATTCTCCCTTAATCGTTATGTAGGCAGCGAGAGGAATGGGCATCTTTTTTTTTCTTGAGAAAACAGCGCGAGTTCTCGGTCACTTTGGTTAGGGCAGCGACTCTGAATCTGTGGGTCGAAACCCCCTAGGGGTTGCTTAGCGCATCTTTACATTACGATTCATAACAGGCTTAAAAATTACAGTTACGGAGTAGCAATGCAATCATTTTATAATTTTATGGTGGGGGGTCAGCACACATGAGGAACTGTGTTAAAGGGTGGCTGCGTTAGGAAGGTTGGGAACCCCCGGGGTTCAGGTTGTCAGCCCACCTCCCCTCTCTATTTTCAATGACTAGAGAGTTCTTCCGCCGTGGTCTTAGGCTTCCATACATGCAAAATCCCCAGGAGCATAAAGAATCCCTTGTGGAAGACGGTAGGATCATGACGGATAAAAGATTCCTTCATGCTTCTTCAGGGGAATGAGGGGCCATCATGAGACCGAACCCACTAGGGCCATGCACTCTGCCTTCCAGCGCAATGATCAATCTGATATGAGGGATTGGACTTGGTGGCTTCTGCCTGTGATCTCACCACTTAGGAGGCTGAGGCAGAAGGATTACCATGAGTTCCAGAGTTGAGACCCCGTCTGCCCCCCGCCACCTCCAGCCTTCACCCCTGCTAATTAATTTTAAAAAACAGACATGAAGGGCTAGGTTGAATTTTTTTAATATTTTTTATAATTTATTTATTATTGTTTTATGTGCATTGGTGTTTTACCTGCAGGTATGTCCATTCAAGGAGGTCAGATGCCCTAGATTGGAGTCACAGACAGTTGTGAGCTGCCATGTAGTTGCTGGGAATTGAACCCAGGTCCTCTGGAAGAGCAGTCAGTGCTCTTAACCTCTAAGCCATCTCTCCAGCCCCCATACGTTGAATTTTTTTTATTACAGTCGTGTATAAATTAATACAATCTCGTTTTCAAAATAAGATCTTTCTGGGTACTCCTGGCTAGCCTGAAACTTGCTGCATAGACCAGGCTGGCCTTGAAATTCTGGCGATCCTCCTGCCCTTGGCGAGTGCCAGGGCCCCTCAGGAACGCATGACCACCTTGGCATGTCAATTTTTTTTTTTTTTATTTTTCGAGACAGGGTTTCTCCGTAGCCTTTGGTTCCTGTCCTGGAACTAGCTCTTGTAGACCAGGCTGGCCTCGAACTCACAGAGATCCGCCTGCCTCTGCCTCCCGAGTGCTGGGATTAAAGGCGTGCGCCACCACCGCCCGGCTTTGGCATGTCAATTTTGACTGCACTTGTATTTTCCTTTTCGCTCACATGTTACACGATGCTAGACAAACATAGCAGCATAATTTGAATAACTACTAATTTGGCTGAACCAGTTCCTTCTCTCTGCTACTTGTTGATTTGAATTTCAAGAACAATTTGTCAATTGTGTCACCCTGATGGAGAAAGCGTCTTCGATTTCCTGTGGGGGGGGGGAACAGAAATAATAATAGGCTGGTTGTGGCGTCCACACATTTAATTCTAACACTCAGGAGGCAGAGGTAGTTGGATCTCTTGAGTTTGAGGTCAGCCTGGTCTACAGAGTGAGTTCCAGGACAGCTAGGGCTACAAGGAGAAAGCCTGTCTTTGAAAACAAAACAAAACAATAAGTAAACGAAACTAAAAATAAATTTTAAAATAGTAGGCTATCATCATCAAGGAATTGATAAATTTAAACATTTTTTTCCCTTCCAAAAGAAGCCTAAAGGCCGGGAAGTGGTGGCACACGCCTTTATCCCAGCACTTGGGAGGCAAAGGCAGGCGGAATTCTGTGAGTTCGAGGTCAGCCTGGTCTACAGAGTGAGTTGCAGGACAGGCTTCAAAGCTACAGAGAAACCCTGTCTTCAAAAACCTAAAAAAAGCCTGAGATCGACCAGGTGGTGGGGCATGCCTTTAATCCCGGCATTCAGGGGGGCAGAGGTAGGTGGATCTCTGAGAGTTCCAGGCTAGCCAGGGATACATAGAGAGACCCTGTCTCAAAAAGAAGAGGAGGAGGAGGAACAGCAGCAGCAGCAGCAGTAGCCCGTGATCAATTATTGTTAAATAACCCTACGTGCCCAATGATGACCCTGGTGGTGAAGTCAAAGAGAAGACCAATGCAGAACCGCGAAGTGACAGAAAGCTGAGGATGAAAACAGCTCACAGGCTAGGGTGCTTTGACATTGTTCCAGTCCTTGTCCTCAGTGTCTTCAGCCGTATTCTGGTCACTGTCTGTTGGGAAGAAGGGTGACATCAGTGCTTAGGGCCACTAGGTACTCAGCAGCCGGAAGACTGATTGGGCGGTGGGCTCCAAAGCCGGGGTACCACTCTCTGTGTCAGAAGCCAGGAGTGCTGCCTTCTCCCTGAGCACAGAAGCTCGGTGGGCATGCTTCCCAAGGGTGGTGTTTCAGCCGCTTCCCCTCTTGCCCTCCACTCTTGAGTTCATTCCAGCGAAGTCCACACAGGAACAACAGGAATTTAGTAAGTTATTCCAGTGCTGTTTTCTGAAACTCAGTTCTCAAGTCTCCCTGAAGTCAGTTTCATCATGACTCTGTTTATTCTACTTTTGAAACAATTTTTTTCTTGACAGAGTTTCTTTGCATAGCTTCCAGAGGACCCTGTCTGGGGTGAGGGAGAAAAGGGGGGGGGCGCTCCTCCTGCTTTCCCTTTGGTATTCTACAAATCCCTTCTTCCCAAACTGCCTGAACACTCCTTCCTGTCAGTAGGGAGTCCTCTGTTGGTCTTTTTTTAATGGTAGCTAGATTCTCTTAGAGTGTATTTGCACTTTTTTTTTTTTTTTGAGACAGGGTTTCTCTGTGTAACTAGCTGTCCTGCCTCTGCCTCCCAAGTGCTGGGATTAAAGGCGTACGCCTTTAATAAAGCATTTGGCTGTTTCCTTCTGGGCGTTGTGTGTTTCTGGTCTCTCCAGAGCTGCAGCAAAGAGGTTAGGAGATCCTGAAAGCTCTGGGTCTCCATCATCAATCCGGGGCAGTCCTGGAGAGGGAGCATCATTTCTTCCCTGTAGCCGGCTGACTGAGTGGGGTCTTTGGCTCTCTCTTCCTGTCTATCTGTCTGTCTGTCTGTCCCTGTGTCTGCCCCCACCCCCTTTACTAAGAATACCAGTCAAGTATTCTGTTGGAGTAGACCAGGAAATCCCCAGATCTCCCACAGAGTTCAGCCTCTGGGCTGCAGGTGGGGAAGGGAGAAAGAGGACCACCTACCTGGGAGGAGAGTAAGGGACGTTCCCGGGAAGGGACCCAGGATCTTTAATCCTCAAATCTACTGAGAAGTTCCCTCTGGCAGTGCGTGCACTCAACAATTCAATGTCTCGGACTTTTGAATGAAATCCCACAGCAGTGCCGAGTTGCACTGGCATTTGTGTTAGATTAGTAAAATAGCTGTAGAGAGACGGAAGGCCGAGGGAGCCTTGGGCGGGACCATGTTTATTCACAGCCACAGGGAGGGGGTATCCTTGTCACCCACGTGCATGGATGACCTAGATGAGGATGCCGCCACTGCCGCCCCTGATGGGGTAGGAATGACTTCTGCAGTGCTCAAGGGAATCTGGGAAGTGTAGTTTTCAGCACGAAACTACCATTCCTAACTCTGAGAGGATATAAAAAATGCAGGGCCGACACGACAGCTGTTTTCTGCGGAGGAGGGTCTTTGTTAGTGCATACAGTTGTGAATCCACGGGTGTTTTGGGGGGGGGTGGCTCTGATCAAGTAGCAGGCCTATCTTAACTTGATCGGCCATGACTGGTCAGGCGATCGCCGTCCTGTATTCCTGAAGATAATGAAAAAAAATAATTATCACAGGGCTGTATGATCTGGTTAGAAAGTAAAAACGGGGGGATTTTCTGGAAGATATGGACAGAGGGAGGAGCGGAAGCAGGAGAAACGGAGTGGGTGACAGTGACTCGTCCCATTGCCGGGACGGCCACATTGAAATGAGCCAGCAGAATAACAGGGAGCTGCTGCTTTTTGCTTCTCAAGAGAGAAATTGACGACGAGGCAAAGAATTGTATTTGGCCCAGGGTGAAAGGGATGGAGGTCATTTTAGCCTGCGTCTCCACGGCAGCGATCTAAACAGCAGACCATTTCAGCGGATGTATCAGGAACAAGCTGTCGTGGAGTGAGCGCTATTGGGAGAGCTTGTGTGAAACATTTAGTTTGGGTTTAGGGTGATGTTCAGCAAGTAAAATAAATATTTAAAAGACAGGGTAAGGGGGCTGGAGAGATGGGTCTGTTGCACAAATTGGTCTTAATAATAAAAACTCAGAGTCAGCTATCGGGGGTAAAAGCTAAAGGATCAGAGAAGCAGAACGGCCAGCCATTAGAGTTCTTACCAATGCTCAGACCAAAGAGGCGATCCTGTCCGTAGGAACCCTCAGACTGAATCTGAGCTCCTGTCTCCTCGATTTTATATTTCTCTCTCTCTGTCCAGCCATATCACTCCTGTCTCCACCTCCCTAGTGCTGGGATTAAGGGTTTGTGATCCTAAGTGTTGGGATCACCTTTGTATGAGCTCTGTTTCTCTTTTAGACAGATTCAATCTTGTGTAGCCCAGGGTGGCCTTGAACTCACAGAGATCCGTCTGCCTCTGTCTCCTGAGTGCTGAGATTGAAGGTGTGTATTGTTAAACCTGTGTCACTGGGCCCCCCAAAGACCACCGCAGAGCCAGCATCCGATGCAAACACATTGGGGTTTATTGACTACAAGTTAGCTAACCTAGACCACAATCCAACACACTGCTGCAGCAGGTGGGGGAAAAGGACCCTGAAGCTTTAGGGTAGGGGGGCTCTAAAGGGAAACATCACAAGCAGGGTGGCGCAAGCCTTGGCATTTGGGGGTTGGGTGCAAGTATACAACTTTTGAATTCGTTGGTTGGGTGTAGGGGAAATTTTAAAACAGTCAAGACAGTGGTTAATCTGGTACCTACAAGGACATTTGAAGCAAGCGGATGTAAACAGATGTTGTTTGGATACCCTGCTGGGTGACTTTGACCAGGCAGGTGTGAGGACCTGACTTTGCAAACTCTATTTTAAAAAGAGGCTTCATCTTAAACCATTTAATGAGCAGGGCCAGATCTCAGCTCCAAAAATGTGCCGTGATAGCAGAATTTGAACAGATACCCTGAAAATGGCCAATAAAGGAGATAGGGAGCAGGGCCAAAGAATTTAACGAGG
The DNA here is from genome assembly GCF_018167655.1 of Microtus oregoni. NCBI lineage: Eukaryota > Metazoa > Chordata > Mammalia > Rodentia > Cricetidae > Microtus > Microtus oregoni. The sequence continues at coordinate 1,478,661 of NW_024544600.1, forward strand.
TCCAGATGTTCCTTGTAGGCATCCTGATACCTTTTCAGTTATTAATGGCTTTTTTGTTAGGTTTTCGTGCCCCAAAACTGACCAATGGTTTCAGAAACTACCTTACCCTACGCCCTCCTTACCCAATCCCAAGATGACAGGACATGAACTCCCCTGATTACTGCATTTCCCCTTTAAAAGTTCTGGAGGGACTCCCTGCCAGACCATGCTGGGTGCTGGAAAGGTGCTGGTCCAAACTTGAGTTTGAATATTGAAAACCCTCATGTAATTTGCATTGGAAATCCGGCTCCGTGAATTCATTTGGAGGACCAGAAACATAGGCACAGTTTCTTGGGAAAGTTTATGACTTTTCCTGGGCTGCACTCACCTCTCTAGTTAGGTCCTGTCTCAAAATGGAGTTTGTTCCACCACTGCCTGGCCTCTACGGCTATCTAGTGCCTTAGCTCTGTATTCTGATCTTCAGGCAAGCTTTATTTGCTACACCACAAACAAAAATATCACTACATGGCTCAGCAGTTAAGAGCACTGGCTACTCTTCCAGAGGACCTGGGTTCAATTCCCAGCACCTACAAGGCAGCCTACAGCTGTCTGTAATTCCTCTTTCAGGGGATTGGATGCTCCGTACAGACATGCATGCAGGAAAAACACCAATGTACATAAAATAAAAATAAATAAATAATTTCCCTGGCAGTGGAGGTGCACACCTTTAATCCCAGAACTCGGGAGGCAGAGGCAGTCAGATCTCTGTGAATTTGAGGACAGCCTGGTCTACAGAGCTAGTTCCAGGATAGCCAGAACTACACAGAGAAACCTTATCTCAAAAAACAAAAACAAACAAATAAACAAAAAAGACAGGATAAAACCTAAATATAAGGATAATAAGGAGGAAAGAGTGATCCACAGGAAAAGGAGCCAGAGTAGGAGGGAAGCAGAGGTTTTTGTCTGGTCCCTGTGTCTTTGGGCTCCATTTCAAACCAGTTAGATTTGTTGGCATGAAGAAGTATTGGTCATGAAGGAGGGCACAAATCCCATCCTTAGCAGTAATCAGAGCTAGTGATTTTGTTTTTCTGTTTTTGTTTATTTGTTTGTTTTGGGGGGATATGTTAGCAGTCAAGGAATTGAGGTGGTCCTGAAGGATGTCACGCTGATCTGAGCTGACGAGACAGAGAGGTGAATTGCTGTGGAAATCTTTGTACACTGTGAATATGTATTGCTCTCACTGTTAAAAAAAAGCTGAGTGACTGATAGCTAGGCAGGAAGAGACTGGGCAAGATAGCCTGACACAGAGAGAACGCAGGGAAGAAGAACAGCAGAGGCAGAGGAGTAGCCAGCCAGATGCACAGGGAGCAGGAGACCATGTGCTGGGTTGAAAGAAGGTATGGTGGAATGGGGCTGGAGAGAGGGCTCAGAGGTTAAGAGCACCGGCTGGTTTTCTTTCTTTTTTCTTTTCTTTTTTAAAGATTTATTTATTTATTATGTATACAGTGTTCTATCTGTCTGTATGCTTGCTGGCCAGAGGAGGGCATCAGACCTCACTACAGATGGCTGTGTGTCATCATGTGGTTGCCGGGAATTGAACTCAGGACCTCTGGAAGAGCAGTCAGTGCTCCCAACCTCTGAGCCATCTCTCCAGCCCCGGGCTGGTTTTCCAAAGGTCTTGAATTCAGTTCTCAGCAACCACACATGGTGGCTCCCAGCCATTTATCTGGTGCCCTCTTCTGGTATACATGGAGGCAGAATGTTGTATACATAGTAAATAAATAAATCTTAAAATGTAGCTAGTAACAGAATGTTGTATACATAATAATAAATAAATGTTAAAATGTAGCTAGTAACAGAATGTTGTATACATAATAAATAAATATATCTTAAAATGTAGCTAGTAACAAGCCTGAGCTAGGGCTGGAGAGAGGGCTCAGCGGTTAAGAGCACTGGCTCTTCTTCCAGAGGTCTTTAATTTAATTCCTAGTACCTACATGGTGGCTCACAAACATCTGTAATGAGATCTGGTGTCCTCTTCTGGTGTGCAGACACACACCCAAACAGAATACTGTATACATAATAAATAGATAAATCTTAAAAAAGAAAAACAAGCCTGAGCTATTGACTGAGCCTTTGGAATTTATATGAAGTTTCCAAGTCACTTATTTGGGAAGTGACTGCGGGTTACTTGGGAACAGGTGGTCAGGACGGGAAAACTCAGCCTGCAGTGAAGTGATGCAAAGAAGGCTTCCGCCCAGCTGTTTTAGTTCTGAGTCCCCAAAAATTCAATGTCCAGAGTTGCAAGAAGAGGGAAGGATGAGTTGGATAGGCCATGGCTCATTAGTCCTCCTTTTAGAGGTCCCCTGACCTGCTTTTTGTAGATGGATTTATCTTTTTGGGCCACCAGCTCACAAAAAAAGGTCATGGAGATTTATTATTAATTATGAAAACTTGGCCTTAGCTTAGGCTTGCTTCTAACTACCTCTTATGATTTAAATTAACCCATATTTTTAAATCCACTTTCTTCCACGTGCTTGTTACCTTGTCTCTGTTTTCCTGTTTCCTCTCTGTCTAGCTAGCTCCTCTGCCGTTCTTCCTCCCAGAGCTCTCTTTGTCCTGCAGTCCTATCTACGCCTCCTGCCTGGCTATTGGCCCTTTAGGTTTTTATTAAACAAATCACAGTGGCACTGAAGAGGCCTAACTTAACATCAGTCCAGCCATGACAGGCTGCAGACAACAATACTGGACTAGGCATCACCCTTACAACAACCAGGAAAAACCACAAACTTTACCCTGCAGGGGACCAATCTGAATTGAGACAAACAGTACTAGATGCTCCAGAACATTAAGGGTAGTTTGCATAACTTGTAAATAGGTTGCCAATTTCCTTGCAGCAACGCCAATACAAATCCCTTGGGATTTGACAAGATTTCTGTTGCTCCATTCCTGCCCAATCAGGAGTTCAATCCCCGTCTGAATCCAAAATTCCCTACTCCTTAAAAACCCTGCCATAGCTGAGCTCAGGGCTCTCCCTGGTCCAACTGCTGTGTCAGAACAGAGAGCCCAAGCCGGGACGTAGGGAGGGGAAGCCCCCTTCTCACCCCCACTCACCCGAGGAAGGGCACAGTGGGAAAATCCCTGCACCACGGACTCAGTCGCCTTCCCCTTGAGAATGATAAGACAGAGTTCAGATGGAGATGATATCTATCAATATTGCTTCTTTGCCACTAGTGACCTCTACAAATGAGCAAAACCGGAACCCCAACTTTTTTGAGAGCCCTAGGACCCTCATTTAGTCTTTTAGACTCTGTCATTTTCACTCACCGACCTGCCTGGGATGACTGCCAACAACTCCTTCAGATTTTATTTACCCTCACTGGACAGCCTACCCAGGTCCTTGAAAGACCCTACAGACCCCCTCCTCAAAACCCGCAGCTAGCATGCTCCCGGGGGAACGTCCTGTTTGTTTTAAACAAATCTCCGGATCAGCAGCCAGCCTGCTCCCGTTAGAACATCCCAGGTGCCTGAGAGAACAGGAGATAGAGATAGGAAGACTGCAAGGCAAGATGTCAATAAGATAGGATGTCAACAAAGCAGGTTAGCTATAAGATAGGAACAGGATGATTGTTGCCAGGCATCCATGCTGAGAGAGGAAACCTTTCATGCCCCCCGCCGCATTCCGATAACCACGCTTTTGCTTCTGTAAACTTGCTTCTTGCTGACACCCATGCTAAGAGGGGAAACCATTTATGCCCCCGCCTCATTCAGGTCGATCGATAACCACGCTTTTGCTTCTGTAAACTTGCTTTTTGCTCTTCCCTATAAAAAGCCCGCCCTCCAGTTTGCAGGTGCGCAAATCTTCCGAGAGATCTTGCTGCCCACAGGTACCTGTGTCTACTCAATAAACCTCTTGCGATTTGCATCCGTGCGGTCTCGGCCTGTTCCTTGGCGTTGGGGAGGTCTCCTCCCGAAAAGAGGTCCTCGTCGAGGGTCTTTCATTTGGTGCATTGGCCGGGAAATTGAGACCCCCCACCCAGGGATCACCGACTCACCAACGGGAGGTAAGCTGGCCAGCTCTGTTAGTTGTCTTCTGTGTTCTTTGTCGAATTCTGTACACTCAGGTCTGAGTGCGCTGTACCTGGCGGAGGGAAGGGGGCTGACGAGCCTGGTACTTCTCCCCCGCAGTCCGTGGAAGACGTTCCACGGACATCGGAGTCAGTCCGCAAGGACTTCTGGAGCCCGACTCTTCGGAGCTCAGCCCGTATCCGAAGGATACGTGGTCCTAGTTGGAGGAGAGGGATCCGGACCCTCAGGGCCTCCGTCTGAGTTTTGCTGCGCTGCGCATCTGTTCTGTCTCTGTCTGTTCTGTCAGCGTCTGTTCTGTCTGTCTGTTCTGTCAGCGTCTGTTCTGTCTGTCTGTTCTGTCAGCATCTGTTCTGTCTCTGTCTGTTCTGTCAGCATCTGTTCTGTCTCTGTCTTTGTGTGTTTTTTTGTTTTTTGTTTGTTTTTATATTTGGTTCCCTTCTCTTTGAGAAGATGGGACAAACCCTAACCACCCCATTGAGTCTTACTTTAGACCACTGGCCTGACGTCCGCGCCCGAGCTGACAACCTGTCAGTCGATGTTCGAAAGAAGAAATGGGTGATCTTTTGTTCGTCCAAGTGGCCTACTGTTGAATCAGAATGGCCAAGAGACGGCACTTTCTTTTTTTTTTATTTAAATTTATTTATTTATTAAGGATTTCTGCCTCGTCCCCGCAACCACTTCCCATTTCCCTCCCCCTCCCCCGATCAAGTCCCCCTCCCTCATCTGCTCGAAGAGCAATCCGGGTTTCCTGACCTGTGGGAAGCCCAAGGACTGCCCACCTCTATCCAGGTCTCGTAAGGTGAGCATCCAAACTGCCTAGGCTCCCACGAGACGGCACTTTCAATCTCAATATTATTTCCCAGGTTAAGGCAAAAGTGTTCAGCCCAGGACCACATGGACACCCGGACCAACGCGCCTACATTGTTACCTGGGAAAGTTTGGCACGTGACCCGCCCCTATGGGTCCAGCTCTTTGTCATCTCTAACAACATCTCTAATAAACCCCAACCTCCTCTTACCCCTACAGCCCCTAAGGCTCCCCCTCCCCAGGAGAGCCAACCACTGTGCCTCTTCCTCCTGCATCTTCCCCTGCCCTACCCTCTTCTTCCCTATACCCCACCATTCTTAAGGAGAAGGTTCCCAAAGAAAAACCTCTGAAACCTACCCCTGCGCCCCCTCCCGTCCTTCCTCCGAACCCTGACTCTCCCCTCACTGACCTTCTATCAGAAGAACCCCCTCCTTATGCAGATCCAGAGGATCCAGAGAGTCCGATGGGCCAGGGACTGCAGTAGCAGGTGGACAGCCTGCACAAGTCTCCCCAGCCCCTTCACCCATGGCGGAAAGACTCCAGGGAAGGCGCGAACCACCCCCTGATTCCACTGCTCATACCTTACCCTTGAGAGAGGGCCCAAACGGCCGACAGCAATACTGGCCATTCTCTGCCTCAGATCTATACTATTGGAAACACCATAACCCCCCATTCTCCAAAGATCCAATAACGCTGACTAACCTGATTGAGTCTATTTTAGTCACCCACCAGCCCACTTGGGATGATTGCCAGCAACTCTTGCAAACCCTGCTGACCTCGGAGGAAAAGCAAAGAGTCTTTTTGGAGGCTCGGAAAAAACGTCCCAGGCGACAACGGGAGCCCAACCCTTTTGCCTAACGAAATTGACGAGGCTTTCCTTCTGACGCGACCTGACTGGGATTTCACTACAACTGCAGGTAGGGGACACCTACACCTCTATCGCCAGTTGCTAATTGTGGGTCTCCGAGGGGCAGCACGCCGCCCCACCAATTTGGCCCAGGTTAAGCAAGTAATACAGGGAAATAAAGAGACGCCCTCAGCCTTCTTAGAAAGGCTCAAGGACGCTTATAGGATGTATACCCCCTATGACCCTGAAGATCCAGGGCAAGCTACAAGTGTATCCATGTCTTCCATTTGGCAGTCTAGTCCGGATATTATTTTTTTTTAATTTATTTATTTATTAAAGATTTCTGTCTCTTCCCAGCCACCGCCTCCCATTTCCCTCCCCCTCCCCTAATTAAGTCCCCCCCCCCCTCAGCCCGAAAAGCAATCAGGGTTCCCTGTTCTGTGGGAAGTCCAAGGAACCCCCCACCTCCATCCAGGTCTAGTAAGGTGAGCATCCAAACTGCCTAGGCTCCCACAAAGCCAGTACGTGCAGTAGGATCAGAAACCCAGTGCCATTGTTCTTGAGTTCTCAGTAGTCCTCATTGTCCGTTATGTTCAGAGAGTCCGGTTTTATCCCAGGCTTTTCCAGACCCAGGCCAGCTGGTCTTGGTGAGTTCCCAGTAGAACATCCCCATTGTCTCAGTGTGTGGGTGCACCCCTCATGGTCCTGAGTTCCTTGCTCGTGCTCTCTCTCCTTCTGCTCCTGATTTGGACCTTGAGAATTCAGTCCTGTGCTCCAATGTGGGTCTCTGTCTCTGTCTCCTTTCATCGTTTGCTGAAGGTTAATATTCAGGAGGATGCCTATATGTTTTTCTTTGGGTTCTCCTTATTTAGCTTCTCTAGGATCACTAATTATAGGCTCAATGTCCTTGGTTTATGGCTAGAAACCAAATATGAGTGAGTACATCCCATGTTCCTCTTTTTGGGTCTGGCTTACCTCACTCAGGATAGTGTTTTCTATTTCCATCCATTTGTATGCAAAATTCAAGAAGTCCTTGTTTCTTACTGTTGAATAATACTCTAATATGTATATATTCCATACTTTCTTCATCCATTCTTCCATTGAAGGGCATCTAGGTTGTTTCCAGGTTCTGGCTATGACAAACAATGCTGCTATGAACATAGTAGAGCATATACTTTTGTTGTATGATAGGGCCTCTCTTGGGTATATTCCCAAGAGTGGTATTGCGGGGTCCAGGAGTAAGTTGATCCCAAATTTCCTGAGAAACCGCCACACTGCTTTCCAAAGTGGTTGCACAAGTTTGCATTCCCACCAGCAATGGATGAGTGTACCCCTTTCTCCACAACCTCTCCAGCAAAGGCTATCATTGGTGTTTTTGATTTTCGCCATTCTGACAGGTGTAAGATGGTATCTTAAAGTTGTCTTGATTTGCATTTCCCTGATCGCTAAGGAAGTTGAGCATGACCTTAAGTGTCTTTTGGCCATTTGAAGTTCTTCTGTTGAGAATTCTCTGTTCAGCTCAATGCCCCATTTTATAATTGGGTTGGTTAGCCTTTTACAGTCTAGTTTCTTGAGTTCTTTATATATTTTGGAGATCAGACCTTTGTCAGTTGCGGGGTTGGTGAAGATCTTCTCCCAGTTAGTGGGTTGCCTTTGTGTCTTAGCGACAGTGTCCTTTGCTTTACAGAAGCTTCTCAGTCTCAGGAGGTCCCATTTATTCAATGAGGTCCTTAATGTCTGTGCTGCTGGGGTTGTATGTAAGAAGTGGTCTCCTGTGCCCATGTGTTGTAGAGTACTTCCCACTTTCTCTTCTATCAGGTTTAGTGTGTTCAGACTGATATTGAGGTCTTTAATCCATTTGGACTTGAGTTTTGTGCATGGTGATAGATATGGATCTATTTTCATTCTTCTACAGGTTGACATCCAGTTTTGCCAGCACAATTTGTTGAAGATGCTCTCTTTTTTCCATTGTATACTTTTAGCTCCTTTATCAAAAATCAGGTGTTCATAGGTTTGTGGGTTAATGTCAGGGTCTTCTATTCGATTCCATTGGTCGGACTTCTCTGTTTTTATGCCAATACCAAGCTGTTTTCAATACTGTAGCTCTGTAGTAGAGTTTGAAGTCAGGGATGGTAATGCCTCCAGACGCTCCTTTGTTGTATAAGATTGTTTTGGCTATCCTGGGTTTTTTGTTTTTCCATATAAAGTTGATTATTGTCTTCTCCAGGTCTGTGAAGAATTTTGATGGGATCTTGATGGGGATTGCATTGAATCTATAGATTGCTTTTGGTAGAATTGCCATTTTTACTATGTTGATCCTCCCAATCCAGGAGCAAGGAAGATCCTTCCATTTTCTGGTGTCCTCTTCAATTTCTTTCTTCAAAGACTTAAAGTTCTTGTCAAATAGATCTTTCACATCCTTGGTCAGAGTTACCCCAAGATATTTATGCTATTTGTGGCTATCGTGAAAGGTGATGCTTCTCTAATTTCCCTCTCTGTTTCCTTATCCTTAGTGTATAGGAAGGCCACTGATTTTTTGGAGTTGATCTTGTATCCTGCCACATTACTAAAGGTGTTTATCAGCTGTAGGAGTTCTTTGGTAGAGTTTTTGGGGTCGCTTATGTATACTATCATATCATCTGCAAATAACGAGAGCTTAACTTCTTCTTTTCCGATACGAATCCCCTTGATCCCTTTATGTTGTCTTATTGCTATTGCTAGAACTTCAAGCACTATATTGAAGAGGTATGGAGAGAGTGGACATCCTTGTCGTGTTCCTGATTTTAGTGGGATGGCTTTGAGTTTTTCTCCATTTAATTTAATGTTAGCTGACGGCTTGCTGTAAATAGCTTTTATTATATTTAGGTATGACCCTTGTATCCCTAATCTCTCCAAGACTTTTATCATAAAGGGGTGTTGAATTTTGTCAAATGCTTTTTCAGCATCTAATGAAATGATCATATGGTTTTTTTCTTTCAGTTGATTTATATGCTGGATTACATTGATAGATTTGCGTATGTTGAACCAGCCCTGCATCTCTGGGATGAAGCCTACTTGATCATAATGGATAATTTTTCTAATGTGTTCTTGGATTCTGTTTGCCAGTATTTTATTGAGAATTTTTGCATCGATATTCATGAGTGAGATAGGCCTGTAATTTTCTTTCTTGGTTGGGTCTTTGTGTGGTTTTGGTATCAGGGTAACTGTAGCTTCATAAAAGGAATTTGGCAATGACTCTTCTTTTTCTATATTGTGAAATACATTAAGGAGTATAGGTATTAGGTCTTCTTGGAAGTTCTGGTAGAATTCTGCATTGAAACCATCTGGTCCTGGGCTTTTTTTGGAAGGTAGATTTTTGATAACGGTTTCTAGTTCTTCGCGACTAACAGGTCTATTTAGATCGTTCACCTGGTTTTGGTTTAGCTTTGGTATGTGGCACTTATCTAAAAACATGTCCATTTCTTTTGCATTTTCTAGTTTTGCGGCATACAGGCTTTTGTAGTAAGATCTAATGAGTCTCTGAATTTCCTCTGTGTCTGTGGTTATGTCCCCCTTTTCATTTCTGATCTTATTTATTTGCGTGTTCTCTCTCTGTCGTTTAATTAGTTTGGATAGGGGTTTGTCGATCTTGTTGATTTTCTCCAAGAACCAACTTTTTGTTTCATTGATTCTTTGGACTGTTTTCTGCGTTTCTATTTTGTTGATTTCCGCCCTCAGTTTGATTATTTCCAGTCTTCTGCTCCTCCTGGGCGTGTCTGCTTCTTTTTTTTCTAAAGCTTTCAGGTGTGCTGTTAAGTCTCCGATGTATGCTTTCTCTGTTTTCTTTAAGTGGGCACTTAGTGCTATGAACTTTCCTCTTAGCACTGCTTTCATAGTGTCCCATAGGTTTGAGTATGTTGTTTCTCTATTTTCATTGAATTCCAGGAAGACTTTAATTTCCTTCTTGATTTCTTCCTTAACCCAGGTGTGGTTCAGTAGTTGACTGTTCAGTTTCCATGAGTTTGTCGGCTTTCTGGAGGTAGGATTGTTGTTGAATTCTAACTTTAATCCGTGGTGATCTGATAAGACGCAGGTGGACACTGATATTTTTTTGTATCTGTGGAGGTTTCCTTTGTTTCCGAGTATGTGGTCAATTTTCGAGAAGGTTCCATGGGCTGCAGAGAAGAAGGTATATTCTTTCCTATTTGGGTGGAATGTTCTATAGATGTCTGTTAAGTCCATTTGCTTCATTACCTCCAGTAGTTCTCTTACTTCTCTATTAGGTTTCTGTCTGATTGACCTGTCCATTGCTGAGAGAGGTGTATTGAAGTCTCCTACTACTAGTGTGTGTGGTTTGATATCTGCCTTGAGTTTTAGTAATATTTCTTTTACATACATGGGTGCTTTTATATTAGGGGCATAAATATTCAGGATTGAGACATCATCCTGACAAATTGTTCCTGTTATGAGTATAAAGTGTCCATCTCGATCTCTTCTGATTGATTTTAGTTTGAAGTCAGTTTTGTTAGAAATTAATATGGCCACACCTGCTTTTTTCTTAGGACCATTTGCTTGAAAGACCTTTTCCCAACCCTTTACTCTGAGTAGATGCCTGTCTTTGTGGTTGAGATGTGTTTCTTGCAAACAGCAGAATGTTGGATCCTGTTTTCGTATCCAATCTCTTAGCCTGTGCCTTTTTATAGGTGAGTTGAGACCATTAATATTAAGTGATATTAATGACCAGTGGTTGTTCATGCCGGATATTCTTGTTGTTTTTGGAAGTAGAATTTGTGTGTCTCCCTTCTTTGAGTTTTGCTAGTGAAGGGTCGCTAGATGCCTGAGTTATTGTAGGCAGTGTTGGCAATGTTGGATTCCTTGGGTTGCGGTTTTCCTTCTATTACTTTCTGTAGGGCTGGATTCGTGGCTACGTATTGCTTAAATTTGTTCTTATCCTGGAATGTCTTGGTTTCTCCATTTATAGTGAACGAAAGCTTGGCTGGGTATAGTAGTCTGGGCTTGCATCCATGGTCTCTTAGCTTCTGCAGTACTTCTATCCAGGACCTTCTGGCTTTCATTGTTTCCATAGAGAAATCAGGTGTAAGTCTGATCGGTTTACCTTTATAAGTTACTTGGCCTTTTTCCTTTGCAGCTCTTAGTATTCTTTCTTTAACCTGTATATTTTGTGTTTTGATTATTATATGGCGAGGGGATGTTTTCCTTTGATCCAGTCTGTTTGGTGTTCTGTATGCTTCTTGAATATTCAAAGGAATATCTTTCTTTAAGTTGGGAAAGTTTTCTTCCATAATTTTGTTCAAAATATTTTCTGGGCCTTTGAGCTGTGACTCTTCTCCTTCTTCTATTCCTATTATTCTTATATTTGGTCTTTTTATTGTGTCCCATAATTCCTGAATGTTTTGTGATGAGAATTTGTTGGCTTTGCAGTTTTCTTTGATCAGAGTGTTTATTTTCTCTATGGTGTCCTCAGAATCTGAGATTCTTTCTTTTATTTCTTGTATTCTATTGATTATGCTTGTTTCTGTAGGCTGTGCTCGTTGACCTAGATTTTCCATATCCAGCTGGTCCTCAGTTTGTGTTTTCTTCCTTGCTTCCATTTCAGTTTTCAATTCTTGAACTGTTTCCATTACCTGTTTGATCGTTCTTTCTTGGTTTCCCAGGGTATTATGTACATATTTACTCATTTCTTCAAATTTTTGGTTATACTTCTCATCCATTTCTATAAGGGCATTTTTCACATGTTGTTTAAGGGACTCTACTGCTTTCAAAAAGTCAATTTTTTCCACTTCTTCTGTGTTAGGGTGTTGGAGACCTTCTGTTGTAAGATCATTGGGTTCTGGTGTTTTCATGCTGATTTTCAGATTATTGGGTGAATTCTTTCCTTGACGCCTGCCCATCTCCTCCTATCGATGCTATCTAAGGGGTCTCTTTGGTTTAATTGTAGTGGGGCGATCTGTTCTCGGTGTTTCGCGCGGTCCCTGCAGCCTGCTTCTGCTGCTGGGATGGTTCCCGCCACCAGCAGCCTGTGTCCTCTGCTGCCGCTCTGGTCCCTGCCGGATCCAGCCTGTCCCAGTTGGTCCCCGCCGGCTGTGCTGGGCGTCCTCTGTTCCGGCCACCTTCCGCCGCCCGGTGTTCCTAGTCCGGATATTAGAAGCAAATTGCAGAGGCTTGAGGGTCTCCAGGGATATACTATACAAGACTTACTAAAAGAGGCAGAGAAGATTTTCAACAAGAGGAGAAACAAGGAATTAACTAGGGTGTTGGCCACCGTGGTTCAGGGACAGAATAGAGAGGGAGACAGGAAGGGAGAACGACGTAGGGCCAAGGTGGACAGAGACCAATGCGCCTATTGTAAAGAACGAGGACACTGGATTAAGGATTGCCCCAGGAGGAACAAAGGACCTAGAAAGCCCAGGCCCCCGAACCTCCCTCCTCACCTTAGAGGATTAGGGAACTCAGGGCCAGGAGCCCCCCCCCCCCCCCCCCCCCCCCCCCCCCCCCCCCCCCGAGCCCAGGATAACTCTCGATGTCGGAGGGGGGGGGCAACCAGTCACCTTCCTAGTAGACACCGGGGCCCAGCATTCAGTCCTGACTCAGACTTCAGGGCCACTCAGCGAACGATCTGCTTGGGTCCAAGGAGCCACTGGTGGCAAGAGATATCGATGGACAACTAATCGGAAGGTTCAGCTGGCTACTGGTAAGGTGATGCATTCCTTTCTGCATGTTCCGGACTGTCCCTATCCCTTGTTGGGTAGAGACCTCCTCACCAAGCTAAGGGCCCAAATTCATTTTGAGGACACAGGGGCTAAGATAACGGGCCCAGATGGAGGTCCCCTCCAAATTTTGACCCTCCAGCTGGAGGATGAATATAGACTTTACGAGCCCCCAGGGCAACAGACAGTTGACATGGCCTCTTGGCTCAATGACTTTCCATTGGCATGGGCAGAGACTGGGGGAATGGGGATGGCTATACAACAACCTCCACTCATCATTCAATTGAAGGCAACAGCTACTCCTGTTTCAATCAAGCAGTACCCCATGTCCCATGAAGCATATCATGGCAAAAGGCCCTCCTACAGACATTGGGACAAGCAGGCTATCGGGCATCAGCCAGGAAGGCTCAGGTATGCCAGAAGCAAGTCATTTACCTAGGTTATCAATTAAAAGATGGACAGAGATGGCTGACCGAGGTGCGCAAACAGACCATCACTAACATTCCTGCCCCCCCCCCCCCCCCGAACCCCCGCCAGCTAAGAGAGTTCCTGGGAACAGCAGGATACTGCCGCCTCTGGATCCCAGGGTTTGCAGAGCTGGCTGCACCCTTGTATCCATTAACTAAACAAGGAACAATGTTTGGTTGGGGGAGGACCAACAGAGGGCTTTTGAAAACATTAAGAAAGCCTTGTTAGCCTCCCCTGCTCTGGGCCTCCCCGACATTACCAAGTCTTTCAATTTGTTCGTGGATGAGAAACAGGGTTACGCTATAGGGGCCCTAACTCAAAAACTGGGCCCTTGGAGGCGTCCTGTAGCTTACCTCTCAAAGAAACTCAACCCAGTAGCTTCAGGGTGCCCGCCCTGTCTGCGAATGGTAGCAGCTATTGCAGTCCTCACCAAGGACGCGGGTAAACTGACTCTGGGCCAGCCATTGACTATCCTGGCGCCCCATGCGGTGGAGGCTCTGGTCAAACAGCCTCCAGACCGCTGGCTCTCCAATATCCGCATGACTCATTACCAAGCAATGCTCCTGGATACGGACCGGGTGCACTTCGGACCTGTGGTCGCTCTTAACCCCGCGACCTTGCTCCCCCTGCCGGAGGAAGCCCAACACCATGACTGCCTCCAGATCCTTGCGGAAGTACACGGGACCAGGCCGGACCTGACGGATCAACCCCTCCGAGATGCTGACTATACTTGGTATACGGATGGCAGCAGTTTCCTGGCAAATGGGAAACGAAGAGCGGGGGCGGCAGTGACAATGGAGACTGAGGTAATTTGGGCAGAAGCCCTTCCCGCAGGCACCTCCGCCCAGAGGTCTGAACTCATCGCTCTGACCCAGGCACTCCAGATGGCAGAAGGTAAGAGGCTAAATGTTTATACGGATAGCCGATATGCCTTCGCCACGGCTCACATACATGGGGAAATTTATAGAAGACGTGGGCTGCTGACCTCAGAAGGAAAGGAAATTAAGAACAAACTTGAAATACTGGCACTCCTAAAGGCCTTATTTTTGCCCCAAAAATTAAGTATTATGCACTGCCCTGGGCATCAAAAAGGCCATAGCCCTGAGGCAAAGGGAAATAGACTGGCAGATGACACTGCTCGAAAGATTGCTATGAAATCAACCAAGACCTCCCAAGTTTTCCCCTTGATGAACCCGAAAGAGGCCCCAGCCTCCAGTTCGCTACCCTATAGTACAGAGGACATTGATCTCCTAAAGAAAATGGGGGCCACATATGACCCCCCCAAAAAAAGCAACATTGGGTTTTTAAGGAAAAGATTGTTATGCCAACAAAACATACTTATAAAATAATAGACTACTTACATAAATTGACCCATTTGGGGCCAAAGAAGATGAAGACCTTGTTGGACAGACAGGAGTCAGGCCAACACCTCCTGAACAGGGATGGAGCCCTGCAAAAAGTGACTGATGAATGCCAAGCCTGCGCTCAGGTAAACGCAGGCAGAACCAAGCTTGGTCCAGGAGTTAGGGTACGGGGACATCGTCCCGGAGTACATTGGGAGATCGACTTTACGGAGGTTAAGCCAGGTCTCTATGGGTACAGATACCTCTTGGTGTTCATAGACACTTTTTCAGAATGGGTGGAAGCCTTTCCCACCAAACACGAAACCACAAAGGTGGTGACCAAAAAGCTCTTGGAAGAAATCTTTCCCAGGTACGGAATGTCTCAAGTCTTAGGCACCGATAATGGCCCTTCCTTCATCTCCCAGGTAAGTCAGTTGGTGGCCAAACTCCTAGGGGTCGAATGGAAATTACATTGTGCATATAGACCCCAAAGTTCAGGGCAGGTAGAACGCATGAATAGAACAATTAAGGAGACCTTATCCAAATTAACGCTTGCAACTGGCACTAGAGACTGGGTGCTCCTCTTACCACTGACCCTGTACAGAGCCCGCAACACTCCAGGGCCTCATGGACTGACACCTTTTGAAATCCTATATGGAGCTCCTCCCCCATTTATAAATTTCTTTGATTCAAACATTGCCGATTTTGCTGACAGTTCTTCTCTGGAAGCCCATTTACAGGCGTTACAGATTGTGCAAAGAGAGGTCTGGAAGCCACTCGCCGCTGCTTACTGAGACCAACTGAACCAGCCCGTGGTACCACATCCCTTCCAGATAGGAGATACTGTTTGGGTCCGCAGACACCAGACCAAAAACTTGGAACCTCGGTGGAAAGGCCCTTACACTGTCCTTCTGACCACTCCAACAGCACTGAAGGTTGACGGCATTGCAGCCTGGATCCACGCCTCGCACGTTAAAGCCGCCCATACAGCTGAGAAAGTGGAGCCCGCTGCGACCCCAGCATGGAGAATCCAATGCACTCAAAACCCCTTAAAGATAAGGCTTACCCGTGGGGCCCTTTGACTATTATATGGGCCCTACTAAGACTGGGGATGGCGACACAAGAAAATAGCCCACACCAGGTTTTCAATGCACCCACCAGCTGCACTTCCATCCCCCAGCATAAGCTGACCCTGTCTGAAGTATCTGGACAGGGACTTTGCATAGGGACTATTCCCAAAACCCACCAGGCCTTATGTAACTCTACCCAAACGGTGTCCAGAGGAACCTATTACCTAGCTGCCTCCAACGGGACCTATTGGGCATGCAGTACTGGATTAACCCCATGCGTTTCAGCTGCTGTGCTCAGTGAAACCTCTGATTACTGCGTTCTAATTGAATTATGGCCCAAAGTTACATACCATGATCCTGAATACATCTATAGTCATTTTGAAGGGAGACCCCGATTTAGGAGAGAACCAGCCTCCTTAACTTTGGCCTTATTGCTGGGAGGCATCACTATGGGGGGAATAGCGGCAGGGGTGGGCACAGGGACCACTGCTCTTATGGAGACCAGCCAATTTAGACAACTTCAGGCAGCCATGCATATTGATATCAAGGCACTGGAAGAATCGGTTAGCGCACTCGAAAAGTCCTTAACCTCCCTCTCAGAGGTAGTCCTACAAAACAGGAGGGGGCTAGACATGTTGTTTTTGCGAGAGGGAGGGTTATGTGCGGCTCTCAAAGAGGAATGCTGCTTCTATGCGGACCACACTGGGCTGGTGAGAGACAATATGACAAAGCTTAGAGAGAGGTTAAGACAGAGACAAAAGCTGTTCGAATCACGACAAGGATGGTTCGAAGGATGGTTCAATAAGTCTCCCTGGTTTACAACTCTATTGTCTTCTTTGATGGGTCCCTTGATTATCCTCCTTCTGATACTCCTGCTTGGGCCCTGCATCTTAAACTGCCTGATCCAGTTTATAAAAGACAGGCTGTCAGTCATTCAGGCCCTAGTACTGACCCATCAGTATCACATGTTACCACAACAAGATACCGAGGTTCTGTAATTGCTTTGAGTAAAAGATTTAACTCATTAACAAAAAGAAAAAGGGGGAAATGAAAGACCCTACAGACCCCCTCCTCAAAACCCGCAGCTAGCATGCTCCCGGGGGAACGTCCTGTTTGTTTTAAACAAATCTCCGGATCAGCAGCCAGCCTGCTCCCGTTAGAACATCCCAGGTGCCTGAGAGAACAGGAGATAGAGATAGGAAGACTGCAAGGCAAGATGTCAATAAGATAGGATGTCAACAAAGCAGGTTAGCTATAAGATAGGAACAGGATGATTGTTGCCAGGCATCCATGCTGAGAGAGGAAACCTTTCATGCCCCCCGCCGCATTCCGATAACCACGCTTTTGCTTCTGTAAACTTGCTTCTTGCTGACACCCATGCTGAGAGGGGAAACCATTCATGCCCCCGCCTCATTCAGGTCGATCGATAACCACGCTTTTGCTTCTGTAAACTTGCTTTTTGCTCTTCCCTATAAAAAGCCCGCCCTCCAGTTTGCAGGTGCGCAAATCTTCCGAGAGATCTTGCTGCCCACAGGTACCTGTGTCTACTCAATAAACCTCTTGCGATTTGCATCCGTGTGGTCTTAGCCTGTTCCTTGGCGTTGGGGAGGTCTCCTCCCGAAAAGAGGTCCTCGTCGAGGGTCTTTCAGTCCTCACTTTACAATTAGAAGATAAATACAGACTATATCTGAAACTGCCCCCCACCTGGCCAGACATAAATTCGTGACTAAGACAGTACCCAGAAGCCTTTGCTGAGACAGGAGGCACGGGGTTGGCAGAACATAGGGCACCCATATTGGTGGAGCTTAAACCTGATGCCTCCCCCACCCAGATAAAACAGTACCTATGCCCAGGGAAGCCAAGGAAGGGATTACACCCCATATTAGGCCATTGCTGGACTTGGGGATTCTGATCCCCTGTCAGTCTGCTTGGAACACCCCACTGCTTCCTGTCAAGAAACCTAACTCCTGCTGGGCGGTGGTGGTGCATGCCTTTAATCCCAGCACTTGGGAGGCAGAGAGGCAGGCGGATCTCCGTGAGTTCGAGGCCAACCTGGTCTACAAGAGCTAGTTCCAGGACAGGCTTCAAAACTATAGAGAAACCCTGTCTCGAAAAACCAACAAAACAAAACAAAACAAAACACCCCCCCCCCAAAAGAAAGAAAGAAAGAAAGAAAGCTAACTCTGATGATTACCACCTAGCACAGGACTTGAGGGAGATCAACAGGCAGGTTATGGATATACAGCCCCACTGTTCCTAACCCCTACATCCTCCTGAGTTTGTTGCCACCAACCCGGGTTTGGTATACTGTATTGGACTTAAAAGATGCTTCTTTCTGCCGGGCGATGGTGGCGCACGCCTTTAATCCCAGCACTCGGGAGGCAGAGGCAGGCGGATCTCTGTGAGTTCGAGACCAGCCTGGTCTATAGAGCTAGTTCCAGGACAGGCTCCAAAGCCACAGAGAAACCCTGTCTTGAAAAACCAAAAAAAAAAAAAAAAAGATGCTTCTTTCGGCCTTATACTGGCCTTTAAATGGCATGATCCTGACAAAGAGATCAACAGACAACTGACCTGGACCAGACTTCCATAAGGATTTAAGAATTCACCCACCAGCCAGGCGGTGGTGGCGCACGCTTTTAATCCCAGCTCTTGGGAGGCAGAGGCAGGTGGATCTCTGTGAGTTTGAGGCCAGCCTGGTCTACAAGAGCTAGTTCCAGGACAGTAACCAAAAGCTACGGAGAAACCCTGTCTCGAAAATCAAAAAAAAAAAAAAAACAACAAAAAACAAAAAAAGATTTCACCCATCATCTTGGTTGAGATGATACATGAGACCTCAGAGACTTCTGCCAGAAACATCCACATCAGACATTCCTCCAATATGTAGATGACCTCTTGATTGTTGCTGACTCAGAAGAAGAATGCCCAGTGAGTACCAGAAAACTACTTGAGACTCTGGGGAGGCCGGGGTATTGGGCCTTGGCTAAAAAGGCCCAGTTTTGCCTAAAGAGAGTGACATACCTTGGCTACATTCTTGAACAGGGTCAAAGATGGTCGTCAGACGCAAGAAGAGAGACAGTGATAAAGATTCCTGCTCCAACCTCTCTAAGGGCAGTCAGGGAATTCCTGGAAATGGCAGGATTCTGTCCCCTATGGACCCCCCCGGATTTTATCCAGAAGGTAGTAGAGGAACTCCTTCGCCACCTTCACTGTTTTGCTCATCTGGGGACCAGAAAAACTGAAGATTTGCTCAGACAATCTCACCTGAAGGTATTTGACTTGCGCTATGAAACCAGACTGATAACAAATGTCTGGCCTGCAGGCTTACCAATACAGACAATAAGCTCAAAGCCCCTGCTCTGGACTTTGGGGACCCAAGTCTGGAGCTCACTGGGAAATGGACTTCACTGAGGTGAAACCTGGCAAACACAGATAACAGGTACTTACTTATGTTTACTGACACTTTTTCAGGATGTGTGGAAGCCTACCCTACCAAAGAAGAGACTGCCCAGGTTGTGACCAAAAAGCTATTAGAAGACATCATTCCAAGGTACAGAGTGTTGGAGAGGCCGGCCGCTCTTTTTGTTTCCTAGATGCCCAGTGTAAATGTTAACTCAATTCGTGAAATAACCAGGCCAGCTTGAAGATAAACAATTATATTTTTACTTATTATAAGGGGAAAGTCACACCACGAAAATGGGAAGTCCAAGCTTCTCTGTGTCCCGCGGGAATCACCCAGAGAGAATAAGCACCTGGTCTATCCCAGTTTTTCTTCCTGGGCTCCAGGTAGCCACGCCTTAATTAGGTTCCACTTCTTAGAGGTGATTGGTTAACAAAACTTCCCCCATCACCTCCCCCTTTTCTCTAAACAAGATCGATCCAAACCCAATACAACTATATACAATAGGAACAGATACCAAATATAAAATTACAAGCAATATAATCAATATTAAACAAGGAACACAACAAAAGTTTTAATAAACATTCTATTGCATCGGAAATAAGCTTGGCTAAATCATGAGGAAGGTAACTACGACTATCTAATCTTCAACCCCATCGAAGACCTGAGAAGGGAAACAATATTACTTGAGTAAGCAGGAAGTGCAATCAAGCAACTTCCAAAATGTGTAACAAATGACAGAGCCAACTCGCTACCTGGGCGATCACTCAAAGTCTCATTTGCAACATGAAGCAACCAACTTTGGCTAAGGCCTAAAATGACTAAGGCCATTTTAAAGGCAAGAAACTTTTCAAAACTATCTTACCCTGTCTTGGCAGGATTTGACAGTCCTGTTTTATCCATTTCCGGATATTATGTATCTTGTCAGTGGTTGAGGTATGGGCATTTCTTTGCCCAAAGGCCGGTTCTGCCAAGAAGAAAACAAGCTCCAGGTGGAGTGTCTTTGTACTCAACATTCTCTCGGGAAAAGATCGGTGCTGCCAGGAGCAATTGTGTCTCACTTCAACTCTAAGTTATTAAATGCCATTTTCTACAGCTCTTTGAAGTGGTTGAAGATTATCTATCTATGCAGAATATAATCTCTATGTATCTAAAGAACCTGATTAGTCTAACTATAAGCATGACAAATATTTATATGCCTCATGGACTGAATTAATAAAAAGGCTAAAGCCAATTCTTTAGCCTTTTTGTCAATGGATAAATCTCTAGGTCACCACATACTGACAGCAGTAGTCATATTCCTTAATATTTGACTTAAAGATAGATTGGTGGTTTAGAGGCATAACTTGTAAACCAATATAACCAAATTAAACGATCCTCCGCCAGTGCTGAGATTAAAGGTGTGCATCTGTGCCTCCAACCACTTTTATTATTGTTTAACAGGATACCATGGTGGTTAGGTCTGGCTTTGAACTGCTGAAGTAGTTGAGGATGACCCTGAACTTATGGTTCTCCTATTTCCACCTCTGGGATGCTGTGTTTGCAGGGTAACACCACCCCGGGGTTTTCCCTCTTGGTCCTGAAAGAAGGGAAGTCACAGGAGCTGAAAGATTAGGATTTTCCAGACATAGAGAAGGAGACCATAGAGAAGGAGAGTTCCCATTGGCTAGTGGATGTCAAAGAGGAGTAAGGACTGCTGTGGGAAAAAAAAAAAAAACACAGCCAAAGGTGTGGCGAGGAGAGGGTCTATTTCATTTTACACTTCTCAGGTCACACTCTGTCACGGAGAGAAGTCAAGGCAGGAACCACAGCAGGGGCTACAGGAGAATGCAACTTTCTGGCTTGCTCCTCCTGGCTTGCCCATTTTACTTTCTTATATACCCAGGACCACTTGCCCAGGGATGGCACTGCCCACAGTGGGCTGATCTGTTTCCCAACAATCATCAATGAAGAAAGTGCCTTGCTGATAGACCAATCAAAGTTCCTCTTTTCAGATGACCCTAGCTCGCTTTTGTCAAACTGACAAAACCAAATCCAAAACACCAGCCAGGACACAGCAAGATCAGTGTGGGGAGCTGATCCTGTAGCTCTGACCTCGAACTCCAAATGTAAGGTCATTTGAGGAAGAGAGTGCCTGGAGTCCCGACCTCCGGTACATTGCCCTCAGATGGTTCTTGGTACATCTGGGAGGAGTCCTAGCTATGGCTTTGAGACTTGGCTTAGCTCTGCAGCTATTACCTCATTCTATCCTCTGATGAATGAAGGAAGAGAGAGGGAGTCTTGATTGGGATCTTTGACTTCATGCCTGTCTTCCATCTCTTCAAGTTTTTCCTTTCATGATGTCTCTCTGTCTTTCTGTGCCTTCGTATCTCTCTGTGATATCCTGTGATTATTTTCTGTGTTGTATTTGTGGTATATTCATGTGAGTGTATCAATACGCATGTACCTGTGTGTGCATACAGAGAAGTCAGAGTAGGGCTTAAGGTGTCTTCCTTGATGCTCTCTGACTTAAGATGGGGGTCTCTCACTGAACTGGAAGCTTATCATTTTGGTTATGGTGGCTTGCCAGTGAGCTCTCTCTGCCCTTCAGTACTGGGATTATAGGCATAAGCAGCCACGCCCAGCTTTTTACTGGGTGCTGGAGATCTGAACTCAGGTCCTCATGATAGCAGAGCAAGAACCCACTGAGCCATCTCCCCAGCCCGCTTAAGCCCTCTGCCCCTCAGCTTCTTCCTTGTTAATCCTCTCTTCCCTTCTTCTGTCCTTCTACTCCACACCAGCATCCAATCTGAGTAAATCCACTCATTATAATGATGCTATCAGTTTCTAAACCACTTTCTTCTATCTAGAGTCACTAGTGTACAGAGATGCCTCTTTTAATCCTCCTTTTTTACTTAAAAACTTGAGAATTTCCCTCCCTCCCTCCTTCCCTCCCCCCCCCTCTTTCTTTCAGTTTTTTGAGACAAGGTCTCATTATTTAGTTCTGGCTGTCCTGGAACTCACTCTGTAGACCAGGCTGGACTCAAACTCACAGAGATCCAGCTGGCTCTGACTCCGAAGTGCTGGGATTAAAGGCACATGCCACCACTGCCTGGTGAAAATTTAATTATTTTTATGTTCATGAATATTTGCCAGCATGTGTGAATGTGTACCATGTGTGTGCAGTGCCCGAGGAGACTAGAAGAGGATGTTGGATTCTCTGGGACTGGAGTTACAAGCAGTTGTGAGCCATCATATGGGTGCTGGGAATCAAACCTGGGCCCTCTGCAAGAGTGGCCGTGTTCTTAATGCTGAGTCGCGTCTCCAGCTCCCACCTGGTCCTTCTCAGCAGTCTTACAGAGTGAATCAGGGGTCAGAATCACAGATGTCAAAGCTGAGGTCAGTCATACTGAAGAGGGAAGCTCACAGTGCACAGCTGCTAAAGACAGAGCTAGGCTTGGAACCCTCGGCTCTGACTGCAGGAAGCTGGGGCTCTCAATCTCACAGCTGCAGCGTACAAATCCAGGAACAGAGATCTTCTCCATTGTTGGTCTACTGGGTTCCGTCTAGTGTACGGCCTGGTTTTCTGATGCTCTTACATATCATAACTAGGTAGGATAAGAATCTAACTGCACAGATCTGGAGAGTTGCTATCCCCAAATATCAAGTCTCTGGATATTGAGACACGACAGGCTGAAGGAGTGAGGCCAAGCTTCATCAGTGAAGATGGGGGCTATGTGATTAGGGGATTCAGGTCTCGTTTCTGGGGCCACATAGTCCTGCCCCTCTGTCCTTAACTCTCCAGTCCCCACCAGTCAGTCATCTTTCAGAGTATTCTTTCTTGGCCAAGGACAAGACCGTAGCAGAAGAGATTCCTGGAATGAGAAGATGGGAAGGTCCTGGGGCTTCCCCCTGAGAGTTAAAATTTAGTTCCGGGGCTGTATCCTCAGCACCCTGACCGAGAATACAATGGGAACCGTCAGGTTGGCTCCACAGCTGGGTCATGGGAAAGACACACCAGCCTTGAACACAGAGACCTTAGCCACTGCAGCTAGAGGGACAAGGACGCAGCGCTAGCAACAGTGCCCAGCGATGGGAAGAGTTTGAGGAGAACCCAAGGCTGTGGCACCTCTGTGTGTGTGTGTGTGTGTGTGTGCGCGCGCGCGCGCGCACATGCAGGCATGTGTTGAAGGTTGGGTTGTCTCACAACTAGGTTTTAAATCACATTTAGTTTCATACGACCTTAGGCCAATCTTTTAAGCGCATGGAACTCTATATCACCGTTTATAGGGTTACCATGGTAACTAATGACCACAGAGGCTAATGCACTGACACTAACCCTGCCAGACATAGTGTTAAGTGAGCATCATCGCTGCAGTTTGCCCAGTTCTCTCAGGCGGGGCTGACGTTATCCCTCAGTTACAACTGAGGGCATTTGAGGAGAAAGAGAGAGTTCACTTTGCCAGATCTCAGAGCTGGTTCCCAGCAAATCCAGGAATCACTGTAGGCAATTTGGCTTCCAACTCACTTGGCCGGTCATGGTTCAGAATACTTATTTCACACTCACTATGTGTTGGGTACCATTTTGAGCATTTATAGAGAATCTTTTTTTTAAAAACTTAACCATCATAGCGACTCTATGTAACATTCACTTCTTATGAAAGATGAGGACGCTGAGGAACAGGCCAACATCCGGACTCTGTTGACAGGAATACAGCCCAGGTAGTCTGACTTAAAAGTCAGCACTACTCCTGAGCAGTGGTGGCACACGCCTTTAATACCAGCACTTGGGAGGCAGAGGCAGGTGGATCTCTGTGAGTTCAAGGCCATCCTGGTCTACAGAGTTCCAGGACAGTCAGAGCTGCACAGAGAAACACTGTCTTGAAGATTTAATTTTCCAAAACACTTTATTTGTTTGTTTGTTTAGTGTGTGTGTGTGTGTGTTGGATGTCAGAGGACAACTTTCAGGCGTCTGTTCTCTTCTTTCCCCCAGGTGGGTGTTTTGGGTATTGAACTCAGGTCCTTATGCTTGGCAGCAAACACCTTCACCAGTGGAGCCGCCGCCTCATTAGTCTCGTTTTTGGAAATGAAGTTTAGGGGTTGGGGAGATGGCTTAGTGAGCAGGGTACCTACGGAGGAATCCTGTCTCAAGCACCCCTGCCCCCACAAAAGTGTGTGAGTGTTTTGCTTACATGTATGTTTTTTGTGTGTTTGTTTGTTTTGTTTTTCTTTTCAGACAGGGTTTCTCTGTAGCTTTGGAGCCTGTTGTGGGACTCACTCTTTCGTCCAAGCTGTCCTCGAACTCACAGAGATTCGCCTGTCTCTGCCTCCCTAGTGCTGGGATTAAAGGTGTGCGCCACCACTGCCCAGTGCCTACATGTATGTCTGTGTACCACGTGTGTGCCTAGTTCCCTGGAAGCCAAAAGAGGATGTTGGACCCCCTAGAACTGGAGTTGCTAACAGTTTTGAGCTACTCTATGGGGACTAGAGACTGAAACCAGGACCTCGGGAAGAGGAGCCAGTGTTCTTAACCCCTGAGCCATCTCTCCTGTGCCAGTGGTGACTATGTTAAACAGTGTCTCATGAACACACTTGAACACTTTTTTTTTTTTTTTTACAATACACACATTTGTATTGGGAGTGGGCATCTGGGTGTGGAATTATGGGTTGCTTCCAGGTAGCTGTACACATTTGTCTTTTTACTGACAATATGAGAGCCCCTTTACTCTACAGCCTGGTATTTTCGGGATTTAGAGCTTTACCACTTTGGTGGATATGCAGCTCTTGCCACGGACTGGTGGCTCCATGGAGGAAGTCTGCAAGTAAGCAGAAGGCTATGTGCAAACTCCTAGTACTGGTGGGAAAGAGAAGACACAGGTATGGGATAAGGAAATATGGGTGTGGGGCTGGAGAGCTGGCTCAGCAGTTAAAAGCACTGACTGCTCTTCCAGAGGTCCTGAGTTCAATTCCCAGCAACCACATAGTTCACAAGCACCCATAATGGGATCTGGTGCCCTCTTCTGGCCTGAAAGGAAATATGCAGGCAGAACACTGTATAGATAATAAATAAATAAAACTTAAAAAAAAATAATATATGGATGTATATAGGCAGGTGTTGTTGGGGTCTTTCTGCATCTCAACCTTCTTTAGGGTTTGCTGAGTCAAAAGACCCTTTATAGAATCTCTAAACTTGGAGCCCCTTTGGGGTTCTCTCTTGGCTTGGAGTTCCCTTGGTAGAGTTTCTTTAGTGGGTAGGTAGCCCTTTGTTCCCTGGAGTTGGGAGGTAGGAGGTAGGCTCTGGAAGCCCTCTAGTATATGGAGGAGAGAGAGCAGGCTTTCCACTTTATTTCTTGGCTTCTGATATTTCTGGCAAGTGGCTGCCCTTCTCTTGACAAGACGGGTGTCAGGGAAGACAAGACAAGTGCCTTCTCTACAGCAGCCTGTGGCTCTGTCTGCTTAGAGTCTGTGTAGAATCTTCTAGGTTGCACTTCCCTCTCTCCCTCCCATCCCTGCCTTGAGACCTGAGCCTGTGGTGACAAGCCTGGCACAGAGGCAGGAGTGTGCACAGGAAGTTGATATATTATGCACAGACATTTTTGGGTTATGTGCTACCTGTGTGGGCGAGCCTTATCATTTCTCTGTGTGACAGAGTTCTCATGAAGTCCAACACTGTTCATTCACTTGGCTTGTCTTCTACACAGGCTTCAGCTAGTGAGGAAGAGATTTATTGGTGCCTATTGGCCTGGAGGCAATGCAGACTCTGAAGGGTTGGAACCACATCAGAAGGGTGCTTTGGAGAACTCTAGAATTCTGCCAGGTGGTGGTAATGGTACATGCCTTTAATCTCAGCAGCAAGGAGGGCAGAGGCAGATGGATCTCTGAGTTCTAGGCCAGCCCTGTATAGAGCGAGTTCCAGAGCAGCCAGGGCTACACGGAGAAACCCTGTCTCAAAAAACAAAACAAACACATACACACACACTCCAAAATTCTAATATTCCAAGATTGCCAGAGACGGACAGGGCTGGATGGTTCCGTGGATTCTCCCAGCCCACTGTACAAAGGGGAAACTGAAGTGGGGCAAGGGAAGTGGTCACAGAGCAGCCTGGTCTGGGGCTAGGAAACAGGATGTTAGCCAGCCCAAGTGCATATCATATGGACGCCCCTCTTCCCACTTCCTTCCCCACCTGGAGCCTCTGCCTGCCCTGAGGGAAGAGCCAAGGCTCTAGAGAAAGGCTGGACAAGAGTTCTCTTTGTATTGTGGGGCCTCTCTGATGACCCTGGCTCTCCTGATTAACGCTCAGCGAGCATGGAGTCCTAGTGGGCAGGAAGAAGGCTGTCCTGATATGCTATTGCTTGGCCCACGTGTGGGGTAGCTATGGGGATGCCCTATCATTTAGATGTCCGCGGATGTGAAGGGGTTAGTGTAGGCACAGTAAAGTACAGGACAGTTAGGAGTCAGCTGGAAAGCAAAGATCTAAGGAGGCCTGGAGCATAGTCTTATTCAATGCCACTGCTACCTGACCTGCATGCTTAGCTTGAACTCTGTGTCGTAGCCATCTGCCTTTGATGTTCCCGTAGAGTGTTTCTGACAGTTGATTGAGGCAGCGGTGGAGTATAGCAGTTAATTGTGCAGATGGGAGCGAGGCAGCTTTAGCTTCACATCTTTGTCCCTATACTTGCTGTGTGACTTTAAGTAAGTTACATAATCCCTTCGTGCCTCACTTTTCCTCCTCCGTGAAGCTTTTGTGACATGGTCTGTGATAGTTACAGGCTAATTCTCATAATTATATATCTTGCCCACTCCATCAGACAAGATGCCCCTTAGGGCAAGTTTATCAGATTGGGTGTTCCTTGAGAACAGAACTTTTTTTTTTTTTTTGAGACAGGGTCTCACTATGTTGCCCTGGTATCCTGGAACTCACTATATAGATCAGGCTGGCTTCAAACTCACAAAGAATCTCCTGTCTCTGTCTCCCAAGTGCTGGAATTTAAGGCGTGCGCCACTGTAGCCAGCTAGAACTCTGTCTTTATTGGAGTTGAGATTCCCCTTCTCCCCCGCATCTGTTCTCAAAGGAGTGTTTTCTCTAAGGTCGGCAGAAGTCTGGGATTGTCCCAGTAAGGCGGCTGATGAGACCTTCTATCAACAAGCCAGTGAGAAGGGGGCGGGAGGGATTGAAAGGTGGTGGAAGAGTCTCTTCGGCTGTGCTCCAGGGGGAGTGTCTTCTCAGTTCTGTGCTCCAGGTGGAGTGTCTTCTCTCCACTCTCTGGAAGCAGGGACTGACAAGGGTGTGCAGGCTCTGGCCCAGGAAAGATAACGGGACAGCAGGATTGAGTTAGAAATAGAATTGCATTTTGCTTCCCAGAGGCTCAAGGTTCATTATGGAGCCTCCAGTCCACAAGGAGGCAGCAGTCAGGTGGGAGAACCAGCAACGAGGGTCTGTGCCCTTAGCTCTGCTCGTGGAATTCAGGCTTCTTTCTTGAGAGTGGTCATGGTTGGCCTATCTTCGGTGCTGGGAGAAGCCGGCATGGACAATCATGTTTTCTTCTAACCATTCTCTGTGGCTGAGTCCAAGTATTTTGCCCCTCTGTTCACCCCTCCCCCTTCCTTCATTTCTTCAGAGATGAAAATTACCCCTTTTAAATGTTAAGTGAGGACCTGGAAAGAGATGGCTCAGCTTCCAGGGAACTCCAGTTCAGGTCCCAGAACCAGTTCTCAGGTGGCTTATGACACCAGTAACTCCAGCTCTAAGATATCTGACACCTCTGGCTTCTGCCTTTGTGGGTACCTGCACGCGCGCGCGCGCGCGCGCGCGCGCGCGCACACACACACACACACACACACACACAATAATGGTCTGTCCTGTCCCTTTAAGAGACAAGCCCTGCTCCCCATCCCCACCACCATCTGCAGAGGCAAGTGGATCTTCCTTCCCCTTCCCTCCTCTCCTCCCCCCCACTCTGCTTCTCTTTCTCTCTATCCTCTTCCCCCTTCTCCCTCCCTCTTCCCTTTCCTCTTTCCTTCCATAACCCACTAAATGCGTATCCAACCTCACTCTGCTTGGTGTGCCTATCTTTCTCTGTCTCTCACCCTCTGCACAGCTCCCTGCCTGGGACCCGCTGCCCCTCATGGCCCACTGCTTGCTGCTGCCCCTCGGGGAATGGTGTATTTTATTTTCACCATTACACATACACTCATACATAATTAATAAAAAATACCTGAGCTTTGGGGGCACATGCCTTCAGTGCTAGCACTCAAGAGGCAGAGGTAGGTGGAGTTTAAGCTCTATGAGTTTAAGGCTAGCATGGTCTATGTAATGACTTCCAGGCTAGCAAAGGCTACATGAGATCCCACCTCAAAATGAATGAATGAATAAATAAATAAATAAATACCAATAACTTTTATATTTTTTATTTTTTAGAGATAGGGTTTCTTTGTGTAGCCCAGGCTGTCCTGGAACTCACTCTGTAGACCAGGTTGGCCTTGGACTGAGAGATCTGCCTGCCTCTGTCTCCCAAGTGGTGTGCCACTCCTGGCTGGCATTTTTTTTCTTTCTTTCCTTCCTTCCTTCCTTCCTTCCCTCCTTCCTTTCCTTCTTTCCTTTCTGTCTTTCTTTTTAGGCCAATAAATCTTTTTTGAAAAGATGTTAAGTGTCGGATCCAGGATCGTATAACGGTAATAGGCTCTGCCACAGCTTACACTCAGGGGCCCTGGCTCTGACTCTTCCACTTCTCCCTACTCCCTGACCACGTTCCACCCTGAGAGTCTCCAGTTCAGTGTGTGTGGCGGGGAGCGAGGACACAGTCCTGTCATCAGGAGAGCTCCTGCTATCTGGAATGAGTTCCTAGCAGGGGAGGTCTAGGAAGGCACTAAATTCATGGTGTCCATTTCATTCTAGGCCTTTCCCTCAAGGGGCTCTTATTGCAGAGTCCCTTTTGCTAGACAAGCCCCAAAAGCTCAAAGAACTTCAGGGTCCCTAGTGAGGTCCAAGTGACAATTCTGGATTGATAATCTAGTCTGACCATGCCAATGCCAGTTTTATTTTAGTCTTGAGCACAGAAGGCATAGTCTCAGGTCACCTCTTTAGTGAACACTTCTCATGCCCCAGAGATAGAACGGATCGCTTGTGCCCCTGGGTCCCCATGTGTCCCCTATAAATATCCCCCAGGGCACCTGTGCATGTCTTAGAAAACTTATTTCCACTGCACACTCATCTTCTCTCTCCTTGAGGCAGAGTGGTTTTGGTCATCTCTTTATTCTCAAGACAAAGCACAAAGTCCTGGCGCAACAGGTGCTTCGTGAACACGCCATATGTGGATAGCAGTTCTTGGTCTCTGGCTTCCTGGGAAAGAGTCTAGGCAGTGACGGGGAGGACACCAGAGGATGGGTTGGGGGCAGTCGCTCGGGTTGAGACAGAGTGGGGGCATCGGTGTCATCTAGAAACCTGTACAGAATGCCTACCTCCCACAGCACCTGTACTTCATCCCAGGCTGGCTTCATCCCAGGGTTTCTACCCATCTTGGGCTTGCTGTCTGGACAGCAAGTTGGGCATTGGGCTTCAAAAACTGTCCTTTTTGGTCCATTTATTCCCACAAGGGTTCCAAGAGGTGGAAGAGGGGGGTGATACTCAGCCTTCCTTTTAGCTAGAAATAAACTTCAAGTTTATTCGTTAAGTAGGAGGCCGACTGGATTTAAGGAATAGAGTGGGGGCAGGGACTGGTTTTTGAATTAGAAAAACGCTGGCTTCCTCCCAGGAGCTTGAAGAACCTGTTCTGTTTACCTTTCTCCAAGGCAGATGGGACAGGAGGGATCCAACCTGATCCTTGAGATGTGACTGAGAGTCCCTGTCTCCGGCCCTAACACGTCAGCCCTCCTGCAGTCCTAAGGGTTGCCAGTAGGTGCCGTCAGTTCGCAACTTTTTGGTCTGTCCTCCAGGTCCAGCTCTTGGCGCCTTTCTTCCTCCAAACGCGCCAACATTTTACTTTTGCCGAAAGTGGGAGGTGGCCTAATCCCGCGGCTGAAAGACCCTTGCCCAGGGACAAAGAGCAAGAAGAGATCTAGGAGCTATACTTTAGTTTGGCTTCTCCTTAGATGTTTAGGCAAGACCCTCCCGATCCCATCTACCCTCCAAATCTACCCGGCCTCCGATGATGCCCGGACAGACAGAAAGAAAAGTTGGGGGAGGGTAAAGAGGCGTATGGAGAAATGAGAAAGAAGGTAGGAGGTGGGTCTCTAGATCTATTCCCATTTCCAGAAGGATTTCTGCGAGGGGTAGGGAATAGATACGCTTATCAATAGGCTGTCACCCAGGGGAGAAGTGGCGTCGGGAAAATTAAGAGGCTTCCCTTTCTGGAAATCTTTGACTGCCACCTACTGGGAAATGGTCACAATAACCATACAATTACACAATGAGTACAAAGAGCGGTGCTCCCTGGGCTTGTTGAACGTACGTCTTGGTATATGGCCAATGTCAGTCTTGTAGGCCAGTCTCCTTCCAGAATTTAAACGAGGCAGTAGAGGTGAAAACATCTAAGAAAGAGGAAGAGGCTTGGCTCTTTGTCCTGGAGTTGTGGAAACAGTACAGCCAGACTCAAATGGAACCTGGGGCGGGGTCAAGCGGCAGAGATTCTAGGGGCAAGTGAAAAGACGGCTGCCTGTCGGTGCCTCAAGCCCCGAGCTCTCCTGAACCCCTTATAAGAGTGCTTGCCCCACCTCACACAGTGTGGTCTTCAGAGATTGAGACTGAACGTGCCAGGGAGTGGGGTAGGGTGGCGGCCTCCGGCCAAGGAAGGTGACTGAACGCAAGGACCTTGAGTCGGCTAAGAGGTCAGGTTCTCAAGGGTTGCTCAGGTGTCTGGGAAGGAATCCTTCGAGGTCGAGGAAGGGAACCAAGCAGCACCCCCTTCGCCTCTCCTCGCCCTGCCTCCCCCAACCTCCCGAGGGCTCTGGTTCAGAGGCTCAGAGGCCTTTTGCACGCTGGTCACCGCTTCCAAACTGCGCTGTTTTTTTTTTTTTTTTTCCTGCAGAGCAAAGGACTTTCAGATATTGTAGCGGTGGCTGTGACTCAGGCCAGCGCCCCCTCCCCCTAACGGCCTCTTCTCCCGCTCCAGTTCCCCCTCACCCGCCTCTGCTCTCCCACCTCAGGGACGGCGCTGGGGGTGTGGCCAGGGGGCCGGTATAAAGTCCCGGGAGCCGGTCCCGGGCAGCCGCTCAGCCCCCTGCCCCCGCCGCCTGCTGGGCCGGGCCGAGGATGCAGCGCAGCGCCTGGGTGGCCAGGCTCGCTCCGCTCCAGCGTGCTTGCTAACTTCCCCAGCTCCGTCCCTGCCTGCCGGGGCCGCCCCGTGTCCCCACGCCCTCCGGGTCTGGTCCACTTGGCGCCCTGGGCGCTGCCTCCGGGTCCCTTGCAGCCCGCTCGCGAGTCCGCGCTCCCCTTCTGTGCCCAATCTTCGTCCTCACCATGCTGCCCTTCGGCCTCGTGGCCGCCCTGCTGCTGGCCGCAGGGCCTCTGCCGAGCCTGGGCGACGAAGCCATCCACTGCCCCCCCTGCTCCGAGGAGAAACTGGCGCGCTGCCGCCCCCCTGTGGGTTGCGAGGAGCTGGTGCGGGAGCCTGGCTGCGGTTGTTGCGCCACTTGTGCCCTGGGCTTGGGGATGCCCTGCGGGGTGTACACCCCACGCTGTGGCTCAGGTATGCGCTGCTACCCGCCCCGGGGAGTGGAGAAGCCCCTGCGCACACTGATGCACGGGCAGGGCGTGTGCACGGAGCTGTCGGAGATCGAGGCCATCCAGGAAAGCCTGCAGTCCTCTGGTAAGGCATACCTACCATTCCTTTGTCACCTTTTCCAAGAGCCCACTTCCTTGCCACTTGGCTCCCATTCGGGTTGGCCTGGGAGGCCCTTGAAAGCTCCCAGTGAGTTGAGGAGAAGGGAGGTACGTGGCAGAGCCTGAAAACTGGCACTGAATCCCAGTGCCAGTTGCCACTGCTCAAGGGGAACCTGGTACCATCCCTTCAGCTCAAACCTCCCTTCTTTGGGAAGCGGGGCCTCCGTCTCAATGGTAAGCCTGGCTCCTGAGGCGATTATGGTAAGTAAAATGACCTGGTTCAGTTACATTTGCCAGAAAACTGCGATAAGGATGGTGTGTGTGGGGGGTGTGTGTGGTGTGTGTGTGTATGTGTGTGTGTGTGTGTGTGTGTGTGTGTGTGTGTAGTGTGTTGGGGGGGTCCTTTTCTGTTCCTGATCCAGGGCCTGCTCCACACCCATTTTCCGGTGACACCCAAAGGTGTGAGGAACCAGGGCCTAGACTTTTCAATCGTCACCCTATGGTGAAGTGGGGCATACAAATCCGAGGGACTCCGATAGTAAAGAATGAGATTTGTGCTTCCCGGAAGGCCCCAGAA
This sequence comes from Microtus oregoni, assembly GCF_018167655.1. Taxonomy (NCBI): domain Eukaryota; kingdom Metazoa; phylum Chordata; class Mammalia; order Rodentia; family Cricetidae; genus Microtus; species Microtus oregoni. The sequence continues at coordinate 1,510,742 of NW_024544600.1, forward strand.
TCAGTGGAAGGCAGGGCTCTTTCTGCCAGGCTGGCACATCCAGGTTTCTTGTTCCTTCCTCCCGGCAGGTGTCATCTGAGGGGACCGGAGGGAAGTGCTGGCTGGCAGCCCAGAGCTGCAGAAATCTTGGGATTGTATGGGCTGAGAGGAGAGGAGGGACAGATGGACAAGTAGACGGTTTTCAGAATGTTCCTTGCGCTGATCTTGTATTTACTTTTCCCTGTTCTCATTTCTCAGTGGGCCTTTCTCAGTTTCTTCTAAGAATCCTTCTCTTGCTCTTTTGTTATTTCCTGCTGTGTGGCCCAACTTCTAGTTTCTCCAAACAAATCCGAGTTCTTTTTCCTCTCGCTCTCCTGAGTTCTATAGGTTTCCTTCTCTCGCTCTGCTTTAGTTTGCTTTTCTGCTGGCCTCTCTCTTTTACCTCAGACTCAGGTGCTCTTTTGATGTCTCTCTTGGTGACTGTTCTGCCTGTCTGTATCCCCGACTCTGGTGATTGTCCCTTCTGGGACAGCCTTGCTGCCGCTGAGCGGCTGAGCAGCTGAGCCGCACTCTGCCGCTTCTCTCTTTTCCTGCTGCTCACTCTTCCATTGTTGCAGTCCGGATGCTGGGACTTCGGCCCCAAGCTTCCTGCTCTGGGTCCCAGACCGGTCCACTTCCTCAACCCTCAGCAACTTATTAGTCTGAGGAAAGCAGGATGCAGGGAAAACAGGAAGGAGGTGGACCCCAGGGGTGCCTCTCTGCCCTTCCTGCCCCTGAGAGTTGGGTCAGCAGAAACAGTCTGGGAGAAATGCCAGCCTGGCACCCAGCGTTGCCGGAGGGGGAGGAGGGTCCCGGGGGAGAGTGATTCCTTGATCTTGGGGGCAGTGAGAGCAGGAGACAGGGCTGCATGTTTAGGGTGCCCACTTCGAGTCTTTGCTGTCTACCAGTTTAGTGGGCATGTAGCAGCGGGTGAGGGTGGCTGGTAGTCTCCTCTCTTCCCAACTTGAGCACGAGCCAGAAGAGATCTACAAGAGCCTTCTCTTCTGGTTGAATAGAAGCATCCCTACATTGTGGAGGAAAACTGGATCCCCTCGGGGGTTCGGAACTCCTGGCACGGTTTATGGTTATTCTGTGGATGTGAGGCTTCTAGAGGAGTCTGGAAATGGTCTGTTTTAGACTTCGGGTCTCAAGTCACTAATTCTCCTCCCACTTCCTGACCTTGTCTTCTGCCCACACCGTGGATACAGCTATCTGAAGAGGGAAGATCAGAAACCAGAAGGATCCTGGCTATCCTTGAACTCTCTCTGCTGACCAGGCTGGCCTCAAACTCACAGAGATCTGCCTGCCTCTACCTCCTCACTGCCGGGGTTGAAGGTGTGCACCACCACCACCTGGCTAACATTAGACACTCGATTGGCAAGCTATGGCCAATGCTTCCTAGTACTTCCTTGTCATGGCCTGGCACCTTTGCATCATGGGAGGAGTACCCATAGAACTGTACAAAGGCTATGCGGGGTCTCTGGTGAAAGATGGAGCAAGGCTCAGTCCCTACCTCACACCTTACTTTGTCAATGGACCATTGTCCTTTGTGGTCTCCAGGTTTGGGATCCATGTTCTGAAATACTTTGGTGAAGGGTGTTAGTCTATTCTTTCTGCTCTTTGCTCTTGGGTCGGAGCTTCGGCAGATGATTTAAGTAAGTGGTCCTTTGGCACAAACTCTCCTTTTTTTTTTTTTTTTTTTTGGTTTTTCGAGACAGGGTTTCTCTGTGGTTTTGGAGCCTGTCCTGGAACTAGCTCTTGTAGACCAGGCTGGTCTCGAACTCACAGAGATCCGCCTGCCTCTGCCTCCCGAGTGCTGGGATTAAAGGCGTGCGCCACCGCCCGGCGATTCCTTTTTATTTTTTATAGTGGCATGTTGTCCTAGCCTGCCCTGTTCTCCTTTCTAACAGGTTGGGGATCAGCACTACCAAGGCTACCAGAGATGGGGTCAGGTGCATGCGTCATAAGTCTACAATTTCATATCATGATATTGACCCTCGACTCTTGAAATTCAAGAGAATGTTCAATGGGGAGGTCAAGCTTGGGACAGGGAGTTCCTAAACCAGGCACTAGGTCCCTCTGGGACAGGGTTAGGGAACAGGCAGGCTGGGTTAATTTTTAGTCAACACAGCAAATATTGTCCCACTTTGGTACTGGGAATCTAGTCATGTCATGGAAACTGGGCCTTCCCAAACATCCTGTGCTTTAGGGGAGAGGGGAGGAAGAACATGGATGCCTAGTGTTTTTCTTTAATACCGATGAAGCCCAAATTATTGATGCTTAAAGCGGCCAAAGACGAGTCTTCCTTCCTCTTTTCTACCTCAGTTTTCTTCTCGGTCAAATGCCTCGTCGTTTTGAGGTGCCTGATACAGAGTGTAAGGTCAATTTGGAGTGGTGATGAGGGTGTGATTGAAGAGGCTAAGAGACTTTGCAGAGCATAGGGTGAGAGAGAGTCACAGGGGGTGGAGAAGGGTTGGTCGTTTTTGCAGGGTCTCTTGTCTCCTTAGAGGCCAGCAGCAGGAAGCAACAGCAAAAGGCACCCCTTGATCAAAATCTCATAGAAACCTGGGGTCTGTTATGGGCGGTCTTCGATTCTTCAGCCAAGGTCTAGGGGATGAAGGAAGAGTAAGGCATTTTTGGTGGGCAGGTGGGTGACTCTCCAGAGCATGGCTGACACATCTCAGTCTGGGTGGCAGAACCCACTCAGTTCTTAGCCTGTGTGACTTGGAGGGGTCAGGGGCTGGTCCTGAGGAGAAATCATGGAGGTGAAGTTAGGCAGAGGGATCTTTTGCCTCTACTGGGGCCAGAGCTGTATACAGCTTCTCCTTGGGGGCTTGCCCCTTGCCCTGCTCTGCTATTGAGCGAGGAGCAAGATTTGTGCCATGGCTGGCTGGCAGTGTGCCCAGCTCCACATGCTCCATGCAGGAGCTAGAGGAGGAGACCGGCTCCGCTTTGGCAGCTCCACTTTCTAGACAAGCTTTTTGAAGCCCCCAAAAGAGGAGGGGTCTGCCTCCAGCTCCTGCTCAGGAGTATTGGGTGTTTGGTAGAAGGCATTAGAAGCTAACAGTGCTAGCAAGTTAATGTTTTTGAGAGGCTCAGCACTACCCCCCATCTTCCGGCCTGCTCAAGCTCCGTACCTAAAAGTGGACTCTCCAGGTACGCATGGACAGACAAGGAAAAGTTACAGATTAAATGGAGAGTCAACAAACGTGGCCAGAGAAACTAGGGTGTTAGTATGTCCTGGCCTGGTCTGTGTTTTTGGCCAGAGCAGGGTCAGAGTACTTGAGTGGGTGGAGGTGTGCACACCTGGAAAAGCACGTGCCTGGACATGTGGTTGTTCATAAACATTTGTGGTTCTGTGTGGTGGATGGATGTGGACTTAATCTGTGTTATGCCCCAAGACCGATTAGAAGCTACTCTCCTAAAATGGTGGGTTTTACTCTAAGTGTAGATTTGAACCAGGGGTCACTGGGCTAGGCCATGGAAACAGCCATGCCCAGCTATGTCCAGTTAAGCCCCTCTACGACATGGGACCGTTTAATTCTGACATCAGCATGAGCTATGCTTCTAGGCTCACTCTATGCCCCATGTAGTTCTAGGCTTCAACGAGCTATTCAATTGCTCTCATTAATGGTGAACATCTCAAATACCCATGGATAAGCCCCCAAGGACTCCTCACTGTTGGCTTCTACTCACAGAAGTGCCACACTGGGAAGCGGAAGTGTTGTCAAGTCTCGGGCCATCTTTCTCTGGACTCTTGAAGGCCCATCATATCAAAGCTCATCATATCTCGCTCCCAAGCTGCTGAGACAACTCCTTTCTTTAAAAGCTCCTAAAGCAAAACTGAAAAATAACATCAGGGCTGGGAGCCAGATTGTAGCGGCGCCTGCCGATAACCCAATACTTGGGCAGGGAAGGTAGGAAAAGGGGAATTCAAGGCCAGACTTGGCTACACAGCAAGTTTGAGTGAGGCCTCTCTGGGCTATATGAGACCCCATCTCAAAACAAAAGAAGAAGAGATAGTGGGGCTGGGATTGTAGTTTGGGGGTAGAATCCTTGCCTCTCCCTCCCACCCGCCATCCCTGCCTCAAATTCTTCTTTAATCCCTGAACTCTGATCCTAAAAACATCTCATGTTTACCAAAAAGAACCAGAGAGTCTGTGCAAAGGCATTCTGACTGTGAAAAGAGCCAATCAGAGAGAATAAACAGACTGGTTAAGTCATGTGACTCTCAGAACTGCCCTCCATCCTCTTCAGCTGACTCTCCCAAGCTTGATGTAGGGCCGGGGGCCCCTTTGGGACTATCTTTCTGTCACATCTGCAGAAGGATGGCTGTATCTATCTGCTTTACCTATTTCTGTCCTTTAATTTTCTACACTAACACGTCAAAATCTCCAATCCCTGGTGAGTCAGTTTTATTCTGGTATGGAATCTTAACCGTTTATATCTAAATGGTATAGATCCCTCCTTGCCTGGTGTCCCTTCATTGGTATACTTCCCTTCCCTTGTCTCGCAAACCATAAGAATAAAACAAAAACCAACTCCCCAGCTTTGGCTAGGCAGAAAAATACCATTTGACCCAGAGGCAGCTCTGGGACTGTTGCCATGTATGGAGGAACCTGCTAACTCCTCAGGAAAAAAAAAGTCCTGAGGCAAACCAGATGTAACCTCCTGTCGGCCTGCCAACATCTGGAATGCTGGCAGGGGCTCTGCTCTTGGGCCTGCATTGAGCTGCCAAGTCTGAACATTTCAGAGGTGGCTCTGATGTGCTGAGAAGTTTTTCCAACCTCCTTCCCCTGCTCAGCCTTGCATTCCGGCCCTGGCTGCCAGAAGGAAGCAGCATGGTCACAATGCGGGACCTGCTGGATGGAGCAGCTCACATAGAACCTTTAGGAGGGGCCGCAGAGACAGGGTCCAACTTCATGATTCGAATCTCCAGATAGCCCTTTTCCTGTTTCTGGGTGACTCACATGGACATCGAATGATGCCTCACGGTTAAAGATGTGAGACCTAGGGGTCGAGGCTGGAGAATGTGGGTGGCTGCTTTCTTTGCTCCGGGGCCACAGTCTCTCCTCTCCTCTCCTCTCCTCTCCTCTCCTCTCCTCTCCTCTCCTCTCCTCTCCTCTCCTCTCCTCTCCTCTCCTCTCCTCTCCCCTCCCCTCCCCTCCCCTCTCCTGTCCTCTCCTCTATCCTTTCTCTCTCTCTCCTCCCTCTCCCCTCTCCCCTCCTCTCTCTCTCTCTCTCTCTCTCTCTCTCTCTCTCTCTCTCTCGCAGACACACACATTAACAGACCCAGACAGTGGGAGAACCTTTGGGGCCAGACTCCTCGCTCATGGAAAATATGATTTTGGCCCTAGGGATCCCTGGCAGGCTCAGCCAGATGCTGAAAGAGCAGGGAAGGAGACCGGAAGAGTGAGCAGATGGAAAGGGGGTTGGTGGGAGGAGCTGAACAGAGCTGGTAGAAGATCCAGTAGTCCCCCCTCCCACTGCCTGCCTCAGACCTCCCTGCAGGGCCCAAGGGATCCCCCCCTGCCATCTGGGCTACTGCAGCTGGTGACTTATCTGAATCCTGAACTGGGTGGGGTGAGGAACAAGTCAAGGACTTCAAGAGGAATATTCTTCCAAAGACATCCAGAGGAGTGGGGTGGAGCTGGAGGCTGCTCCTATTTCTTCTGAACAGAGGCTCTGTGGTGCTATGGAGACTCCTGATGCAGGAGGAAGCAGGTGGGAGGTTGGGGGAGTGTAAACCTCTGTTCTTTTCTGATGCTGACCTCTGCCTTTCCCCCCACGGCCTACAGACAAGGATGAGAGCGACCATCCCAACAACAGCTTCAACCCCTGCAGTGCCCACGATCATAGGTGCCTGCAGAAGCATATGGCCAAAATGCGAGACCGGAGCAAGATGAAAGTCGTGGGAACACCCCGGGAGGAACCCCGTCCTGTGGTGAGCACCTCTGACCCACAGATATATGCTTACAGAAATCCCATTACTAGATCTGGGCTATGTTCACCCAGCACACCCCAGAGCCTTCTGGGTGTACAAGAGCCCAGGGAGAAGCCTCATTTTTCTCTTCGTGATTCCTCTTCCGTTCTGCACAGAAATATGGCATAGCTGAGTTGATTGATAAAAGCAGGATCCAGGCTCCCTAGTGTTTCTTTCTTTTTTTTTTCTTCTTCTTCTTCTTCTTTTTTTTTTTTTTTATTTTTCAAAGACAAGATTTCTCTGTGTTGATCTGGTTATTCTCATACTCACTATGTAGACCGGGCCTTGAACCTAGAGATCCGCCTGCCTCTGCCTCCCAAGCACTGGAATTAAAGGCATGTGCCACTACCACCTAACTCTTGGTCCTTTTCTTGGATTCTCTGCCCAAATCTTAGAAACAAAAGGGTTTAGTAAACTGGCCATAGCAAGAGAATTTGGGATTCTCTAGGGTCTGGCTAATTGTTCCAGTGGGTGCAAACCTAGATGTTATTTTGTTTATTCCTTTTGTTTAGGTCTATAAATCACCAAGGCCTCTTTCCTTACCACTCCCTTGTTAACCCTTGCCCCCTTTTTTCCTAATTATTTCTTGTGAGATGAGGGTCTCACTTTGTAGCCCAGGCAGGCCTAGAACTTCCTGTTTATACCAGGGTAGCCTTGAACTTGCAATAGTCCTCCTGCCTCTGCTTCCAGAGTGCTGGGGCTGCAGATATGTGCCACCACTGCCTGTTTGTTTTTGAGGCATGCTTTAGTGTCTATCCTTGTTAGTTGAATCTAAGTTTCTGCTTTCACTTCTTGTGCCCCTGCCCAGTACCCAGGCCTTGACTCTTCACACAGGGCCTTTAACCCTCTTGTTTCTCTCCCGACCTCCCCTTTTTTTTTCCGAGACAGGGTTTCTCTGTAGCTTTGGACCTGTCCTGGAACCAGCTCTGTAGACCGGGCTGGAGCCCCAGCTTGGTCTCCCCGCCTTTCTCTTCTGCTGAGCAGTTTTGTTGTTCACTCCCCAGCCCCAAGGTTCCTGCCAGAGTGAGCTGCACCGTGCCCTGGAGCGACTGGCTGCCTCACAGAGCCGGACCCATGAAGACCTCTTTATCATCCCCATTCCCAACTGTGACCGCAATGGCAACTTCCACCCCAAACAGGTGGGTCTCCCCTCCTGCTGCGAGGTGCTGGCCTCATCCTGGGGAATGCCTGGCTCCCCTCAGGATAGGAAGAGAAGCTCCCCAAATCCAACCCAGCCGTTTTGGGTCTCCCTCAACCCTGTTCTAGCCTAAGACTCTTAGCATGTTCTGTCCATCTCATTGTTTTAAAGATGAGAGACAGACTCAGAAAGGAGCAGAGGGGCCTGGGCAGCCGACACCACCACTTGCCTTCCTTCTATGGCTGTTTGCAGTTCTTGAGAATTCCCCTTCTGTGCCATAAACCCTGCTCCCAGTGCTCCCCCTCCTCCTTCTTTGAAGTAGTGCTCCTTGTGTCTGAATGTCTGCAGCTTCATCTGGGCTTAGGGACAGACCCCAAGTTATGAGACGTCATGGAGAAAAGAACGCACACTTCTGCAGCTGAGCTCAGATTCTCGGGTGCAGTAAGGATGGAGGTCGAGCTGGGCCTAGTGACCCGAGACAGTGGTGGGGTTGGAAGCAGACGAAGAGGGATCAGGAGAGAAGGCAGCGGGTAGCGGCCTCACATTCATTTACTCCTTCAGAATGCCCCGCATGCTGGCATGTACATATAGCAGGAGCAGCCCGCTTGATCTCATCTCTGGCCCATCAGGAGGGTGGTATATCTTGGCAGGGTACTAGAGTGCCTTGTGCTCAGTGTGGTCTGGGGAGCCTTGGCCTGCTTCTCTAGGTTGTGTCAGTGTAGGGACATATGTCACCCTCCCACTAGGGAAATAACCTCATTGTGGGCTGCTACTCAACCAGCAGAGGCCTCACTAGGAAGATGACACTCCTGTCCTGGGTCCTTCCCAACATGGGAAGATAAGGGGTGTGATGGGCCAGGGATGGTGGCTCAGAACCTGTGCCTGACCTATCGTCAACCTTTATCCCAACACAAATTCCATGTCTCAGTTCTTAACAGCACCGCTCCCCCCAATTAAACAAACCAAAACAGCAAAAACACCCAACCGTTTCTAAGAATGGTTTTGGGGTTTGTTGAAAAATAAGGAGAAAGTGCAGAATTATCACCCTCCCTCCCCGACAGGGTTTCTCTGTGTAACAGTCCTGGCTGTCGGGAACTCACTTTGTAGACCAGGCTGGCCTCGAACTCACAGAGCTCTGCCTGTCTCTGCCTCTCGAGGGCTGGGATTACAAACATTAGCCACCACCACCCGACTGTAGAATCACCTTATACTGGGCCCTCTTCACAGCTGATTTCATCACTTGTATCGAAGAGTAGTGGGGTCCATTGATGCAAGTATTAACTGAAGTCCAACGTACCGGGATTATACCGGGGTTTGTTTTTTATGTTATATAATGCTGCATGTATTTTTTTACCTTTAATTTTTGTTGCAGCAAAAAAGCTGTGACGCTTGGCTCTTTATCCCCACACCAGTTCTGAGTCTTGAGCCAATCTGCATTCCAGCTTTGAGTCTGGCTTTGAAATATGCTTCTGGGCCCCACCCCCACCCCAGTCTAATTCTGACCTGAAGTTTAGCCTGACTCTGTTCTTCTGACCTTGACTTCTGTCTTTATTCTGATTTAAGTTTCTTGCAACAGTCCTCCTGCCTCTGCTTCCTAAGGGCTGGGGTCACAGGCCTGTGCTAGCACGTCTAGCCTAACTGCTTCTGACTTAGGCTGCCCACTTTGCCTGGCTCACATTTTAGCGTTTTAACCATAATCCCTAACCCAGCTTCAGCTGTGGTCCAGATGCTACCTTTACTCCAACTTGGATCCTGCTCCCACCTTTAATTCCATGTTTCAAGTCCCAGCCCAGTCACAACCCAGCTGAATGAAACATTTTCAAAGAATCCAGCCTTTACAATCCTTCTATGCCTTTAAGTCTAAGGACTTTCTTAGGTCCCTGACCAGAAGAAGCTCTCTAGAACGTTTCCTTGGACAAGTCTCCCTACTGCAGTGAGCTCTAGGGACTGGTGCTCAAAAAGAGCGCTTGCCTTCAGCTGTCATTTTGGAAGAGCGATCGTCTGATCTGGGGGGCCAGGCTGGGGACGTGGTCTTCCTGGGAGCTGATCTCTCCTTCTCATGCCCTTTCTTGGCAGTGCCACCCCGCCCTGGATGGACAGCGTGGCAAGTGCTGGTGTGTGGACCGGAAGACAGGGGTGAAGCTTCCAGGGGGCTTGGAACCCAAGGGGGAACTGGACTGCCACCAACTGGCTGACAGCTTCCAAGAGTGAGGCCTGCCAGCAGGTGGGGGACTCAGTGGCCCCCACTAGGCCCCTGTGCTCTGGGGGCTGTAGAGTTGACCTGGCATGGAGTTTTGGTCTGAGTCCTGGCTCTCTGCCTCCAGCCCTTCCCAAAGTTTCCCTTGGTGTGTGTGTGTGTGTGTGTGTGTGTGTGTGTGCATGTGTGTGTGCGTTTGTGTGTGTGTGTCTGTGGGGCACAAGTGTGTCCCATGGGGTAAGCCTGAGCCTAGAGTACCCACTATGGGCTTAGATAGCCCAAGAGGTCTGAGTGTAGCAACAGGAAGCCCCAGTGTGTTTTCAAATCAATCTTGAATTCATTCATTCATTCTTCAGCCATCCAAAAACATGCATTGACAACATACTACATGCCAGCTTTAGTTTTCAGCCCTGGGAGGTCTCATTCTAATTTCCTCTGATTGTGGCATGCGAGGTGTTCCTTTAAGGTGACCGGAAGCCTAAGGAGAAAAGAAACCTCATTCTTGGAGTCGGAGAGAAAGAAAGTCATGGACATTGATCACTCTTCCTCTCCTCAATCTAGTCAGTGTGGGAAGGTGTGGAGTGGAAGGGGGCTTAAGGTTCATGAGACCCTCCCCCACGCTCAAGCCAAACTCTGTTGCTGTCCCCTGTTCTCCTTCCTCAGATTCTCCAGAGGGAAGCAACTTGAGGGGCAGGGCCCATCTTTGGGTCTGGTCTGGGTGTTGGGTCCTCTGATTAATTGCCTTGCAGATGAAGCTCTGCAGTGGGAGATGAAGGCCTGAGGACAGGGGGTGGGGAGGGGGGTATCTCTTTGAGCAGTTAAGAGCGAAGAAAGGATGTAGGATTGGATTGTGTGTGTGGAGGATTGGATGGAGAGGATACTGGGGGATGAGGAGCTGCTGAGGTCCTGGCCTGAGCCCTAATTGTGGTTACTGGTCACAAAGTCACCAGGATGACCCTGTCTTTCCAGCTACCCACTGCCCGTGGCCCCGCCTCCTTCCCCATATCGCCCTTCCCTTACACCTCCTGTCCCACCCTCTCTCTCCTCCTGGGCATTTTCTGGCTTACCTGGATAGACTTAGAGACCTGCTTGTTGGCTGTGATGTCTTTTCATTCATTTTTTTTCTTTTTTTAAAAAACAAAACAGAACAAAAACCAAAAAACGTCCAGATAATTGTGTTTGGCTTATTTTTTTTTTTAAACAGTTAAAGACAGGGATGAATCTGGGGTGGAGGGAAGGGGGCCCTGCGTGGTGGTCACCAGACTTTTCCTGCTGCAAATCAAAAGGCTTCTTGCCAGGGGACTCCCAAGGTACTCTCAATGGAGGTAGGATCCCGTGGCTTTGGAGGCCACATCCCAGTGGAGCTAGGGCATTTCCTAGAGTTTGCACAGGATGGGTTCATAGCTAACTGATGGGGATGGAGAGGGTACTCTGCACTTGAGGGACAGGATGGTGGTGGTAAATCTCAGCACATTCCACAGCTCTGGGGTCTTTGTTCTTGCCTGGGGATGGACATGCTCCAACATTCAGTTCTCAAAGACTGGGAGAGTGGGAATCCCTGACTTTAGACTCTCTGCCCCAGCCTTTGCTTCAGCACACGCTCCCACATGGAATCATAGCCGCCTTCCTATAGCTTCTGCTTCCACGTGTGTGTGTGTGTGTGTGTGTGTGTGTGTGTATCTGCTGATTTCTGATGAATGTTTCTTCCCTGGAAGTCAAAAGCACCCTGGAGACTCTGTTGAGTTTCTTGCCTTCTGGGGGATGGTGTCCTCTCTGTGTCCTTGCCCTCCAGTCCCCTCCCTGAGCTAGTCCCCTCCTAGGCTTCAAACATCATTGGCTCCCAACTTCCCCCACCCGCCATGCATATACAGGGTTTCTCTGTGTAGCCCTGACTGTCCTGGAACTCTTAGTAGATCAGCTGGCCTCAAATTCATAGAGATCTACCTGCCTCTGCCTCCCAGGAGGTGGGATTAAAGGCATGCACCACCATGCTTGGTTCCTAAATTCTTTATTATCTGGGCTTTCTTCTGAGACTGTAGTCTCCCTTGGTCTCCCTAGATCGCTAACTTGACCTCTGCAGGACAGCCTGCAGCGGTCTGGTGGCCCTGTGGCACCTGTCCGCTGCCAGCAGCAGGAGATAAAGAATACAGTCCTGTTGAGAATGTTCCCCCAGTCCCTGGCCTCCTCCTTGTGGGGTCCAGGCCAAGTCATGTTGAGGTAGTGGAGTGGTATAGCCTGAAGATAAGTTTTGGGTGCCTCAGCCAAGCACAGGCAAGCATTTCCTCAAGGCACAGCTTCCTTAGCCCCTTGCTGAGCTCTGACCTTGCACCCTTCAGGATGGACGATAGGAAAACACTTTTCTCTCAGAAACCTCCGAAAGAAGGCAGAGCCTAGCTTAGTAACTTAGTAACCCAGTGGCCCATGTCTGTGTGTGTGCCGTATGTGCGCATGCACGCATGTTTGAGTGTGGTTTAGTGATTCCCGAACTGGGGGAGTATGGGCTTTTACAGGTACATATAACATATTATCTGTGTGATGAATGTAGCCGAGGCACACACCTGTATAACTGGTATCTGGGCTCTATGCATCTGTCCAATGGAGGCTCTCCTGAGTGACAGGAGGGACAGTGTGACATCCACAGAGTATGTTTCCCTGCGGAGCTTGAGGGGGGTGTCTAGCACCAGATAACAGAGGCTGTGTGCTTTGGAGTGGTTCCACGTTTCACACAAACGCCCCTCCTTTCCTGGATAACTTGTCCCATGGTCTTGGGGCCAGGTCCCAAGTGTCAAAGAAATAAAAGCAACACCATGTTTGTACACCATTGCCAGATTCTGAGGCGCCCTCCTGCTCTAGCCTCTGCATGTCCTTGAATGGTCCCTCTAGTCCCAGAGCTAGCAGCTTAGGAGAGAGGAGGCAAAGACCAAACTTTGGTGCCCTTGTGGGGTCACCGCACCTTGAGAACTGAGGTCCTGTCTGCGGCTGTCCTCCACAAGAAACTTGTTTCTGGACTAGCAAGGTGGCTCCGTGGGCAAAGGCACTTGCCACCAAGCCTGAAGATCTGAGTTCGGTTCCTGGGACTCACGTGGTGGAAGGAGAGAATCAACTCCTGCGAGTTTTCATAAGCAAGCAATGATGTGTGTGCAACGACACACGCATGCCTACGCGTTCACACATTACATCCTCATTCTGTCTCTTACACACACACATAGAAATATGAAAAGAATGTTTTTTCCTTCTCCTGGTTCGGCACAAGGGTCTGGGTGGGGGTTCCTTAGCTCACCCATGTCCTGGCATTCAGTTTCTATTTCCCATCTCTTAGTGGAGATCAAATCCTGGTCTGCTGAGGGCGGGTCAGCCCTCCATCCTGTCATCATCTGGAAGGGTCCTGAGCCTTAGCCTCTGCCATTCCCTAGCCTCCTTCCAAGAAAAGTCTATCACCCCAGCCCTCTGGCCCACTGCCACCAAGCTGCTCCAGGAATGTCTTGAGGTATGCACCTCCAGAGTTCCCCTTCCTGGAAGGCACATGGTTGCTTGGCACAATGACCCCCAAACATTCCTAGCTAAAGAAATTCCCACTAGGGACTGGAGAGATGGCTCAGAGGTTAAGAGCATTGCCTGCTCTTCCAAAGGTCCTGAGTTCAATTCCCAGCAACCACATGGTGGCTCACAACCATCTGTAATGGGGTCTGGTGCCCTCTTTGCAGGCACACACACAGACAGACTATTGTATACATAATAAATAAATAAATAAATATTAAAAAAAAAGAAATTCCCACTATGTAGGGATGGAGTGGGTTGAAGGAGCTGGGAGGCCAGCGGCAGCTGAGAGGCTCAGTCCTCACAGGGAGTTGGGAGGGAAGGGGCAGTTTGGGAGGACTGCAAGTGGAGGGGAGACAAAGAAACCAGCCTCTGGGCACAACGCTAGTAGGGGTCAGACAGCACCTCAGTGAACCAAGGGTCTAATTCGATCCTGCCCACTCTGTGTCTGAGGCCCCAGGGGCTGAGGAGGGTTGAGGTCAGAGGGTGGAGGTGGGGGATATGCAGATAATTAGAAACATACTCTTCTGAGTGGCAGGCGCCATGAGGACCACCATCCCCCCACTGCGCCTTCTTTCTTCAGTTCCTCAGGTCATCTCCCCACCCCCACCTAGACAATCCCAGGCAGGCCGACAGGAGCCTGGGAGTCGAAACTCCCAGGGACTGGCTTCCCAGGCCCCTTACACAGTCTCTAAAGTGCAAACAACATATTTTCACCATGCAATGGTATTTAATTACACATAAAAACAGAGCCATTAAACTGAAATTAAACCCTTGTTGGAATCACTTAATTCAGGGCATGACAAATTGCTTTCAGCGGAGGCGGCTGTGTAGTCCCCTGGGGTGGAGTTGGGGGGGCGGGGAAGAATGGAGTTTAGTGGCTTCCATGGCTGGCTCGGTCCCCTCGTTCTCTTGGTCCCTTTGCCAACTCTAAATTCTGAAACTGGGGCCAGAATCCTCTTCCTAAGGACCACCCAGGCCAAGGGGGAAGCCTCTAGATACACTTGGGATGACAGGGACAGGAGGTTGGGAAATCACTGTACCACCATTTAACCCAGTTATAGACGGCCTGGTCTATATGGATGGGGAAGCCGAGGCCCAGATAGGACAGGAATCCAGAGCCAGGATTAGGCCCTTGGCATCCAGCCATGACTGCTGGTTTTTTGTTTTGAGTTTTCTCCCCGGGCTGTTATCATTGGATCTTGGACCTGGATAGAAGTTGGGACTGTGCAGTGAGAGTTAGAGACCAGAATTGACCTTGGGTGACTTTCTGGGGTTAGCTTTGGAGTCAGCCTCTGGGGTCACGCAGACTAGGTTACTCTCTCCGTGAAAGGCAGATCAGCCGAGGTCTTTTGTAGCCGGCCGAAATGAAGGGATTCTAAGGAGACACTTGTGGCTCTCAGTTGGACTATTAGGTATCATGGACCCCAAAGAAAAGGGAGATTCTTCCAGAATATGCGGAGAGAAAAGGCGCCATTCAGAGGGGGAGTCTTGGCAGAAGAGACTTCACACAATGACTTGGCAGAACACCTTATAGAATGAGACAGAAGTCCAGCCAAGGGTGGCTCGCTGGTGGGCAGAACCATACCTCAGCCAGGACTCTTTTCAGATGCCTATCTTTGGTCTCTACTGAAACTGTAATCTCACTTAAGGCCCCTGGAAGACAGACTTGGGGGTGCCCTCTGTACCTCTTTGTCCCTCTTCCTGGCTTATTGAGGACAGGCACTGAGAGCATAAGTTGTGACCCCCAAGTTTGGCAACCCCAAAGGGACGTCAGAGACACAGTTTTGGGGTATCTACCACTGAAAGTGGGCTGATCCTGGGTGGAGAAGAAAGAAGGGAGCTTCCATCTCGAGCCGTTTTACTTCAGGGACATTTTTTCTTCTTTCCACATCAGCGGTATCAGTTCACCTGTTTCCTCTGACAAACGAGCTTTTTGTTAATGTGTGTGTAACGCATGTGTAAGATACACTGGTCCAGAGTCTGCTTACAATAGCCAGCAGTGTTCCCTAAGTTCGGAAGGGACTTCAGAGTTTCATTGTTGGCTATTGGACCCGTTGGTTTCAAGCTAGAGACATCAGAGTGGAGGAAGCCTGCCTAAATTAAGAAAACACCCCCATAAGATCTGGCTGCAGGCAGGCCCGTAGGGCATTTTTTAAATTTTATTTTATTTTGGTTTTTCGAGACAGGGTTTCTTTGTAGCTTTGAGCCTGTCCTGGAACTAGCTCTTGTAGACCAGGTTGGCCTCGAACTCAAAAATATCCGCTTTGCCTCTGCTGGGATTAAAGGCGTGCAGTCACCAATGCCCAGTTTTCCTATAAGCCATTTTTTTTTAAAATTAGTGGTTGATGGGAGAGGACCCAGCCTATTACGGGTGGGGCCGTTTCTGGGCTGAGGTCCTGGGTTCTATAAGAAAGCAGGTTGAGCAAGCCAGTAAGCAATATTCCTCCATGGCCTCTGCATCAGCTCCTGCCTCCAGGTTCCTGCCCTGACTTCCTTTAGAAACCTAAGCTGGAGAAACCCTTTCCCAGCTAAGTTGCTTTGGTCCTGGTGTTTCACACAATAATAGTAACTCTAACCAAGACAGAACTATAGATTTATTCTTCGAAGTCAAACATTCCAAATTTTGCTTTAGAAATAGCTTCTGGCCAGGTGTGGTGGTGCACACATTAAATCCCAGCACTCAGAAGCAGGGGCTAACTATTGGCATTGTAAAAACATGTAACCACACAGTCTGTAACATTCTACAGACGTATGGCTTCTGGCAAAGAAGCACGAACATTTTTGAGATGTTAGAACAGTACCCGGAAGACAAGAGGAATGTCTGACCTATGTGTTGCTTAAGTTGATCCTAAAGGGTTTACTAGCACTAACTCCTTGACTCTTACCACTTACCCATCCCCCAGTCTGGGATCCTATTGGACCAACCAGGATGAATCCTTTCCTGACAGCATGGGACAAAGAGAGAACAAACCGGGTGGTTAATCAGCAATGCCTTCCAAGAATGTTGTTCAGAGACACGGGAGGACGTTGTCAGAACTGAAATAAAGTCACACTGGGCATGGAAGCCCTGCCCTTTAATCCTGGGGAAGCTGAAACAGGAGGATCGGAAATTTGAGGCCACTTTAGCGCTAGCTCATGCTGAGACTCACCAGTCTCAAGCCAACGCAGGTTCTTTAGTGAGATACTGCGCATGTCCTTCCCAGAAAGCCCGCCCCAGTGCCGCGATTGTCGGCCGCGCGCTGTAACTATGTGCTCTCTCAAGTCGGCCTGCTTTTTGAGTAACTTCTTTTCTTCATTGTATCTCCTTTCTCAGCTTGCTTTCCTTTAACACTGGGCTTCTTTACTCTTTCTCTGAAGTCTCCTTTCCCATCATGTGTCTGCTTGTCTGTCTTGTGGCGGACCTCCACGCTGGGCTAAATGGCAAGGCTTTTTGCCTTCTCTCCTCCATTATCTGGGCAGCAGTTTTCTTTGAAACTAATAAAATTGTCCTTGAGCTTTTATTGAGTCCATTCTTAATTTTTTTTCCCTCCCTTAAGCTTCCCAGCTCCAACCTCTGTGACATGAGACCCTGTTCTCCCTATCAGAATCAGAAGTCACTTGTGACTGGGACTGGAGACCTGTCTAAAAAGTCAGTACTCCCAACCCAGGAAAGGTAGGGGACACCTAAGGGAAGCAGGGGCATAGTACTTCCCTCTCCCTGGTGGCCTGGAATGGACAGGGTTAAGTGGTGGACAGTGGTGATGGAGGAGGGGGTGCAGCTATAAACATCTACTCTTGGCTTGGGTGAGCAGTCCCTACCCTATGGGAGCAGCACTCTTTGTGGGGGCAGAGCTCAGCCGCGGGTTGCTAAGCAGGGACTGACCACTCCTGTCTCCTGGTTCCCTGGCGTGACTCCATTGCCAGTCTCCTCACCTTTGGCCTCCTTGGCTCTGGCAGAAAGATTCTTATACGGGGCGCTGGGGGGAGAGATCTGGAGCCTGGTGGCTTCCCCCACTGCAGAGGTTCTCTCAGAAGCCTGGCAGCGACAAAAACATTGCAGAGTTGTGGCTCTGTCTATCTGCTTGCCCATGGGACCTTGAGTCTGAGGTGACCCAGCTGGGTGTGGACAAGCTAAGCCAAGCTGCTCAGTGCACTCAGGTTGCTGAAAGAATGAGATGAAGTTGTAAAACAGCTGCCTGGGCCCACAGCAGCTGCAGGGGGCTGCCCAAGGCAAGCTTAGGTGCTGGCAGATGGGGCTAGCTGGGGGAACTTTGGGTTGCTTCCTCCTCTTCCTCCTGGTGTTTGAACTAGAATTTCCAAACCAGAGGAATTCAGAGGGAAGGGAAAACGAGCCTTTCTCCACCCAGGGGAAATTAGACCAGACTGTTCAGGAAATCAGTGCAATTTTCCCAGCACTGTCGAAGGTTAGTTGGACAATAGGGTGTTTTTTTGTTGTTTTTTATTGTTTTCGTTTTGTTTTTAATAAAGAGAGAGTTCAATCGCTTTTCGCCGAGCTGTTTTCCGACTTCATTTCTCAGCCATAGCTGAAGGCTTCTCATTCAATGTGACATGCGACTGCTTAGAGATCCTGGCCTGGTTTGTGGCTGTGCCAGGGGTCAGGCCAGGCCAACTGGAACCTGTGCTCCCTGGGTCTGTGACCCCCCTTTTTCTCAAGAATCCTAGAGTGGGGTCTATAGGAGCCTCTGCAGGCTGCCCCAGCTGCTTGTCCCCAAAAGAAAGAGTAAGTTTAGAAGCTGGTGAATGCTAAATGCCAGGCACAGAGGGGTTTATATAGTGGCGGACGCCTTTAGTCCCAGGACTCAGGAGGCAGAGGCAGGTGGATCTCTGTGAGTTCAAGGCCAGCCTGGTCTACATAGCAGGTTCCAGGATAGCCAGAGCTACATAGTGAGATCTTAGCTGGAAAAACAAAAACAAACAAATAAAAATCTCTATAAATTATGGCCTTGAAAATACCGAAAATGAGCGGGAAGGCAAGACTGCTCCCAGAATGCAAAGGGCCCTTGTAGAAAAACATGGAGATTTTTCTTGGGGCTCTAAGAAGGAAAAAGACCACGCAGGCTGAGGCAGGGTCACTTCTAATCCTAATCTGTACAGATGATGAACTTGTTGTGAGGACACTGGCAACTTCGGGGAGAGCAGGGAAGTGTCACATCCGACAAGAGAGAGCCAAGTGTGGGCAGACGGAGCAGGGCCAGCTCTGTCTGACTTGGTAGCCAAAAAGAGCAGGACTGGGAGCAGCAGCCTGTATGAGCAGTCTTGTTTGGTAGCTAAAATGAGCCAGTATGAAGATGGGTGGGGGTGGGGCAGAGATAGGCATAGACACCTGCTTGTCTGAGCCACAGATAAGCTGGTGGCAGAAGCAGTGAGGGCAGATGGTGGCTGGAGAGGGGATCTTTGGGCACCTGGATAGACAGGGACACTCACATCGGGAAGGCAGCGCTGTCAGGAGGAGTCACGTGGGGAGATGGAAGGAGAGGCATGTCACTGCTGAAGAGGAGCCGTGACCCCGTGTGAAAGGCGTGGATATGTGAGGACCTGCGAGGTGTCTGGGGTCACAAACCTAGGGATTGATCCTGCTCTGGTACACTGGGCTCTGGGGCAGGGAGGGCAGTGGAAGGACCCTGTTTTACAGCCTCAGGAGCCTCCTCCGGGTGCGTCTTTACCATCACCCATGCCAGCCTCAGGACCTTCGCACTTGCTGTTCCCTCAGCCCGAATCCCTTCTTTACAAGGTTGACTTTTCAACCTTCAGTCCAGTGTTACGTCCTTCGGCAGCTCCTCTGCCGTCCCCCTCTGCCGTCCTATTTATAGCCTCCCCCCACTTTCATTTTATTCCTTTTCTCTTTATTTTGTTCCTTCCTTCTTTTCCCTTCCTTTCCTCCTTTGACAAGGTCTCACTCTGTAGCTCAGGCTGGTCTGGAACTTCCTAGGTAGCCCAGGCTGGCCCTGAACTAGTGATACTCCTCTTCCTTTGGACTCCTGAGTGCTGGTTCTCGGCATCAGCCACTGTGCCCGCACGGCTCTTCCACCTTCCTATTTAACGTGTGTGTGTTTCGTTCACTGGGCTTTTCCGGAACATTTGCTTCTCTGGTTACCTAAAACACACATGTTCTTATTTGTTTCCCTTTGGCTCTCCTGAGCCTGGCACACAGTAGAGTGTTTGCTGAGTGAATAAATGAACAATGAAGGAGACAGCTGAGCAAAAGCAGACAGGTGGGGGCAAAGACAGTAGGACCAGGGGATTCTTGTCCTCCTCCTGTCCTGGCCCTGCTGAGTCTCAAGGACAGTTGCAGCAGTGGTGGTGGCGGGAGTGTGCTTCCCTAGGGAGTCAGACCCGATGTCTGAAGGGTCCCTGGAGTGGCTGAGGGGGAGAGGTACCAGTTTGCAAGTAGAAATAGAAGGGGTGGGCTTTTTGAATGTTCCCAGCAGCTTGAGGCTGGAGACAGACAGGGGCTGTCCCCAGGGTCCCCATGTCTTCACTCCTTACACTACAGCTCAGCACACAGTGGTTTTTAACCTTTGCTTGGCGAGACAGGGTCTCACTCTGTAGCCCCGGTAGGCTAGCTGGCTATGAGCTGGCATTGATCCTCCTGCTTCTTCCTCCCCCAGTGTTTTACCCACTGAACCGTGTGTGCTACCCGGCGGGACTAATGCTTTCTAAGAAATGTGAATTCTTCCCCCTCCCTGTAATGACCTATGTGAGCATCCGGTGAGGAGGTGGCCATCAGTGAGGCAGGGGGATGGGGCGTCCGGCGGAGCCTGGTCATCCTTCATCCTGTACCCTGACCTCTGCATCTTGCTTCCAGGGTTAACGGAAGGCAGTATCTAAGGGCTGAGGCCTCTCAACGTGGTTATTTGTCCTAGTAACCTGCACTGAAGGTGACAGGGCCCCCAGTCTGGCTTTTCCCACATGGTCATCCTAAATTCACGGAGAACCAGGAACCTAGGCCCAGACCAAGCAAGGCCAGAGAGTTTCTTCTAGGCGTTTCTTTGTCCTGCTCTGAACTCCAAGTTCACACAGATCCATTACCAGCTCACACTCCTCCCAGCCCGGGCCTCAGATCCTGTCTCCTGCCCCACAGCCATGCTTCTAAAGCACAGAACACATAGTAAATCTTAAAAAAAACAAAAAAATGAGGTTAGCCTCAGGACCACTGTGTGCTGGTCAAAAGGTTGTGCAATGTACAGGCATCACAGCCACGCTCTTGGACTTCACCCTAGAGGTAATAGGGAGACATTAAAAGGTTTTTCCATCAAGTGCAATTACTTTTTTTTTTTTTTTTTTTTGGCCCGTGTGTGTAAGTGTACTGCATGCATGCCTGGTGCCTATGGAGGCCCGAAGAGGGTGTCAGATGCCCTGGGACTGGACTTATTTGTGGTTGTAAGCTGCTGATTTGGGTCTTCTGTAAGAGTACACAGTGTTCTTAATTGTCGAGTCATTTTTTAAAAGGGGGAAAAAAATAATTTTCTAGATTTTTTTGATCACACGCTGAAAGTTCTGGTGGCCCTGATATCTCTTTCATCTGTTCTTGGGGAACTTTTTAGGCAGACACATGGAATATACCACATCTTTCCACACTTACTTTTGTGTTTCATGCATATGTTTGTTCACCTGCCCAACAAGTGACCTCCAAGCCTCAGTTTCCTAATCTGAAGAATGGGATTAAACATAAAACTCACTCCTCATGGCAATGAACACATAGGAGCCCTTCAGTAAAAGGTGATTTCTTGAAGGGTGGTGGTGACGTATGCCTTTAATCCCAGCTCTCCAGCCCTCCAGAGGCAGAGGCAGATGGATCTCTATGAGTTTGAGGCCAGCCTGGTCTACAGAGTTCCAGGACAGCCAGAGTCACAAAGAGAAAACCTGTCATGAAAAAGTGGTTTCTCGCAGCTGGGTGTGATGGCTCATGCCCTTCCATCCTAGCACAAGAAAGCTGAGGCACGAAGACTGCCATGAGTTTCAGACCATCCTGGTCAATAGAGTGAGACCCTATCTCCAAAACAAAATAAAATTAAACAATAACAGGGCTGGGGAGATGGCTTAGTCGGTAAAGCCCTCATTATGTAACATTGAAGACTAGAATCTGGATTCCCAGAATCCACACAAAGACAGACACAGTAGTAGTACATATCTGGAATCCCAGCATGCCTTGGGGAGATGAGAAAGCAAAGACTAGGGGATCTCTGGAAGCTCCAGAACAGTTAGCTTGGTGTGCACAACCATTGATGGAGGAAAGTCATTGGCTAATAAAGGCACTGCCCTGGCCCATTTTATTGGTTAGAGGACAGGTGGGAGGAGTAAACAGAACAGAACGCTGGGAGGAAGAGGAAGTGAGGTCAGAGTCTCGACAGCTCTGCTCTCCGGAGCAGACGCCTCAGCAGAGACGCCATGCCCTGCTCCCTGGCAGACACACGTGATGAAGCTCGGACCCAGGATGGACTAGGCTAGAATCTCCCCGGTAAGCGCACCTTGGGGTGCTACACACAGATGATTAGGAATGGGCTAAATTAATATGTGAGAATTAGCCTAGAAGAGAATGGGCCAAGCAGTGATTAAAAGAATACAGTTTGTGTGTTGTTATTTCGGAGCATAAGCTAGCCATGTGGGCGGCCGGGTGTGGGGGACGCAGCCTCGCCGCCCCATATTACTTCAAACCATGAACAACAGATCTTGTCTCAAACAAGGTAGGAGGTGGGGATGGACATCTAAGATTGTCCTCTGACCTCCATACATACACGATGGCATGCGTGTACACATGCTAACAATGACCACAAAAACAGAAAAAAAACCCACTACCCTGGAGGCTAGAGAGACAACTCAGTCAGTGATTAGGAGCACTGACTGCTCTTCAAGAGGACCTGGGTTCAATTTCCAGCACTACACAGTGGCTCACAACCATCTAACTCCAGGGGAGTTTCAGCACCCTCTTCTGGCCTCGGTGGGCAATGCAGACATATGGTCACACTCTGTTCTGCTGTGTGCCCTTCTCTGCTCAGCACTCAGGAGATAGCTCTGGATGTCCAGCACCGGCTATTGTACAAAGAAACTTTATTTTCCACGAAGTACACAGGATGTATGGAGGACTCTTCCCACTAAGCCTAGAATGGGTGGAACGAGCCCGATCTAATGCTGGAAGGGCCAGTCTTAGCCTGCAATGCGAGCCTAGCATCCTCCCCACTCCACCCCTACATTCCCCATCTGATTTGCTTTTCCTGAGTTGAAGTCATAATCCCTCAGATCTGACCTTGGCCAAGGACAATGGTGCCCTGTAGGCTGACGACAGGAGGGGATAGACACTTGCTCCACACTGAGTTACAGCGGGCTTCTGTGAGCGTCTCCTTGCATGCCATGGCATAGTCTCCTAAGGAGGCCAGCAGGCTGGAAGAAGTGCAACAGTTTTTGCAGGCCGGTCTTGAATGTGGGAGGGAAAGAGCCCAACTTCTTCAACCAGCTCTAGACGCTGCCTCTTTGTATTCTTGACTCTCTGCTGCCCCCTTGTGTTTGTAAGGCTGGTGACTCCCACATAGTGTGTGTGTGTGTTGGAACTGGAGAACCCAGCAAGAATGGAGTTGGGGCAGGGAAATGCACCTCTATCTGTACTATAGCAACAGGGTCTCTCTTTCCCATCCACCAGATGTAGGTTATGAGAGCAATGCCAGGCAGCTGTGATACCTCTTTTGGGGCACGTGCTTATCAAGAAATTGAAAGCAAAGATGGGGGGCGGGGGTGATATTCATCTGTAATATATTGGGAAGGACGGATTAGACATTAAGAATGTGAGCACTGCGGAGACTTTACTGACCGTGGGGACAAGGGTCTTCTACTAAGCTAGCCCCACAGGCACAGCCAAGCTAGCCTTCAGAATCCTGGGCCAACCTCACAGAGCAGTTGACCAACTAGAGACAATAGCCCACGTTTGTAACTGCAGTGGCCAGGGACTTTCCTAGCCTGCTCTTGGGGAAAAGATCCCAAGGCCTTGGCAAATGATACCTAAAATCAGAGGAATCCAGAAAGTTCCACCAGATGGCTAGGAGTTGATCAGACTGCAACGCCCAGATCTCCAGATGTGAGAACGTTTTAAATACTGCATTAGAGAAGGCGACGCTGACAGAACCTTGATCGCAAAGCGGAAGAAGCGAGGGGGTATGAAAACTCACTCCCGTTCTGTGCTCAGACTCGACTCTGACAGCATTTGATGGGTCCCCCAAAGCATGCTGAAATGGGTTGCGTTATAGGGTACACGCACTGTGCTGACAGGTCTGCTCTGGCTGAGGCTCTTGACCCTGTCTCCTCTCCATCATAGATTTTGGACCTTGCAGGCACCTGCCCATTTTGAAACCCTCTTCCCACAGCAGCTCCTTCTTGGAGTGGTACCCCCCAGACCCGAATTGGGAGTGTGGTCTTTGCAGGTGAAGGCTGTGAGGCTCATCGGTGAGATCTGTGAAAACTTTAATCTCTCTCTCCTCTCTCCCTCTTTCTCCCTCTCTCTCTCTCTCTCTCTCTCTCTCTCTCTCTCCTTCTTTCTCTTTCCCTCAACAAGGTCTCATGTAGCATAGACTGACCTAAATTCATTATGTAGCTAAGAATGACCCCGAACCTCTGATCTTCCTGCCCCTTCAAGTGCTGGGATTTTCAGCACTCACCACGGCCCTTGTCCTTGTCAGGCAAACCCTCTAGCAACTGAGTTACATTCACAACCCCCAAACCTTTTCATCTCTTGAAAACAAAAGAATCCTGGGCCAGCAGGGAAGGGACAGGTGTGAGGGAAATCGAACCTGTCCCCAAACTGCACCCACCATCACCAGCCTCCAGCCAGGGAGCCTCCAGCCAGGGAGCCAGCACCTGCTCTTTGCTGTTTGCAGGGGTCATAGGTCTCTGGCTCAATCTGCCACGTGGGGAGAGTTCAAGCTGACGAAGCCAGAGCGTCGTTGCAGGCAATTTTTACACAGGGAGTCTTGGGTGTGGGTGGGCTTCAGCAGCATGGAGAAACACACTGAAGATTCCCAGCTGAGTCTCCAAGGGACCGTTTTTCTTGCGGATGGGTCTCTTTATATATAATTGAAGAGCCTGAGGCCCAAGAATTGGGTGAAGGTTACTGCTGAATGTCACAGCAGGCTCAAAAGCTTCAACTTGCTCTGTCCTCAGGTCTGACAGTCAGGTCTGTCGATGTGACCACAGCGGCATGGCCAGGGAAAGTCTCTTGAGATGTCAGGGAAGGTCCATAGGCAGCTTCCCTTCTCCTATACCCTGTCTGCATCCTGGATCAGAGCAGTCACCAGGCTGATGACCTGGAGAGCTGGCTGAACTGCTTCGTACTCTGCGAAGAGGTGACACACGTTCTCTTGTGTCTCCGTCTGGCTCTTGGCCACAAACCCAAAGATCCTGGTAAGAGAAGACAGTCTGTGGGGATGTGAGCTAGGGAGGAGAGGCATCAAGCTGAGGGGGGTGTTGGAAGGGGAGGACACTCAGCTTGCGCCTCACTGCTTCTCCCCAAGCCAGCCGGCTGCAGTATCTTGTGTACTGCGTCTTGTGTGCATGTGGTATGTACTTGTTTGCGGGGACATGGCATGTATCCATGCATGTGTGTGGAGGTTGGTGTTAGATGTCTTCCTCAATTGCTCTCTACTAATTTTGAGACAAGGTTTCTCACTGAATCTAGAGCTCACCCATTGGCTAGGCTGGCCAGCCAATGAGCACCAGGAATCCGCTTGTCTCTGCCTCCCCAGCACTGGAGTTATAGATATACCGGTTGGCTTTTCATATGGGTTCTGGGGCTCTGACCTAATGTCCTCATGCTTGGGTGACTGACACTTTCCTCACTGGGTCACCTCCCCGGCACTTCAGTACCTCCTATTAATGAGGCAGCTAAAGGAAGAAGGTGCCTCCCTTGTCCAACTGGGCAAGCACTTATTTCAGACTCTAGGTCTCCATTTTGAATGGGGCTTCCTGAGGACAAGACTGGGAAGCTCCATTAGGACAAGAATGTACTTGATAATCATCCCTACAGCTCTGAGATATAACCTGTGCCTCTGGTATAATATCTCGGGCTCCAGACTGGGGGATCTCATAAGAGCCATACCACACTGGCTCCTAAGACCAAGATGAAACACTATTCTTTCCTTCCTTCCTTCCTTCCTTCCTTCCTCCCTCCCCCCCTCCCTCCCTCCCCCCTCCCTCCCTCCCTCTCTCCCCTCCTTCCTTTATTTCTATTGAGATGTGGAATAATCCTCTTGTACACTGTGAAGATATGTTGTTCTCATTGATTTAATAAAGAGCTCACTGGCCAATAGCTAGGCAGGAAGAGGTTAAGTGGGAGAGTCAAGCTGGGAGAATGCTGGGAAAAAGGGTGGAGTCGCCAGCCAGAGGCAGAGGAAGCAAGATGTGTAGAGAATGAGGTAACAAGCCATGAGCCACGTGGCAGCATGTGAATTAATAAATATGGATTAATTTAAATTGTGAGAGCTAGTTAGTAACAAGCCTAAGCTATTGGCCGAGCATTTGCAGTTAATAATAAGTCTCTGTGTGGTTATTTGGGAGCTGGCTGGCAGGACAGAAACCTCCTCTGCCTACAATAGGGTCTCATTATGTATAGCCTGGAATTGACTACATAGACGAGGCTAGCTGGAACTGGCCCCGAATTCATAGTAATCCTCCTGCCTCAGACTCCTAAATTCTGGGATTACAGGTGTGTGCTGCCATACCTGGCCTGCCCTCTTTTGGTCAGGTCTGGAACCCCGGCACAGGGCCAATTCTTAGAGCCACTGAGTGGTGGGAGGGGCTTACCTGGAAGCTTTGCAGTACTTTTGCCACCTGAAAGAAAGGGACACAACAGGAGTGAGTGACGGGGCTCTGCCCGGCTCCTCAGGACTCTAATGAACAGTGGGAGTCATGTCTCCACTCTGCCATGCCCAACCTGGCCTGATCCCCGACCTCTTAGGGTTCACAGGCCACCTCTGCTATTTCAATCCAGGTACCATGGAAGGCAGCTAGGCCTGGAGCGGCCTTCTTAGCTTAACTCAGCCTTGAACTTACTTCCGTTGCTCAGGGTCCATTCCGCAGAAGCGGAGGGTGGCAAGTGGGTAGTGGCGTCGGAAAAACAACCTGGGTGGATGCAGGAAGAAAAGTCAGGCTGATGAGGGTCTATTCCTACGCCATGCCCCCCCATTTCAGCATTTCTGGGTCCCCCAAAGCTCACACATCCTGTCCTAGTAGGATTCTTACAACCCGTCATGGTTTCTCCCTCACTTTCTCCTCCTATGGAATAGATCTGCCTCATGCTCTTCTACTGGGGTTTTCTGCCACCCACCCCCATGGCATTCATTTTGTGAGGCCAGGAGTTACAGCTTGGTCTACTCTTGCCTGGTCAAATTAGGGAAGGCTTTGGCTAGGCTGAGTCTCCAAGTCCTGGGGCTCATTGCACGGTCTGAGGAGTCATTAGTGTCTGGTCTATTCACAGATTTAAACATCACGCAATGAAAACTGCCTAACTTAAACCCTGTTGTTTCCAAAGATGGAGGCCTAGGGAAGGCAGGGACCTTGTCTGGTATCACCCAGCATTTGCTAGTCCTTTCACATCCGGGGCTCTGACCTCTGTCCCCCACCTTCCCTCCGCGCTGCTGTTAGGCTTGCAGCCCAGGAGCTAGGAGAGTCCCTTACTTTCTCTGGACATCTGTCAGAGTGATGCCCTGTTCAGTGACTTTGAAATGGACCACGGTAGGTGTGGGGAGGACATCCCTCTCCAAGGTGACTGAGATGGCCTTCTGCACAGCCAGGGCTCCACTCAGGGTCTCCACGCTCACCGAGCTCAGGTACAGGGTGTGGCAGCCTATGGGATGCAGATATTGAGAGGGGTCTGGAGCCAGGGTCTTACAATCGCTGGGCTCGGGTCCAGGGACAGGAACAGGGCAGAGGGAATGCCTCTCTTCTTTAGGAATCCAGAGGGACCCTCTGAGAGCCACCAAACAGACTAGGAGTCCGAGGGTAACCAGAACTTCTTTTCCTCTACCTATGATCCACCCACCCACCCTTTGGAATAGGGAGAGAGAAAAAGAACAGGAGGGGAGCCAGTGTTTAGGGGGAGGTGGTCACAAAGTAGGAGCCGCCACTGAGTGCTAATGGATGCTTGGCCTCTGGAAGTAGGGAGCATTGAAACCCTCAAAATTCAAACCTCACCCCCCAACCCCCCAACAGAGGATCCAGACCTGGAGACCACCCCCAGGGCAGGAATCTCAAACACAGAGAGACACTATTACAGATATGTGTACAATATGTACACAAGTGTTGGCTTACCAGAACCCTCCCCTGCCTCCCTCCCCCTCCCCTGGGCCCAGTCCTCTTTCCTCCCCACTGGCCCACAGCAGCAGCCTCTCATCTCCTTGGTTTATGAGGCCGAGGAGGGGGTGTGCCGTGGGCTGTTAAGGCTGCAGAAACAAAGCAGTAATGGGAAGCATGTGTGGGCTTGTGTGCGTGTGTTCATGGGGTTGGGAAGTGGTCTCCAGGGTGCGGTGAACGCGGTACCTCCCCTATACCACTCACCAGCTGATATCTTCAGGCAAGAGGTCTGGCCATGCGTGGGGGAGTCCAGCGCTGGTTCTGCGCCTCCCAGTTCTGAACAGAGGCGCCCCAGGGGGGAGGGAAGAGCGAGTGGATCTCAGGGGAGCAGCCGGCAAGAATCCCTTTGAACACCTCCCACAGCCGCCCCCACCTCCAGGAAGTGACAGGCTGGGAAGCCAGGTGTGATTGCCTCAATTAGAGCCACGAGGACCACTTTGCCTAGCTTGCGAGCCTTTTGATCCCTTCCCACCTCTCCCCGCCAGGCTCCCAAGTCTGCTGCTCTGACCCTGTCCCCACAAGCCCCTGACCTCTTTTTTGGACCCCGCCCCCATCCTCTTCTTTGCAGAGTAGGGGTGCTGTGTCTTCATCACTTGTTTAGGGCTCTTCCTGCACCTGCTCCACCTTCCTCCTGCACAACTGAGATGACCCCCTGGGTCTGGGAGCTCCTAGGGGGCTGCAGGCTGTGGTTGAGGCTGCTGAACTGAGCTGTGGGCCTGTGGACCCTCCCCCACCCTTTCCTCTTTTCCTTTCTGCCTTTTTTTTTTTTTTTTATCAGTCTTATTACATAGCGCTGACTGGACCGGAACTCACTGTGTAGTCTCAAGTCCCTGGTCACCTTGCCTCGGCCTCCCAAGTGCTGGAGCTACAGGGAAAGACCACAGCCTCATTGCTTACCTATAGGTTATAAGGGTGGTGGAGGCGGTATGTGTGGGGGAATAATACCAGATTTGTTCACCCAGACTGTTAGATTGCTTTCTAAGCCAGTGACCTAATGCCACCTTCCTAATGCTGTGACCCTTTAATACAGTTTCTTATGTTGTGGTGACCCCAACCATAACATTATTTTCATTGCTATTTCGTTACTGTAATAAATCATAATGTAAATAACTGGCAGGCAACCCCTGTGAAAGGTTCATCTGATCCTCACCCCTGCAGGGGTCATGACCCACAGGTAAGAACCGCTGCTCTGAGGTCTGTTCTGGGTCAGGCACTGTGGTGTATGCCTGGCCTGAACAATCTCATTGAATCTGGATGCTGACACTTTGGGTATGTCTAAAAGATGGTTGTTCTTGAAGGGCAGGGGTGGCACATGCCTTTAATCCCAGCACTCGGGAGGCAGAGGCAGGCGGATCTCTGTGAGTAGAGGCCAGCCTGGTCTACAAAGTGAGTTCCAGGACAGCCAAGGCTACACAGAGAAACCCTGTCTCGAAACAAACAAACAAAAACCAAAAACAACAACAACAACAACAAAAAAACCCAAACCCTAACAAACAAACAAAAACAAGTTCTTATTTGTGTGTGTGTGTGGTGGGCACTGGGGGGCTCAGAGGAGCAGACATAAACAGGAAATGGAGAGACATGGACCTAGTCCAGATCAGGCACTTGTCATACTGACCCGAAAATAAGTCATAAACAAGGTTGAAGTGGCCACTTCGGTAGCCACTTTTAGTAAAAGCCCACAGGGCTGACCCAGCACCTACCTTTGTGTGGGATGGTGAGTTTGCAGGGCAGGGCCAGGGCCATGATGGAGTGTTGACACACAAAGGCAGAGAGGCTCCCTGCAAAGAAGCAGGAAGCCCTGAGTAAGTAAATAGGGCTTTCCCAGCCCCCTTCACAGTGCTGGAGACCATATCCTGGAGGCCTGGAGGCTGGGTGGAGGCTGGGATGGCTGGGGAGGCTGGAGAAGGTGGAGGCTGGGGAGGGTGGAAGCTGCAGAGTCTGGGGAAGCTAGGGAGGGGGGGGGAGAGTAGAGGCTGGGGAGGCTGTGAAGGGTAGGGAGGCTGGGGAGAGATGGGAGGGAGGCTGGGGAGAGATGGGAGGGAGGCTGGGGAGAGATGGGAGGGAGGCTGGGGAGAGATGGGAGGGAGGCTGGGGAGAGATGGGAGAGAGGCTGGGGAGAGATGGGAGGGAGGCTGGGGAGAGATGGGAGGGAGGCTGGGGAGAGATGGGAGGGAGGCTGGGGAGAGATGGGAGGGAGGCTGGGGAGAGATGGGAGAGAGGCTGGGGAGGCTGCGGAGACTAGGGAAGTTGGGGAGGCCTGGAGGCTGGGGAGGGTAGAGGCTGGGGAGGCTGGGGAGGTAGGGGAGGGAGTCTGGGGAGGCTAGGAAAGCTGTGGAGGCTGTGGACGCTGTGGAGGCTGCAGAGACTAGGGAAGTTGGGGAGGCCTGGAGGCTGGGGAGGGTAGAGGCTGGGGAGGCTGGGGAGGCTGCAGAGACTAGGGAGGTTGGAGAGGCCTGGAGGCTGCAGAGGCTGGGGAGGCTTACCAAAGTAGGGCTCCTCATCTGCTCCTTTCAGATGCACCCCTTTGGCTGAAGACTCCACCAGGAAGTGACGTATAAGGTCAGTGCTGTCCTCACCTGGACAAAGAAGAAAGGATTTTGTTTCAGAGCTCCATGTTAGCCAAAGCCTGGCCTGCAGGACCCCGTCCACTTCTTCCAGATCCTTCTGAGGTTCGCAGGAGCCTCTGCCTCCCTGTGAGGCTGCACCTAGGAAGCCCGTGTTCATGGGCTCCAAAGTGGCAGTGCCTTCGCTCAGCCCATCCCAGGTGCCATTGTTTCCCATCAGCTCCTCCCTGCAGGAACAAGGCTGGTTTTGACAGGCAGCAGAGTGCCCTTTGACCTCACCAACCACAGATTCCTCCTCCATTTGGGCTCGTGGGAGGCTCTTTGAAAAGCTTCCTTGAAAACCAACACCTTCCCCAGAGGTGGCTGATTGCCCGCCCCCCCCCCCCCCCCCACACTCCTCACCCCTGCTGTGGCTGTAAGCCCTATTAGGACTCTCTCTACCACTGAGCCAAACCCCCAACCCTCCCCCCCCCCCCCCCCCCGAACTACCCAAGGTTGGGTAGTCCATCCTCATTCTATGTCTTAATTCTTTGGGGGGTGTCATTCACTTCCTGAGACTCACCCTTAGGCTTAAGTGAGGGAACTGTTACCCTGGGACCTTGTGGCATGGTCATTCTTTGTTCTCACCTGAACTCCCCAATGAGGTGGTTTCTGCAGGGGAGTGAGTCCCCTACATGCCTAGTTCTTACACAGGGTCTGGCATGCAGTAGACCCCTCAGAGATGTGTGTGCTGAGTTACCAGATAAGCCCATGAGGTCATAGGATAGCAAACACGCTATCACACACATGTGATTAGCTCTCTCACGCAGGATGGGCTATTTGTTTTTTTTTTTTAACAAGACAGAGTTTCTGTGTAGCCCTGGCTGTCCTAGAACTCGCTCTGTAGACCAGGCTGTCCTCGAACTCACAGAGATCCGCCTGCCTCTGCCTCCTGAGAGCTGGGATCAAAGGCACCGCCCAGCAGGATGAGCTATTGAACACGTGGTGAGTTATCACAAGAACGTTAAGATATTGGGAGTGTGATAAGCCCACACATGCATTAGTCATATTAGGCTCCTGGAGATAAATCCAGGCTAGACAGAAGTGCTTGGAAGACAGCAGCTTGAGGAGAGGCTGGGACCTTTCTCCTCCTCCATCCTTAAAGGGTGGAACAGGGAATTTGAGGAGGCAGGGCATCTCAGGCATTTAGAGATGCTCTTCATGGTGCCTAGGTGTTGAAGGGCAGCTGGGAGAGCCAGGACTCTCTTCCTGGGAGTCATCCTGATTGTCACTGTCAAACTGGGACAGAGTCCACCATAGTGAGGACCTGAGGTGATCAAGCAAAAGGTACGTACCTGGTCGGTTTGGGGCAGAAGCTGGCGTCTCCTGTACCTTCAGG
Organism: Microtus oregoni; assembly: GCF_018167655.1. Classification (NCBI taxonomy): domain Eukaryota; kingdom Metazoa; phylum Chordata; class Mammalia; order Rodentia; family Cricetidae; genus Microtus; species Microtus oregoni. Next base: position 1,541,894 of record NW_024544600.1, read on the forward strand.
GCAAGGCCAAAGGAGCCCCGGTAGGAGGAACTGTCCCTGATGACGAAAGCACCTGGCTTCTCCTTCCTCAGCAGATCAATTGCTGGAACAGTGTTTGATTAGAGGCTGATTCACTCTACACAGACACTCTCTCTGCCCCTCCCCACAGAGTCCTCCCAGAGAAGTCACACAACTTTCTGTCCCCAGGAAGTCCTTGCTCCTGTCTACTTTCTGCAGGTTTTGCTTACTTCCTAATTCCTAATAAGGCCAGCAGGTCACCCACCCTTCCACGGGCTGCTATTTGCCACCTTCCTAACCACCGTGACCCAAGGTCCCATCTCCCTGCTGCATAGTACTCGCCAGACATAGTTACGGGGACACTTGTCCCCTAAAATACAATGCTGGCCTTACCTTGCTCTCGGGTAATGCTTGGCTTAAACCAGTATTTGGATGTGTCCATCACGAACTTCATGGTGGGCTGCATGCTCTTGACAGCACCTGGAGACAGGCAGAGAAGGGCACCCTGTCAACTGGGTAGAGGGTGGCTGAGAGACAACCGGGGAGAATGCTGGAGACCTGTCCTGCTCCTCTTCCCAGGGATCCTTTAGGGTCTCTCTAAATAGCCTAAAGAGGAAAACCCCACCAGAGCCGTGGCTCAGTGGGTAGAGTGCTTGCCTAGCGCACATGAAGCCTTGGGTTCGATCCCTAACACCCCATAAAGCCAGGTGGTGGTTCATGGCTGTCATCCCAGAAGTTGGGAAGCTGAGGCAGGAGGATTGCATTGGGGTCAAAGCCAGTTTGGCTACAGAATTAAACCCTATCACGAAGGCTGGAAATAGAGTTGGCAGGATGGCTCAGAGGGTCATACCTCTTGGCATGAGGGCCTGACAACCTGAGTTTGATCCCCTGGACTCACATAAAGGTGGAAGGAGTCGACCCACTTAAAAAAATACTTTGAGCTTCACATGTGCTTTGTGACACATGCCCCTCCCCCCAGTAGTAGATGAGTTTGCTGTTTGAAAGGCCTGCCTGAGGCGCCATTTTCTCCTGTAGCTGAGGGAGGAGAGTCTGGGACTAAGTCCTTGGGTCTCTGCTCATGGGAGGTGTGTACCCCAAGGGTGCTCCAGCTGAACTTGTGTTTACTGCTTTGGGTTCTTTGGATGCCTATAGTCACAGGCTCCGGGAAGAAGGGTGTTTGCTATTTTGTGGTTTTCAGCCATCTGTGTTGGAATGCCTTGGTTCCATTCCCCGCTTGCCCCTGTATGGTCTTGTCATCCATGAACGTCAGAGCGAGGACTGATATACTCTCTGTCTCTCCTTGGGTTAGCCAGTTAGTTACCACACATCTTGTTCAGATTGCCTCAGGGTTGCCTGGTTCTGTTTCCTCCCTTACCCCAGCTGCCCAGCCCTGGTTCCAGTCTCACAACCCTCCTGCCAGGCAGCTTCCATGGTGAACCATTGCGTTTGCACTGCTGACCCCACATCCTCTTCCCTGCTTCCGTTTCTTATTGTCTAAAGAGTAAAATGGCCCTTGTTGTCAAAAGAGTACAACCCACTTTTTAGTTTGGCCTCTGCCACTCTGCCACAATCTGCCACTATTCCCAGTGACCTGCACCTAACATCCCACAAGTTTCCTCGCTGTGCTGTACGGGCACGTTGCCCTAGCTATGAGGTCACAGCTATCCCTGCAAGGAATGCCTTTTATCCCTTCCTCTGGGTGCTGGCTAGCTTCAGCGTCACCTCCTCCAGGCTCCAAGCTGCCTAATCCACTCCTTCATCTGTCACCTATGAAGCGTCTATTCCTTTGCGAGGATCCTACTCTACGGGAGGTCTTGGGTTGGGTCACTCTTTCTAGACTGTACCCATCTGTGTATCCTCACACCCTGGCACAATGCTTGGTGCACCAACATTGCGGTAGTCATTAAAAGTGGGTAGTTGATAAAAGTGTTAACTGCCTGTTGCCCAGTCCCCTTGGTCTTTGGCTAGTCCTCTTAACTAAATCCTCCGATGCTAAAGGTGTTGGATTACAACGTACCGTCTGGAGATGCAGCCACAGGACCATCTGGCAGAGTCTGGCTGTGGCTCTCGAGAGCCCGACAGGGGTGGCTGGGAGATGCAGCCCGAGGTTGGACAGAGCCCTGGGGTCCTGGTGTCTGCCGGGCTGGGGGAGACTGTGGTTCTGGGCACCCATTGATTAGCACAATGGGTACGTCCACCATGGAGTTGGTGATAGAAGGGGGGCAACTGCTGGCCTGCTCCTTGGCGACTGGAGGACAGTAGGCTGCTTGGGGCTGGCCCATGTTCGGTATTGGGTTGCTGGGAGCCTGGGCATCACCAGGTCTCACACATGGGGACCCTCGGTCCAGGCTGTGGAGGCTGGAAGAGGAGCTGGCTGGACTCGCCAAGGATCGCGAAGACGACTGATAACTGGAGAGGCTTGAGTGTGGGAGGGACTGGCTGCTGCAGAAGAAAGCAGATGGAATATTAGGGTGTCAGGTGGTGACTGGGGACCAGCGCTGTGTTCTGGAATCTAGCCATCTGGGGGCCCTATCTGGGGTCAAATAGAGCACTGCATTTACTCTCACCCCAAACCCAGAGCAAAGAGTACCCCATCTGAATTTCAAGGGTGCAGCAGGGTACAGAACCTTCCTAGAACCGGGGGACTTTTTGTCACTTAAGCTGACCGGTGGGTTTAACCTCCAGCAGTTATGTTGGCCTGGGTTTCCCCTGCTTTCCCAGTCAGGCTGATCTGACAGAACCATCACACACAGGAGGAAGGATCTCCATGCCCCAGCACTCTCAAAAGGCCTGCAGAGAGGCCGCTGTACCTGGGCCGGACATGCCTGTGGCTGGCGCAGGGCAAGGCTCTAGCTGGAGGAAACTAGCACTGCTTGGCCAGCAAGCATGGTGATGGATCCCTGGTTCCTATGCCTGGGACCACCATGGCCAATGCCTTTGGAGTTGGTGTGTGGGACTGAGGTCTTGTGGTTTGGTTATCCTGGAGCAGGATGGGCTGTTGTGCGATTCGACTGGGAGGCCTAAGATCAGTGACCTGGGATCCCTGCCCAGGGGGTTGAAGCCTCCTACCTGGTTTTGCCAGTGGCACAGGGAGTGGGGGGAGGGGCTTTCATTCCTACTTGTTTCATCTCAGGCCCCTAAGTCTGTTTATACTCCTGAGATTTTTTTATTATTTTTTCAATAATTACTTATTTTACGTGTGCGAGGGTCTCGCCTGTGTGTGCACCTGTGTGCTGTGTGCGAACAAGTGATTGTGGGGGGTCAGAGGAGGGCACTGGATCTCCCAGGACCGGAGCAACAGATGATTGTGAGCTGTGGTGTGGGGGCTGGGAAACTGAGCCTGGGTCCTAAGCCTGAGCAGGCAGTGCTCTTAACCATTGAGCTCCCTCTCCAGGTCCCACCCCAGAATTTTAATGACCCTTCCTTCAGATGGGTCATGTGGGGGATGGGAAGAAGACAGGTCTCATCAATGTAGTACTCTATTCTCAAAAGGTCAGTGGAAGCCATGAGTTCAGGACACTGAATTATTATCTAAATGCTTTGAGGGGAATTTGAGATAGAAATGGCTATGATGGTAGAAAAGACATGTATTCTTTTTTTTTCTTTTCCTAGACAGGGTTTCTCTGTGTAGCCCTGGCTGTCTTGGAACTAGCTCTGTAAATCTGGCTGGCCTTGAACTTACAGAGATCCATGTACCCCTGCCTTCTAAGTGTTGGGATTAAAGGAGTGTACCACCACTGCCCAGACAACGTATATTCTTCTATTCTTGATGCCTGTACATTTTGCTCACAGAACAGAGTGCCCTTATGTTGTGTGTGTGTCTGTGTCCATGCAACGTCATGAACTTACCTTCCAAATACATAGCTGACATCTGAAGTGGAGCTGGCTGACAACACAGAGACCTTGCTGCCCCGCTGTGGGGCCCGTGGCCCTTTCTCCCAACCTGGAGGAGTGGCCAGCGGGGAGCCTGAGGCCCTGCTCTCCTGGCCAGAGCTGGAACTGCTAAGGGAAGATGGGGTGTGGGGAGAGGGACCCCTGCCCTGGTTCCCAGAGAAGATGAGGCTCTCGCTGCTGCTTCGAGTCTCTCGGGGAATGTCTCTGGAGAAAAGGAGGCTGCCATTGCGTGGGGAGCCAAAGGGTGGAGTGACACAAGGGCTGGAGCAGCGTTGGGGACCGTCGAAGCATCTTGATCTGGTAGAGGTCACTTCGATGTACTTTATATCTTTGTTGGGAGGGGGGAGAAAGAAAGCATTGGTGAGAGCCAGGAGTCAGAGAGAATCGATGGGTGGAGCACTATTTGGCAAAGGTGGTGGAAACTGGGGGTGCACAAGCTGTCCCCCCACAGAGTGTCATGAATCCTATCCATGGTTTCCCAGGCTGGAAATTAGGGTAGGGCCCTGGAGAGCACTCAGTTTACTAAAAACAGCTCATCCCTCCCCTGTTCAGAGCTTTGGAGGCCAGCCTGCCCTTCCCATGAGCCCATGGTGCCTGAACCCGGGGTCCTGGGTGGAAGTGGGCATTCTATCAGATGCACAGGGCTGGTGGGCTGACTTGGGCTTGCTGGTTCAGGGGATACAGAGACAGCCTGGCTTTGTAGCCACACAAACTTGGGCGGGAATCTTGACGTCACCTCTTTCTAGCCAGGCGGCACTGAGTAACTTTCCAGACCTCTCTTGGCCTCAGTTTCCTTATCTGCAAAGCGGAGATCTAGACCCAGCCCTCTAGGGTGGTGCCGAGGAGCAAACAGATGAATGGAACCTGATTCGCTGCAGAACTCCTCATGGAAAGAGCTTTCCCTACCAACTGCTCTTGGGAACCCCTCAGTGGGAGCCCCTCACTAGCTGAAATGGGGATCTTTGGCTTAAGAGAATTGAGTGACAGGGGAGACACGGGGAACTGCACTGTAGGCTCTCAGAGGGCTGTGAGGGTGACATAGATTTTTTTTCAGGAGGCCAGCAAGTTTCTTTCCTTCACTTAAAAAAAATTGTTGGATGGTGTTGATGATGCACCCTTTTAATCCCAGCACTTGGGAGGCAGAGGCAGATGGATCCCTCTGAGTTCAAGGCCAGCCTGCTCTACAAATCCGAGTTCCAGGATAGCCAAGGCTGTTACACAGAGAAACCCTGTCTTGAAAACCAAACCGAACCAAAACCTTTTGAGATACAATCTAGCCCCAAACTCTTTCCGTACCCCAGGATAGCCTTGAACTGATTCTGATAATCTTGTCTCTACTTTCTCAGTGAGCACAGGTAGAAGCCACGGCATCTATTTTTATGTGTCACCTGGAGTACTGGGGATAGAACCCAGGGCTTCATGAATGCTAGGCAAGGCCTTTTAGTGAGCTGCACCTCTGCCTCAGCTTCTATTTTTGTATTTATTTATTAATTGATTGATTTTTTTTGAGACAGGGCTTCTCTGTGTAACAGTTCTGGCTGTCCTAGAACTCACTAGGTGCACCACCACCACCTGGTTAGCTTCTATCTTTATAAAGACTTTATACCGTTTATGCCCATAACCACCGCTAACCCTCAGCATGACCCTTGGGTAGGCCAGACATTGGTTTTACAGAGGAGGTAACGGGTTGGAGATTAAGTGGAAGTAGGAGTTGAGATTTCTTGCATCATTTTTGCCAAAGACAGGCAATTGCTAGCATGCAACATAGCATATCCTGTCCTGTTACGGCAGCTCTATTAAAATGCTATTGATCCCTGTGTAACCAATAAGAACTCAAGGTTCAGCTAGGCTGAGTTGTCCAATGCCACAGAACTAAAGGAGTGGAAAGCCCCAATTTCTTCCCCTGAGCTGTGTTTGTGGCCTCTTCTAGGACAAGAGGAACTCTTTGGGATCCCATTCTAAGGCCTTCCTGGCGTTTGTCTGCTCTGGTGTGTGTCTCCTGACCTGGTGAGGGTCCTAGCCCACAACTTCATGGGTCATAAAAATATCTAAGACCTTGCCTGGGAGCTGAGCAGGGTGGGAGGGGCCTGTGCTGTGACTCACCCCCCACTCCTTGTCCTGAGGTGGATATGGTTGGGGAGGTGGAAGCTCCCACCCCATCCCTGGGGTGCAGCCGCTGTTTACGGGTCTGTGGGGCAAGTCCCGGCAGTGTAGGGTGGATGCAGGCGCCAGCCGCAGGCCTGGCCGGTGAAGGGAGGGCATGTGGGTGGGGGGAGGAGAGACAGTTATTAAACAGCCTGCCCTTGGGACTGGCAAACAGCCTTGCCTGGCAGAAACTGCTGGAAAATGAAATGTGGGGACCTGATCCAAGGATGGGGTGGGAGGTCGTAGAGAGGATAAGGGAGATGGTGTTTGGGTCTAGGAGCCAGGATCCCTCTGGGGTGGTGACTCTGAAGGATGAGTATAAAGAGAGGGGAACAGGAGGCAAGGAAGGGGAGCACTTACAGAGTTTCAGAGAGGTGCGGGGGGGGGGGGGGGCGGGCGGGGTGCGTTTCAGAGGAGAAGCCTGTCGGCTTCCTCTAAACAAACTCCAGTTTAAGGAGACAGACAGAAACAAGGGATTTAAGGATTCGAAACAGCCTGATCTGCCACTTGGTAGGACCATGGCTTCCTTCCTCATCCTCAGCTAACACATCGATAAAAAAGACCCCTGTGATTTCCTTCAGGGCAGCTGCAGGGCCTCTGCATCCTAGAAGCTTATGTCCAGGAACAATCTATTCAGCTGTGTCTAGTAAAGTCCCCAGCTTTACCAGGCAGGGAGGCAAGCCTCTGCTGCTTCCTGATGACAGGGTGCCTCGGAGGATGGATGGATGGGATGGCACCAGGGTGTGTGGGGGAGTTGGGGGGATAGAATCCACTCTGAGGATGTGAAGATATAAGGGATCTCACCCAGAATTCTCAGCAGTGTCCTGGACCGTGAAATCCTTCTCGCCAGCAACAGTGGCCCACAGGAGGGTTTGGGGAGGTTGAGATGGGCATAGCGGGCCTGCGGTGTGGCATCTGCCACTCTTGGTAAGGGAAGACCAGCCCCTTGAGGGGGTGCTGACCTCGCCCTGATGTTTTAGGAGGAAGGATTTCTGAGGTATGTGAGTAGGGGTTGGAGATGAGGGTGCCTGTGGTCCAGAACTCTAGAAAGAGGCTGGGGTAGGAGGCTGCCTGGTTGCTGGTTAGCCTGGACTAAAGAGCAAGACTTTTTTTTTTTTTAAAAAAAAAAAAAGGAGGAGGAGGCGGCAGTGGCATGGCAGAGGGCAATAAGGACCTTCTGGCCACTGCCAATCTTTCTGTACTCTTTGTTCCCCAGAGTTGGATGGACCCATGCTTTGGGTGGCGGGCTGTCCTTGGACAATCTGAGGATAGGGACCACTGCCTTGACAGTCATCTGCTCTTCACCAAGCCTTCAGCGGAGGAAGGGATGGTTGTTGTCTACCCTGCACTCCACCCTATACATGTGGACTCCTAATACTGATCTTGCCCCAACTGGTCTTGGCCGTGTGGAATCCCTGCCTTGGGGCATGAACATTAAAACCCTGGGCTGGCTCCTGCCAACGGTAATTAGGTCTAAAGCACTTCCCCGCAGTGCTGTGCCCATGACTGGCCTTCAGCAGCAGAAGGCTGCAGGAGAAGACAGCTCCTGTAATAGGCTTGGCAGGAAGAGGGGAAGCAGTGGGGGCCAGGATCCCCTGATGGGTGCCAGAGGACTTGGGTGTTGTGCCGACTTCTATCTCAGAATCTAAACTGCCCTGGGGCTGGCTGTACAGGCAATCCCCCACTCTACCATGGCTCACTAAGACTTGTGACAAACAGGCAACAAATCCTTTCTCTTAATCCCTGTACTCTTGGAGGTAGGAACTCTTTATTTTGTCCATTTTATAGATGAGGAATCAAAGACATAGAGGTGACGTCAATAGCTTGCATCAGGTCAGCCTGAACCCAGGGGTCAGGCTAAACAGGTTCCTTATTCAAGCCCATGTTAACTTAGTTTTTCATCTGTACAATGGAGTCAAATCCTCCTCTCAGTGGGGTAGGATAGAAGAATTCCATACAAGTCAATCACGGCGGTACACACCTGTAATCCTAGTGCTTGGGAAGAGGAGGCAGGAGGATATGAGAAATTTAAGGTTATCCTGGGCTACCTAGCATGTTGAGGTCAGCCTGGGCTACGAGATCCTGTAGAAGGCACTTAGCAGAGAGACAGGGTCTAGCAGGCAGCAAATGCTCAGGAAGTGGATGCTAGCCTGGCTTCTGTGTAGACCCCCGATTCCTGCTATCTGACCCCCGGTGACCTGACCTTTCCATCTGCTTGATGGATGCCTCTGCTGCTCCCTCACTCCCAGAATACCCTCGAGATGTTTCAAGTGTGGGGAACCAAATCAGCACCCAGGGCTTCCCAGATTCCCTTGGCTGTGTGGCTGGTGTCAGCTTGTACCAGCTTGTTACGAGCTGGAGACTGCAGGCTTCTGATGATGTCTAGCTGGTTGCCGAACTTGGTCATTATTAACAGCTGCATTCTGCAAACTGATACTGAAATAGCTTACATTCAAAACGAAAGCTGACCAGTTGCAGTGTTCAGGAGGGGAGGTAGAGTGGTAAGAACTAGGCTGGGCTACACAGACTCTTGTCTCCAGAAGATTTAAAAGAATAAAAAAATGAAAATATATGTGTGTAATATGGAAGGTCAGACACACCCAAAACCCACACATCTTACTATAATGCAGGCTCTGAGATTTTATGGTTATTGTATTGGTACAGTGAGATTTTATTTCTTTTGTGCTGAGGGCAGTTTAGGTTATCACTGACTTACAGTCCCAGCTTTAAAAAAAAAACCCCTCCTACTTTAAAAACTCCCTCCCCGCCAATTTGGAGACAAGGCCTTGCTATGTAGTGCAGGCTAGCCTAGAACTCACGATCTCCCTCCTCCGTGCTGAGTGAGCGTCCAGGTGTGCGCCACTATGGCCTCTGATGTGTAGTGCTGTTCTACAGAGCAGGACTACTTCACTTTCAGTCGTATGCTGGGTGACGTCCTGTCAGTAGCTCAGAATTGGGAGAATTTACACCGTGGAAATGGGCAGAAGCTTCAGACTGGGACTTGTGTTTCCCAAACAGGGAATCAGCATCCTACTTCTTGTGTTCTGCCTCTCTCTCATCCTATCCATCTTGGGCCTTTCTCAAGAGATGTTCCCCTAAGCAGGGATCGGGGGACATCTAGAAATCCTACAATAATTTTAGGGGACCAAACTTAGGCTCTAAAGAGAAACATCAAGAGCTTAAGTAAGGTCCAGGGACCCTGCATTTAGGAAGCTCCTACTATGTGCACCTCATTGTGGAAGCTGCTTACCTGGACTATCACATCTGAGTTCTCATAAAAACCACCTGAAACTGGAGTCTACCAGTTTCCAAACTCAGGGACCAGGCAGAGTTGGTTGGTGAGGGAAATCTGTACTTATACCTTTTGTGCAGTGGAGAAATCTGAAAAGTCAGAAGTTTGTGTAGGGCTCATTGTACTCCCCACAGGACAAGAACCCCTGCCCCTCAAATTTCGTAGAAGAGCCCCTATTCGTTCGAGTTCTGTCTCCCAGTTCCCTTCTTGCTTGTGCTCCCAAATCCTTACCTAAGGCTTCTGGTTCCTCCTTCTTGCTCCTTGAAGTGATGCTGCTGGCCTGCTCAGCCTGGGGACCAGCAGTCCCAGAGGGAAGCAACTGGAAGGTGGGGTCTAGTTCCAGGATCATCTGGTTGAGGGTCTCCAGTGAGAAGTCAATGCAGGAGTCGAGGTCCTGTGAGGTCCCTGAGGCCTGCTCCTTAGGGTGCTGCAGGGGGCAGTGAGCTTTGGCTTCTGCTTGCTGAGCAGGCTGGAACCTGCTGGAGGTGCCTTTGCAGAGTGTGGGGGCCATCAGAGGCTGGGTTCCCCAGCTCTCTGTGGTGTAGTAGGGACACAGTGCTGGGAGGCTGGGGTTGGAGCTTGGGTGCAGGGCCATCCTGGATTCTTCGTGGGGAGTCAAGCTGACCACATGACCTCCAGCCATCAGGGAGCTGGACATGATGCGTCCGTGAGTCCAGTGGTTTACCTCTGGCTTCTTCTGTTCAGCCTCACTTCTACCCCAGAGTTATATCCTGCTCCCAAGAGTTCCAAGGACCTGAAAGAGGAGGGTGGGATCTGAGTGCCATCTGTAGGTGAAGCCTTTGCCTGGGTCCTTAGTGAAGAACAAAGCATCTCATTCAGTTAAAGGCCCAGTTGGTTTCTTGGCTCTGACACTCACTGTGTAAGTTTGGACAAAGGAAGTAATTTTTCCCCCATCTTAGTTCCTTCATTTGACAAATGAGCTAGAATTAATCATATGCTTAGGACAATGTCTGGTAGATCTAAGCCTATGCAAGTGACGGTTAAGTGACTGAAAGGGATGATTGCCAATCACTTACTTACCATGTCGTGCGTGTATTTCTAAACAGATGTGAGCTGATGTGTATGAGGAAGCACTAAGTTCAGAGGCTCCAAGAGTCGTACAAAAAGCCCTTTCAAGTTGCTGTAACAACCGGATGAGGTAGGTACCACTATTGTCCCATTTTGCAATGAAAAGAGCAGAGATATAGGGGGAGGGGACACGAAGGAGATCCCGTGGCCCCGCTGAGAAGGCCAGGGAGGACTTCTGTGGAGAAGGAAGGAGACGTATGAAGCAGAAAAGAGGAAGCTAGCTAAGCATGGTGGGTAAGAAAGAGGAGGCAAGGTAGTGTTCAAAGCGGCGTGTGGCATGTGCAAAGGCCCAGCGGCCAGATGGGAAGTCAAAGGTATCCAGGAAACAGAGGTGCTTTTGCTGGACGGGCAGGGTGGGGCAGGTGGGCTAGCTAGACTCTGCTGAAACTCAAGAGGTAGGAGAGAGACACTGGGGAGTGATAGGATCAGATGACAGTCACCCCCCCCCCCCCGGGGCTCATGCAGAAAAAGAAATGCCCTAACTTGCTATCTCCTTCCTGTGAAAAGTTCTTCCTGTTGTCTAACCTTGATGCTACATACTTGTTTCTCACAGATGGTGTGTAGGGGAGGAGGTAAAAGGTCCTAGGACAGACCAGTGAGAAAACTGGGTGGGACAAGAACGTGCTGACCTTAGTCCTTCTGGCAGCCTGACTGAGCCTTGCTGCTTCCCTCCCGGTGTCAGAGCGTGAAGCCACAAGGTGATGCATGGGAAACCATTGGACAGTTCCGGAGATGAGTTAGAAATTGGGGCTTACGGAGTATGACACCCTCGTAAGGGGCTCCCAGCTACAGAGCACCCCCATCAGGTGCCAGGTACTGGCCAACATGCCGTGTACAGCTGCACTTGGCATTCCAGCCAGAGCCTCTGCCCTCCATCCATTCTGCCCCTGAAGATACCCAGACTCACAAAAGTCCATAAAGTTTTAGGGATCGGGTGTGGTGTACACACCTGTGATCCAAGCGAGAGAGAGGTAGAAGCAGGAGGACGAGGAGCTCCACAGCTAGCTGGAGACACATAAGACCCTGTCTCAATCCCCCACCCACCCATCCACCCACCCAATCAACCAACCGAATAAGCAACAAAATCCTGAAAGGAACCAATAGAGGGTTCAGATCTGGGATTCAAATCTAGGCTTTGGACCTTGGTAATCTTAACTCCTTCAGCCACATGGAGTTCAAAGGCAGAGGGGACACAGAGAGGGGCCCTGATATGCTGAATGACAAAAAGCCTGGCCTCTCTGCATCCTGCCTGGCCTCGCTCCTCACCCCAGGCTCCTATGGCTTTTGTTATCTGACTTCTTGGCTGGGTCCAGGGGTGGGGATGCCATGTGGGGAAGCATATCTATAAATGGCAGTGGAAGGGAGCTGGCCTGAGCTCCTTCCTTGGGGGCAGCTGAGGACACAGAGCCCAAGCAAGACACAGCCTTTCCCACATAGTCTCCAAGAGTCCAGGGAGCAGGCGCAGCTTACAGGGTTCACTGCCAGGCCTACAGAGGAAGCTGGGGACACTGAGCAGAATGCACTGGAACCTGAGTATCCCCCACGACCAGGACTCGAGATTCCCCACATGCTCATCCCGAGGCTGTCCCTGTGCCTCTCCAGACAGATCGCAGTGGTTTTCCCATCTTATGGTGACCCGATAATAAGACCCTTGACACTCCTTCTATTTCCCAACAGTTGTGAGGGGGGAGTACTGGCAAGGCTGAGGGACTTGCCCAGGCTACAAGTGTGTGTACATGGTGGGTATTCTTGCCTCTGACAGTCCTCCACGATCACCCTGTGCTCTTCCCACAGGCGTAAGATCTCCCCTACCACGGCCCCTTTTGGGATTCTGGAACCAACTGGTACTGAGAATCCAAGGAGACACCGAGGACAGGAAGCCCTTCAGCAGGTTCTCATTTATCCTTCCCAAGTTACCCCTGGTCCCAGACACAGGCTCCTCTGCTCCTCTGGGATGTTGCTACACAGCCCAGGTCCTCCCAGTGCACCTCTCTAGCTGGTTCCTTTCAGCTCTTAGGAAGGAGTGCCTGGGCGCGCGCGCGCGCGCGCGCACACACACACACACACACACACACACACACACACACACACACACACGCCTGTGTCTTAGGAAGGATTCCAGTTAGCTCTGCCCTATTTACAGCTCCCTCCTACCTTCTCCTCTTCAGATTCTAACTCTGTTTCTTTCTCTTCTCCTCCCCAAAACTCTGGGGCAAGGACCTCCTGGGGCACTGGGAAAGTCCTATGATCTTCCTTTGCTGAGCTCTTTCTTCCTTATCATGGCCCTCATATAAGCACAGGTAGGGAAAGAAGAGGATGAAATCCCAGTCTCCCCAAAGCACAACCCCAGGATTCCTATCATTTGAACCTACCTCCTCATTGTCCTTTGCCTCCCCAAGATCCAGGAAGCCTCACCTGGGGCAGCAGGCAGGGCCTGCGGAACAGCGGGCAGTCTCCTAATCCCGCCAGTCTCAGAGCTCTGCCTGGGAGTCAGGACGCCTGGGTCTGTCCAGGCGCTAATCAGGTGTCCAAGACCCCAGGCCAAGACCGAGACCCCTGCACCTCGGCTGAGGCCTTAGATCTATTTAGGCTCTGGACTGAGCTCCCCCACCCCCACCCCAATGAGTAAAGGCACCTACCTGTTCACGGCCCCCGCTGCACTCACTTACACGGCTCCCAGCATCAAACTGTGCTGAACTCAGGTAAGTCAGGACAGCAGGCGCCAGCAAACCTCAGGACCCGCCTTTAAGAACAGCCCGCCCTCCGTCCGTCCGTCTCCCTCCTCCCCTGAGGCCCTACACGTGGCCTTGACAGCGGCCGGCCCCGCCCCAGAGGTGTTCTAACAGTCCAGGTGGGGCAGCCGCAGGCTGGGAGGGGTCTGTGTGTGTTACGGAGGTGGGCGGGGGTAGGGTGGGGAGGAGTTGAATGGCGGGCTGGCCTGGCAGGCGCCGGTTAGGGTGTGTGTAGGGGGCCCCCAAGCTCCCAGCTTGGCCCTTCCCGTGTACCACGTGGTCAGGAGGATGCACAGACCAAGGTATGCTGCGGGCTTCCTTTCACCTTGCGGTGGCAGGAGGAAACAATGGGTTGACGGAAACAGTGAGAAAGGGAGCTTCTACTAGAGACCCTTCCCCAGACCTATCCCGTGGATCTGGATGCCCTTGTTGGGCCCACGTGTTGTCTTTTCTAACCTTCTGTCCTGTTACAAGGCCACCTCTCTAGCCTGGGAATGAGGCTTTTGTCGCCAGTGAGGAAGCTGAAAGGCCCTGGAGGGCTTTATCAAGAGTGCTCGCTGCCCTGCTCTGTGATTCACTCTCCCAAGAAGCTCTGCTAGGTGGAGGGCGGAAGTCACCCCTTCCTTCTCCAGGACAAAAACTCCCTCCCTGCCAGGGGTCCTTAGGACTTTGTGAGCAAGTGTCCAGCCAGGATGAGTGGTAGGGCCCCATTGGGCAGGTTTTCAGCTTGAAGACACCAGCAGGCTGATCTGGAGAGTGGGCTGCCCAGCGTCTCTATTAGCTTCTGCAGCCTGCTTTCTGGATTGCTTTCTGATGCCCTGTGGTTTTGCAGAACCATGTTGAGCCAGTGTGCCCGCCACAAAAAGGTCCAAAGTGGTCCAAGGCTTCTCTTCTTGGGAGCAGCATGGAAAGGAATCCTCAAGGATCCCTGTGGTCCCCCAGATGCCGGCCTTGGTGAATACAGGTGTAGCTTTGTATGAAGAATCTGGCTAGCTGCAAGCCAAGGCAGCCTTAGTCTGTAGGCTTTGGCTTAGTTGGCAGGTGGGAGGACCAACTGCTGAGCCTTTTGGGTGGAAGGGTTGGGCTACACGGAGGAGAAATGGCCCTGGACTGTAGCTCAGTTGAGACATTGCTTGCCTAGCAGCATGTAGGAAGCCCTTGGTTTGATTTTTTTTTCCTCTCTGCAATTTCTCTCTGCTTCACATGCAGCCGCTTCCTTCAGCTTAGCTGGCTCAGAACCCTGATTTCAGTTTTGGCGGCCCTGCAGACCTTGCCCAGTCCCTCTGCCCACCCCCGGCGTTGGACACAAGTAGCATTCTGAAGGGGATGACATGTCTTTGTATATGTGTCAGTAGGACTGTCTTCCTCACGCTGCTACCCTGGTGGTCTTCCATCAGCACACCTGGGGTGAATCTCTTGTTATGCTGGGGTGATTCTCTTTGGATTTGATGATATTTTGGTGAAGGATTTGGCACTCATGAGGGCTCTTGTTCTGCCACTGTTTTCTGCTTATGATATCTTTGGTTTTAACATTAGGGTAATGCCTGATTAATAAATGGAGTCAAGAAGGACCCCTCTTGTGCTGTCCTCTGAAAGTGAGGTGGAGTACTGGCATGGTTTCCACTCTCCCTCCTCGTTCTTTCTTTAACTGAGTCTCACTACACAGACCAGGTTGACTTGAAACCCACAACCTCCTGCCTCAGCCTCCAGAGAGCTGGGATTATAGGCACGAATCGACATAGCCTGCTTCGTAGCATCTCTTTCTTCAGCCTCAACTACATTATTTTTCTGGCTTCGGCTCTGCATTAATCTTTCTAAGAGAAGGGATCCCCTCAGAAGAATGTTTAAAGATACATTTAAAAAACAAAACAAAAACTTTCCTTTTTTTTTTCATGTTTCCTTCACTTTCCTCAGGAAAGAAGAGGGAAAACTGATTAAGTAAAAAAGCAAAAAGTGCGCCGGGCGGTGGTGGCGCACGCCTTTAATCCCAGCACTCGGGAGGCAGAGGCAGGTGGATCTCTGTGAGTTCGAGGCCAGCCTGGTCTACAGAGCTAGTTCCAGGACAGGAACCAAAAGCTACGGAGAAACCCTGTCTTGAAAAATCCAAAAAAAAAAAAAAAAAAAAGCAAAAAGTGCTATTTCTGATAGTTTTTTTCTTCGTTGTAGGAGCTCCATTTCGTGTGCATTTATATATTTGTCTCTGCCTGGGTGTGTCCGAGTGAGTGACTGTCAACTTGACACAGCCTCGAATCACGTGGAGAAAACAAGTCTCAACTGAGTAATAATTGACTTTATCAGGTTGGTTCATGAACAAGTCTATGAGATATTGTCTTAATTGATGTAGGAAGGCCCAGTCCACTATAGGTGGTGCCCCTTCTTGGGCAGGTGGTCCTGAGCTACTGGAGAAGAAAATGAGCTAAGCGTATCCTGTGAGGAAGCCAGCGAGCCGGCCAGCAAGCACATTCCTTCGTGTTTTCTACTTAGGTTCCTACCCTGCCTTCCCTTCTGACAGACGTGTAAGAAGAAACAAACCCTTTCCTCCCCTGAGTGGCTTTCGGTCAGAGTGCTTTTATTACAGTAACAGAAAGCAAACATGCGTGTGTGTGTGTGTGTGTGTGTATGTGTGCGCGCACACACGTGTGTGAGAGAGTGTATGTGCGTGTGTGAGAATGTGTGTGGTGTGTGCGTGTATGTGCGCGCATGCGCGTGTGTGAGGGAGTTGTGCATGTATGTGAGTGTGTGTGTGAGAGAGTGCATGCTTGTCTGTGTGCGTGTGTGTGTGTGGTGTGTGTGCGTGTGTGTATGTGTGTGCATGCATGTGTGTAAGAGAGTTGTGCATGTATATGTATGTGGTGTGTGTGCGTGTTGAGTATGTGTGTGTGTGTGTGAGTGTGTGTGGGCGAGAGATCAACTTCAGGTGTCTATCGTGAGGAGCCATCTACCCGTGTTTGTTTTTACTTTTGAGACAGGGTCTCTGAATGGGACCAATTAGTGCAGGCTAGCTGGCCAGCAAGCCTCAAGAATCCCTGTGTCATTGCCCCTCAGCACTGGGATTACAAGGTCATGCCTTTGCACCCTGTTTTTTTTTTTTTTAAAGATTTTTTTTTAAATATTTATTTATTTATTATGTATACAATATTCTGACTGTGTGCATGTCTGCAGGCCGGAAGAGGGCACCAGACCTCTTTACAGATGGTTGTGAGCCACCATGTGGTTGCCGGGAATTGAACTCAGGACCTTTGGAAGAGCAGGCAATGCTCTTAACCACTGAGCCATCTCTCCATCCCATGCACCCTGTTTTTTTATGTGGGTGTCAGAAGCTGAACTCAGGTCTTTGAGCTTTCTTGGCAGGCATTTCACTGACCGAGTAACCGCCCTGGTCTCAGAGAACTCCACCATTCACTCAAACACACTTACTGAGCATCTTGCATTACGACACAGGATACAGAAACGAAGGGACAAGATTGCCGACTCCGAGGAGCTCACTGTGTACGAGGAGGAAAGGTTTCAGTCTCAGCCTGGTGCTGGTCTCCCAAAGACCGGAGCTCCACTATCCTACCTGGCAGCCATCAGTCAGGTACAGCTTTTGGGTTAATCCACACTGAGAGAGCTTTGGGATAAAATAAAAGGCAATTTAGATGTTACTAGCTTAGCATGAAGGATGTAAGCTGTAGTAGTCATAATTAAAAGTTTATTTGCTGTGTGAGGTGGAATGGGGGACTTTGTGCCACTATATGCGTGTGGGGGTCAGAAGACAATTTGTGGGAATCAGTTCTTTCCTCCACCACACGAGTACCGAAGACCAACCTCAGGCTTAGGGCTTGGCAACAAGGGCCTTTCCCCTCTGTGGAGCCCTCTCATTAGCCCTCTTGCTCATAATCTTTTATCTCAGTGCTGTGTTGAAACGATGATGCTTTGTAGCTCTCGGGTTAAATAAAGTAGATGATTAAAATTAATTTCATCTGTATCAAATGACCACAAACCCAGTGACTTTAAACAACCAGAATACGTTGTCTCGCAGTCTCCCAAATCCGGCTAGGACACGTTGCTTTTGGAGGCTAGAGGGGAGGATCCACTTCCTGCCTCATGGAGCTTTTGGGAGCTGCCCAGAGTCCTTGAATTTGTGACTGCATCCCTCCCGTCGCCTCTCATGCTAGTCTCAATCCCTTCTGTCCATCTGGTACAAGGCCACTTGAGAAGGCAACTATGGGATCATGAATAATCAGGGTGACCCTCCTCACCCTGACATCCTTAATTGCATCTGCAAAGGTCTGTCCCCATCTCCCACAATTTAATTACCATTTAAAGGTGCTAGAGGGTAGGACCTGATATATTTGATATCTTTGGATGCTTGTTATCCAACCTACTCTATGTGTGGCTTGCATTATATTTCTACGGAGCAACTTCAGCCCATAGTAACCCAAAAAGCCCAGGGAAAGTGTCATAGATTCACAAAGGGCAGAGGGTTTTTGTTTCTTTTTGTTGTCATTGTTGTTGGTTTTGGTTTTTCAGGACTGGGTTTCTCCACATAGTCCCGGCTGTCCCGAAACTCACTCTGTAGACCAGGCTGGCCTCGAACTCACAGAGATCCGCCTACCTCTGCCTCCCAAGCGCTGGGATTTAAGGCGTGCACCATCACTGCCTGGTCTCAAATAGGGTAGACGGAATTGGAGGGGCATTCCCAAGAATCCCTTGGAATCATCGCTGTAGCGGGAACACAGGTGAGCTTGGCAAACTTGCTGAGGAGGAATGTGTGCACAGTGTGGCCCCCACCTAACCTCCTAGTGAGCCCTTTTGAGCTACGGGGCAGGAGTGCTACACACTGCATTCCTCAGACTCCTTTGCTGTTAGGATCTTGCTAACATAGTTATGTCTGCTATGCAGACTTGGGGGTAAGGAGTTAGTATAGGAGGCATCTTTCTTCTGATGGTCAGCATGGTGTGGACACTGGAACTTTGCACAGCTGCCTTCTGGTATCCAGTCTCCAGTTTGGTGGCTACAAAGTTGTTGAAATGACTTTTTGATCCCCTGATCAGTTATGAGCATGGTTCTGGAAGTCAATGGTCCCTGAGTAGTTCCTCATTTAAAGCTCCCCAACAGCACCAGAGAGGCACAGCTTCCCCAGGGATTCGTTCAAGCATGTTCTTCCAGGATCTGCTGCAGACATAGCTGGCTTCTCCAGCCTTTCCAATGCATTCTCTAGCAAAGGATAATGGCATAAAATTCTTTCTGTTCAAATTATCTAGAATGGCCCTCATCTTGGTTAATTTTCTATTGTTGTGATAAGACACAATGACCAAGACAACTTAGAAAAGAAGGTGTCTATTTGGGGCTTACAGTTCCGAAGGGTGAGTTCATGACTATCATGGTGGGTAGCGTGGCAATAGGCAGGCAGATGTGGTGTTGGAGCAATAGCTGAGAGCTCACATCTCGAGACACAGTCATGAGGCAGAGACTGCTAGGGAAAGCCTCAAGGGCCACCTCAGTGACACACATTTTTCAACAAAACCACACCTCCCAGTCCTTCCCAAACAGTTTCACCAACTGGGGACTAAGCATTCAAATACATGAGCCTATCAGGATTGTTCTCATTCAAATCCACAACCCCTTTCCTTGTAGCTGACTAATGCAGTGGGCTGGGAATGGAGAACAATAGGCCATTATAGGTTGTCTAGGCAGCCTGGATTTTCTGCTGTAAGCAATGAAAATACAGGAAACAACGTCTATGGGCAGAAAAAGCACAGGGAGGAAATGGAATGGCACAGTCTTTCCTCAGGAAAGTCTTTTTGCTTCAGGGGAGGTTGAGCCACTCCACAGGTAGCAAAAGTGCAGCCTCTCTCTCTCTCTCTCTCTCTCTCTCTCTCTCTCTCTCTCTCTGTTTTTGAGACAAGGGTCTCATTATTATAGCCCAGGTTGGCCTCAAACTCACAACCCTCCTGCCTTAGCCTCTCAAGTGCTGGAATGACGTTCATATGCCATTACGCCTGGTTTGTGACCAACCTAAGACTTTGGGGAGAGGTGTTCTTGCGACCACCCTGGGTATTTAGCCTCCTGGGCATCAGAGGCTTTATTTGCAGCATGCCAATCAGAAGTTAACAACAGAAAGGAGTCTCCAGCAGAGACTGTGTGATCATCTTGGTAACCAAGGACCAAATTCCATGTTAAGGTCCAGATAACAAGCAGAAAAATGCCACGGGCCCAGTCTCTGGCTGTCTGAATTCACACAGCCTCCACTGCCAACTTGCTGCACTGACCAAAAAAAGACAGTGACTTTTAGTGTCCTTTGAAGTCCCTCTTAGCCTGAACTGGCAGCCTTTAGCTCTTTCTTCTTGTGGGGGGAAGGGTGAGGAAGAGAGAGGAGAGAGAGATTTTTTCTTTTTGGTTTGGTTTTTTTTTTTTTTTTTTTTTTTTGGTTTTTCGAGACAGGGTTTCTCTGTGGTTTTGGAGCCTGTCCTGGAACTAGCTTTTGTAGACCAGGCTGGTCTCGAACTCACAGAGATCCACCTGCCTCTGCCTCCCAAGTGCTGGGATTAAAGGTGTGCGCCACCACCGCCCGGCTTGGTTTGGTTTTTCAAGACAGGGTTTTTCTGTGTAGCCCTGGCTATCTTGGAACTAACTCTGTAGACCAAACTGACCTCAAAGGCGCAGAGATCTGCCTGCCTCTGTCTCCTGAATGCTGGGATTAAAGGCATGTGCTACCACCAGTCCAGCTAGCTCTTTTTCTAGGGGGGAAGATCATGTTCTTTTCAATGGGGGCAGCTCCTGCCCTTGGTTAATTCTTTCAGGCCTGTGACTTCTAACCTATAACAACACACATGCCTGAAGCTTTAATTGACCCCTTGCCCCTGCAGGGTAGGCCAGGCCCAGTCCAGGGACATCTTTACGACATGTGTCCACACCCAGGGCAGAGTAGGACCCATGTCATCTCTAGTGCCAGGACTGGAGGGAACACAGGCACTGCCAACATCCTTCAATTCAGAGTTTATTGTTCATATAAACCACCAATAAAAACTGTGGAGTAGTCACGGTAGTTTCCATCTATATGTGTGATGTGCGTACACAGAACTTTTCTAGAAACACACATGAACTACCCACATACGTGCGTATGTCCACTATCAAATATGTCCATTATCAAATATACACATGACATATAAGTTCATACAGGATATTATGCACATCATAAAACTATAGAGAGACCACAAAAATGAACAATATCTTAAAATGATTTCATGGTGTTTCCTTTAGCTCAAATCCCTTTTTGCTCTCACGATGAGAGCAACGTGATTGAATATGCTTGTTTATTTTTGAAAAATCTTGGTTTTACACTTTGCGGGGCCAGGATTTGAATGCCTTATTTAAAATCTGGTTTATTTCAAAGTTCAGTTTTTTTAATGGCTGCCAAGGATGAAAAACAGGCCTCACGAAGACACCTAGATCCAGACGGACGAGGTGCATTGTGGGGCTCAGTTCAGGAAATCGTGACATTAATTTTTAATTTTCAATTTTATCCACCAATTATGGAGAGGTTTTGTTCAAAACTGGCTTGCAAATTCTCATCTTCTCTCATGTCAATCAGTTGTTCTTACGAAGAAATTGGAATAACGTTGCATTTTAATACCTCCGGCAAATGGATTTTAAACCCACTCAAACTCTTCATTTAGAAAGGTTTTTTTTTTTAAGCAAATTAAAATTTTTCTTTTCTTTTCTGTTCCTTGTTTGAAGGGCAGATATGAACAATCTTGGAAATGCATGAGGTTTTCAGCCACCAAAACCATGAAATAACGAGAATGCTTTTAAACTTGGTCTCCAAATTCCCCGATGTATTTACCTTCCCTTCCCAACAGCTGCTTATTCGATACCCTCTCCCAGCTTCACCTTCCTGCTAGCAAGCACAGAAGTCCACCACAGTCCGCTTGATAGGCAGAACCTCATTTTCCCTGCCACCCAAAATCTCGCCTTCACTCGGGGAGACGCTGCTGTTTTCTTGTGTTATTACATAAATCCCTTTCAGCCATTTGCCAACCTTTGTGTGTGTGTGTGTGTGTGTGTGTGTGTGTGTGCGCGCGCATGCACGCACGTGTGCAAGGTTTCACTCTCTAGTCCAGACTGACCTGGGACTCACTGTATAGGCCAGACTAACGTTGAATTTGTAGGTGGTCCTCCTGCCTCAGCCTCCTGAGGGCTGAAATCCCAGGCATGAGCCAGCACGCCCTACAACGGCTACTCTTTAAGGAGTATTCATTTAGCTTAATCAGACATTGAAAGCTGTGGTTTCGTTGGGAACTGGGCACATGGAAGCATTAGCAGGCCACAGTATATTAAGAGCAAGCAACAGAGCGAGGATAAGTCTGTCAAGTCCTCAGCCTAAATGGAACATTCTCATTCCTTCCAGAAACTGACTCATGCAGGGGATGTGACTGGCCAACAATCAGGAGGACGTGGGTCAGGCTAGATGCCAAATGTTAGAAGTCTTGAGTTTCTTGCTTGTGGATAGAAATATATATATATATATATATATATATATATATATATATATATATTAAATTCTAACTTTCTTTCCCACATTCTGCACAACATTGCTCAGAGGACAATCTCGCTGGAATGTCAGGTCAGCTGGGACTGGGGCTAAAGAACCCTTTGACACCTGAATGACAGAGTCAGCACTGGACTTCCTTTCTAGGGTCCTCTCTGCTGTGTGTGGATGTGGGGCCGTGGGTGGTGTGATCCCTACATCCTCTCTGCTGTGTGTGGATGTGGGGCCGTGGGTGGTGTGATCCCTTCATCCTCTCTGCTGTGTGTGGATGTGGGGCCGTGGGTGGTGTGATCCCTACATCCTCTCTGCTGTGTGTGGATGTGGGGCCGTGGGTGGTGTGATCCCTACATCCTCTCTGCTGTGTGTGGATGTGGGGCCGTGGGTGGTGTGATCCCTTCATCCTCTCTGCTGTGTGTGGATGTGGGCCCGTGGGTGGTGTGATCCCTTCATCCTCTCTGCTGTGTGTGGATGTGGGGCCGTGGGTGGCGTGATCCCTTCATCCTCTCTGCTGTGTGTGGATGTGGGGCCGTGGGTGGCGTGATCCCTTCATCCTCTCTGCTGTGTGTGGATGTGGGGCCGTGGGTGGCGTGATCCCTTCATTCTCTCTGCTGTGTGTGGATGTGGGGCCGTGGGTGGCGTGATCCCTTCATCCTCTCTGCTGTGTGTGGATGTGGGCCGTGGGTGGTGTGATCCCTACTCCTATTTCCTCTCCTTCACCTATACTGAGAATCGTCCTGTGGCTTCAGGAATGGAGCCAAAGGGATCTACCCGTGCTCCATTGCAGGGCCAGGGCTGGATCGCTGACATCTCTGCTGTGCTCTCTGAGGGCAGCACTGGGAGGGTCTGAGAGCAGCTGCATGTGTGCTGCCCGTGTGCTCAGTCCTGCTTGTCCACACTTTCCTCTCGCTCGTCCTTGCTCACACAGGATGGACAGGCAGGAGTCACAGACTCAGAGAGCATCACTCAGACACTGTCTGGACCAGGGAATTTGTGTTTGGCTTTGGGAAATAGTTTGCTGATTCTTACAGCGAGATCTAAAAGGAAAACCAGGCACTGTGTCCACAAATACAGCAGCGGGGTTATGGGTAGGGGTATGCCACTATCATCTTCCGGCCTGCCCTGCTTGGACTCTTCAGTTTTCCTGAAGGAAGCGTGGGGACAGTCCTGAGGGCATCTGTACCTGTGTTCTGTTCCCGACTAGGAGCGGCAGTGACCTAAGCTTCTGGACTGACTGCCCAGGGGTGGCCAGGAGCGGGTGTCCTTGACCAGTCTGTGAGCTGTCCTGCAGCTATCCTGCGTGGCCCTAGGCTCATCAGATGAGCAAGTCTTCCTGCTGAGTTGCCACTGACTGGAGGAAAAAAACAATAAGGCTAGGGAGATGGCTCAGTGGAGAACAGTGATTGCTGAGAACGGCTGAAGCCCTGAAGTCAATCCCTGCGACCGCAGTGGAAGGAGAGAACTGTGGTCTTCTGACCTCCGTATGTGTGTCATGGCCTGCATGTATCTGCGCTCACACACGTGTACCCAATAACAGCGAAGAAACAATAAGGAAAAGTACTCTGCTGAGTTCGGTGGAAGCGCAGCCTTTAACCCCAGCAGAGGCAGGCTGTGCATTAGAGGCCAGCCTGGTCTACAGAGCAAGTTCCAGGACAGCCAGGACTACACAGAGAAAGTCTGTCCTAAAAACAAAACAAAACAAACAAATAAAAAACAAAGACAAAAAGAAAAGAAGAAAGGAAGGAAGAAAGAGAGAGAGAGAGAAAAGAAAGAAAGAAAGGAAAAAAGAAAAAAGTTTACTGCTCTTGCTCCTTCTAGGTCACGCAGGGATCTCCGCTCTGCTGCCACCATTGCATGGGGTGGCCCACCACACACCTGGAGCTATGAGTGATTATTGTTTTATAATATCTAACAGAAGCAGCATAAGCGGGGAAAGGTCTCAGAGGGTGTTGATCCATTCCGGCAGAGAAGTCACAGTGCAGCCGCTTACTACATGATGGTGAGAGCCTGCGGTAGAGACTTCACGTCACAGGGGAGCAGAGAGCAAGGCAGAAACCAGGGATGCTCATTACCATCAACATCCGCCTCTACTGATTCCTGCTAACCACACCTGAATTCCTAAATCGTCACAGACTCTCAAAGCAGCACCCTCAGTGGAGAATAAAGGGTTGAAAGTGTGACGCCCCCCCCCATACACCGTGGAGCATGTTTAAGATTTAAGCCATAACAGTGGGCAGCAAACATGGTAACTAGCATGCTGCATGCTGACCAGATGGCCCTTCTCAGCTTCCTGTGCAGTTAGGTGAGGTCGTGGACTGAGTTACGGTCAGTATGTGTCCCAAAGGCTAGAAGCCATGCTGTATTCTGGTTTGCTTCTAGAAAAATCTGCCTCGACTGGCTCTCTGCTGCTGGTCACTTGGGGAATATCTCGAAGAGCGTGTCAGGAGCCTTACTGTGCTGGGATGGGAAGAATTGGGTTCCTGTGTACCTACCAGACATGAATGACATAAAATTAACTGATTGTGATTTATTTATGCCTCAAATGAGGAACCATTAGTGGAAAAAAAAATGAATTAACTTTGTTTGGACTTTAAACATGAAGTTGAGTAATTGTGTTTTTATTTATTAAATGTTATTATGAATTCCAAGAAAAAGTTAACTGATTAATGAAGGCATTCTCTTGTGTCAGGTGGTGGCAGCGCATGCCTTTAATCCCAGCAGTGGGAAGCAGATCTCTGAGTTCAAGATCAGCCTGGACTACAGAGCGAGTTCCAGGACTGCTACAAAGAGAAACCCTGTCTCAGAAAACAGGCTGTACTTAAACTTGAGACAAGATCCCCTGTCTCAGCATCCTGAGTGCTGGGATTGCAGGGGTGGAGTTAGTCCATCGGACTGAAGGAACTGGACATCCTGAATAGCCCTAGGAGTGGGTTCTTCCTCACAGTCTTGAACGAAGAGTCTAGATTGGCTGACACCCAAGTTTAACTTTGTGAGACCCCCAAGCAAGGAACTCAATGAGCTCACATGGACCTCTGTCTTGTGCAGGTGTCGGACTGGGAAGGTGGTCCAGTTGGCAAAATGCTTGCCCTGCAAACTTGAGGATTGAAGTTTTGCTCCTTAGAAACCATGTTAAAACCAAAGCCAAAACCCTTTACCAAGAAGCTATCAGCAATTGATAACTGCTAGCAAAAGGGAAACCAGTCTTCCCCAGTGGAGTGTCACGGGTGTACACCTACACTCCAGGGGAGACCAGTCTTCCCCAGTGGAGTGTCACGGGTGTACAACCATGCCCCATGCCCAGGAATAGGTGACCAACACAAAATGAATTCCATTGTGTTAGTTTAATTTTGGTATTTTTTTTTTTACTTGATTGGTTTTTTGATTTTCTTTTTCTTCAGTTTTCTGAGACAGGGTTTCTGTGTAGCCCTGGCTGTCCTGCAACTCGTTCTGTAGACCAGGCTGGCCTCGAACTCAGATTTGCCTGCCTCTGCTGAGATTAAAGAGCCCCAGCATTTGTGGCATTTTATGTGCATCAGTACTTTGTCTGAGGGTGTCGGGTCCCCTAGAACTGAAGTTACAGACAGCTGTGAGCCGCCGTGTGGGTGCTGGGAACTGAACCTGGGTCCTCTGGAAGAGCAACCAGTGCTCTTAACTGCTGAGCCATCTCTCCAGTCCCTTGCAGTTATTTATTTATTTTTTTTTTTAAAGAGAGAAAGAACATAAAGCATAAAGTTGGGTGGGGAGGAAGGTGGGGAGGATCTGGGAGGAGGAGAGGGAGGGGAAACATGATCAAAATACATTGTATAAAACCAAATAAACAAACCAATCAGCAATCTTGTTATGGTGGTGCGCATTTATAATGCCAGCCCCGAGGAAGCAGAGACTCCTTCTGTTCCTGCATGGCCTGCCAGCAAGCTCCAGGCCAATGAGAGAACCAGTCTCAGTAAACAAGGTCAAGGCTCCCGAGTAACTGAATGACACCCTCAGGTTGTCTTTCCACCTGCATGCTGACGCGTGTGCTTACACACATATGAACACGCTTTCACACATGTCCACACATACACAAGCATGCTCATACAAGTGTGCACACACATGAACATGATCACACACACACGAGCATGCTCACACACAAAATAAATGGGTATTGGCTTAAGCCACCGAATTGGTGTTTTCTTTTTTGGTTGTTTTTTGTTGTTGTTACAAAGTAATGAAAGATTAATCCAAACCACAGGTTTAAATATTTAAAAGTCCCGTGTCAAACTTAATCACTGTTAAAGTATGTTGTGCCCATCTGTAGTGACGAATGTCTTCACAATAACCACGAAGGCTGGAGTCATGGTCATAGTTCCCTGATGACTTGGAATTCTGGGCCAGGAGGCGGCTGCCTGGGGGAGGGCTCGCCCCTTGGATCATAGGCCAAGCCTGTGGTCTCGTTTTCTTTTATCATCATCTCATTCCTGTTTCCATCTTGGACCAGAAGGTGCGTAGCCCATCCCAGAGAAGCCAAATTCCAGCCACTCCTCTGCAAACTGCTGGCCCTTGGGAGCAGGGTGTGGTTTGCCTTTGGTTTCCTGCCTGATTGGAGAGGAATGCTGCCAGGACGTGCGTGAGGTGAGACCTAGGGAGAAGGGCCATGGCTGGGGGGGGCACGTCCACTTGGACCCCTGGACTCCTCATCCCCATGGGTGGCCAGAGCTGTTGATTCATTTACAGCTGAGGCCGCGGGGGAAAGGACTTTCATATCTCCATGTATTGTAGTAGATGCATGTGCCATAACCTCCACGAGTGACATTTAGTCCGTTCATGATGTTGTGCGAACACTATTTCTTTCTAATTCTGGAACTTTTTTTTTTCTCTAAAAGAATGCCATGTCTCCATTAAGCAGTCACTCTCTGTTTAGACAATCACTAATCCATGCCCCATCTTTGTGGCTTTACCTATTCTGGATATCGTATGGAAATGGGATCTACAGTGTGTGGCCTTGTGTGTTCTCTGAGCATGACCTCAGGCTCCTCTGCGTTGTGGCTATGGTAGTACACGGCTAAACCATGCTAGCATCTTAGGTGGTGCTGGGCTGGGGGTGAGGAGAAGCCAGCGGATAAATGCTACCTCTTTGTCCCTTTCAGGTGCGTTTGGGACCTGTCACAGTGGACTATGCTACTAAAGCCTGGGGACCCCCAAGAAACAGTCAGTGTCATGATAGCTCCTGGTTTCGGCAACCTGACCCTGCATCTGGACTAGCAACAGCAGCCGCAGCTGGCCTAGACCTGTCCTGGGAGGTCCCAGAGACTGGTTCCCAGTTCTCTCTGGTCAGGAAAAGCCACAGCCTGTTTGTGGTGACACTTTTGAGGTCACAGAGGGTGTCAGGGGGAGGAGTGCATGGCCTTGGGAGTTGGAGCTGCCTCACTGCTGTGTCTGGAAGACGGGGGTGGGGGGGTGGGGGGTGGAGTGGGGGTCGGGGTCTGGCTTGGCACCAGGGCAGGCAGCAGGCCTCAAGGGCAGCTTAGATCTTCAGCAGAGCAGATCATTTTCCCAGAGAAACTTAAACCCACATTGTTTGTTCTCTACTCTGCAGACGCCTCAACTGAGGAAACCACTGGAATCTCATTTGTAGGGGAATTTGGCCCCAGAGCCCCCTCCCCACCCCTTCCTCACTCCCTAGTGGGAGAGCGCCAAGACTTCAGTCACTGCCACCAACTCCAGCAAACCCCAAACCACAGGAATGCAACCCGGTCACCTGGGGACAACAGAATAAAGTGCTGGACAGTGAATGGACCGCAAGCTGTCAGCCTGTGCTGTGTGTGTGTGTGGAAGGGGGTTGGTTGTTTTGTGACAAGGGTATTTGGATTTGGGGTCCCCAGACCTCAGCGTAGATCCAACCCTGGCACTCTGGTCATGGAATCTTGGGTGGTCACCTCTGTGACTGACCATACTCACCTGGCCAATTCGGCCCTCAGCCAGACCCATGTGAGGAGCTGACTTTGGCCAGGAAAACAAGGGATGATGGGAGGAGTGGGAAGGGTAAAACCTGCCAGTCTGCAGGCTCCACAGGCTGAGCTAAGAAGCTCTCAGTATGGCTCCTCAGGGTGAAGCAGGCCTTAACTTAGCAAGTGCTGTTCCAGGTACTTTCCGTATCTGATAGCTTTTCTCTTCACAGACAGAAAACTGAGGTGGGGGGGGGGGGTGAGGGGACAGGAACAGGCACTGAGGGCAGAAGTTGGGAGGAGCAGTCACCCCCTAATGCTATGCATTTACTGCACTAACCACTGGTCCCCAGTTTGGTGTCAGACTTTTTCTTGGTAGGATTCTAGCTGGAATTAGGGTTTCCCACACCACTGTCTTTTATTTTTCCTTCTTCCTTCCTCCTTTCTCTCCTCCCCCCACCGTCTGTCTTGTGTATGTGTGTATGTATGCATGTTCAAGTACATGTGGGGGTGGGGGTGGGAGTGGTTGTGGAGTCCAGGGAACAAACTTCAGGTGTTATTCCTCAAGGGCCATTTACTGTTGTTGTTGTTGACACAGGAGCTCTCTCTCATTGGCCTGGAACTCACCAAGCAGGCTACGCTGGCTACCCAGTGACCCTCAAAGATCATGCATGTTTCCTGCTTCTCGGTGCTGGGATTACACTGCCATGCCATGTATTTTAAATTTTGTTTTATTTTTAAAAATGTGGGTTCTGGCCGGGCAGTGGTGGCGCACGCCTTTAATCCCAGCACTCGGGAGGCAGAGGCAGGCGGATCTCTGTGAGTTCAAGACCAGCCTGGTCTACAAGAGCTAGTTCCAGGACAGGCTCCAAAACCACAGAGAAACCCTGTCTCGAAAAAAAAAAAAAAAAAAAAAGTGGGTTCTGGGGTATTGAACTCAGGTCCTCAGGCTTGTAAGGCAACCACTTTACTGACTGAGCTATCATTACCCAGTCTGCCTGCCTGCCTGCCTCCCTCCCTCCCTCCCCCCCCTCCCTCCCTCTCTCCCCCCTCCCTCTCTCCCTCCCTCCCTCCCTCCCCCCCCTCCCTCCCTCTCTCCCCCCCTCCCTCTCTCCCTCCCTCCCTCCCTCCCTCCCTCCCTCCCTCCTGTTTTCCCTCCTTTTTACAGGAGGTGAGACCCAGGGACTTTTGCACGCTAAGAAAGCGCTCTACCTCTTAGTAACATTCCTAGGCCTTAAAAAAAAAATGATTTTTAAGATGGATCTTGCTAAATTGTTTACACAGGCTTTGAATTTCTAATTCTCTCACCCACCTCTCAAGCGGCTGAGATTATGGGGCACACCATTATACCCAGCTGGAATCATACTGGTTTTGAGATGGAATGGACCCAATATTAAGTTGTTTAAGTTGTCTGCTTAGAGAGGAAAGAACCCAGTCTTAGATGGGAAGCAGTCACTCATCCTACGTCATCTGGGCAGAGCACACACCAATCCCAATCTTCATGGGCCATGGACTTTGTGCTCAGAGGGGTGGGGAGGCGTGAGGGATTTCAAGCTGGGCAGCGCCCAATCAGAGGTGCGTTTTGAAAATTTATCTCGGCTGTGTCAGAGATGACCTGCTGGAACAAGAAGGCACTTGGGGAGGGTCTGGGGGGGGTGATGGGGTGAGACATTTAAGAAATGATAGCTTTAAAATGTCAGAGGGTGGCAGAGCTGGCCCAGGGGTTAAGAACACTGACTGTTCTTCCAGAGGATCTGGGTTTGATCCCCAGAACCCACAGGGCAGGTCACACCCGTCTGTAACTCCAGCCTTAGGGAATCCAACATACTCTTCTGGTCTCCAAGGGCATCAGACACATGTGTCCACTAACATACATGCAGGAAAAACATCCACACAAATTAAAAAGATAAAACTGAGATAAAAATATGCTTGTGTGTGTGTTGGTTTGTGCACATTTAAATGCGGGTGTCCGTGGAGGCCGGAAGAGAGCCTCATATCCCTTAGTTACAGGAAGTTGGGAGCCACCCTATGAAGGTGCTGGGAACCAAGCTCAGGTCCTTCCTAAGAGCAGTACATGCTCTTAGTCATGAGCGTCTCTCTAGTCCAGTGGTCCCCAACCCTCTTAACGCTGCGACCCTTTAATACAGTTACTCATGGCGGTGGCCCCCGACCATAAAATTATGTTGCTACTTCATAACTGTAACTTCGCTGCTGTTTCGAATTGCAATGTAAATATCTGATATGCATGATATCTGATATGCAACCTCAAAGGAGTTGCAACCCACAGGTTGAGAACCACTACTCTAATCCCTGTACCTTTTTTCTTTCTTTCTTTTTTTTTTTTTATGCTGGCTGTGACTCACAGCTGGGGCTGCAGATGGCGGCTTGAGAACTGTCTAGACACTCATGCTTGTGAAGTCAGAGCACTTTTACTCATGGCTGTGTCCTCGGGGCATCACACAGGGCCTGGCACACGGACAGGTGCTCAACCAATGTTTGTTGAATGACCCTCTAATAACGTTCAAATACCAATGATTAAGTGAACCTGTGAATGAATTGCCTACCCCGCCCAGACAGGAAAGAGTGACTTTGATCTGAGTCTTCCGTTTCTGAGAAAACCCCGGCAGTTCCTGTGGCTTTGATCCGTGGCCTTAATTCTCAACCGTTCTGCTCCAGCCAACAGCTCTGGCTGATCGTTTCCTGTTTTCTGACCACCTTATCTCTCTTTCTCCCCAAATAATCTTTGGCTTTCTCTTTCTAGGTGATTCTGCTCCATGGCTCCGCCCTCTAGTTCTTCCCCTCTCCATCCGGTCTCATCTCTGGCACAAAGGAGAGCTGACTAGCTGGGTTAAGACCTCTCTCCCCAAATCCAATCCTCCTGGGGTGCTAGGACTTCCTGGGTCAGGCTCTGAGTCTCCCGGAGGGGAGAGGGCAGGCATGGGGCTGGAGTTTGGTCCACTTCCAGCTGATGCTTATTTGGGTAGAAGAGGGAGGAGCCTAGGGATGGAGGCTTGACTGCGACAGAATAACCATGAACTCTGGAGGATCAGGGAGGGTTCCGTCAATAAACAAAAACCAACCAACCAACAGACAAAAATCCCTGAAGACGGTAAGTGTTAGCTAAGCCAAGAAGGATGTGGAGGCGCTTGCTGGTGGCAGTCACTGCACGTGCAAAGGTCCTGAGGTAGACGGGAGCAGTGATGACATGCTTGAGAGGCTGAAACAAACCCAGTGGAGCCCACGCCCAAACAGCGAAAGGAGGCTAAGGAGGTAGCCTGGGGCTAGCCCCTGTGCACCAGACTAGACATTTTGGCTTCATCCCAAGAGCAGTGGGAAGCAGCAGAACATTTGACTAGGCCCCGATGACCCTGTATTTTGAAAAGACCTTTGCTATAGTATGGCTAACAGACAGGACGAAGGGTCAAATGAGGAGCTGGGTTCCAGGGCTGTGCAGTTGCTTAGAGAGGGAGCAGCATCAGGGTGGTGTTGGAGGAGTTCCAGGCACATGACTGGCTTTGCAAGGTCCTGAGGTCATGTGTTCCGTGGGTACACTCAAGAGTCTGCCCTAGGGAGCCTCAGGGCCTTGCTGGACTTTGCCTCCCATGGCTGGCTGTCTTACTGCGAAAACAAGCTAAGGTAAGCCAGACAGGTTGAAAGTGCAAAGTCCCGAGATAGGTTCAGACTGCACGTGCCAAAGGCACAAGGTTAGCGGGAGAAGCTCCCCTCATATGCAGCAGTGAGGACAGGACCCTGGAAAAAACGCCATTAAGGTCTCCCCAACCGCTGAAATTTACAGGAGTCTTGGTGCTGGGATCCTCTGTGTAACTCCTGGGGGGCATGCCCCATGCCCTGGCAAAGACCATTCCTTAGAGTAGCAGGGCTGAGGGCTGAGACCTGAGACATGGAGGACCTGAGGCAGCCGCTGAGTCGCCTGGCCAGTGAGAGGGGCTTCCAGACCTGATCCCCCTTTCTTCCTCCTGTCTCCTCTGACTCAGTTCTTGGAAGTTCATTCCTCTGTAACCTGATTACTCATGGAGCCTCCACCCTTCCCACGCAGATCCACACCCTTCCCTGGAGGAGGGGCTGGTAGGGGAGCCCTGAGGTTGTGAATGTGCAAACCTAACAGCCATGCCTCCGCCCCCTCCCCACCCCGCCAGAGTAAGGTCTGAGTCTCCCCTTTGGGATGGGAGAGCTCTCCAGGGATGTGGATACTCCTTAGCTTTGGAGTTGGGAGCTCCTAGGAGCCCGCCAGGAGTGTTTGCTGACAGGAGGCCTTCGTGTGAACGCTGAATGGCTGGCAGATGTAGGTGGGTTGTTGGACCTCCAGTTCCTGCCCCCTGCATGTCCCTGATACTGAGGGCTATCTGTGACTCTGAAGGGCTCGGCTGTGGGGGACAGGCCAGCATGGAAGAGTGTTTTCTCCTCAGAGTCCATCCTCACCCAGGAAGCCCAGGCCCTCCCTGCTGTGACTGTGTTGGGATCAAGAGTTGATGGGGTTGCTAGGGACCCAGAGAATCTGGTCTCCAGCTGTCTTTTCCTTTCCTGTCCACCCTGGGGGTAGAAGAGTGAATTTTGTCATTCTGTTCTCTGGCATCTGGTTCCCCAAGCAGGTTCACAGGCATGCTTTAGGTCAGCAGACCTTCCGGGAGGGTAAGAAGTCACAAGCCAAAAGAAGAGTTTCCAGCGACCTGCAAGGGCATCTGAAGCAGCCCTGTCGTTTTATCCCCAGGCTGCCTGCTCACGTCACACAATCCAGGATGGCTCTTACCAGCCTGAGTGCACACTCAGGAGACACCATTCTCTCCCTTCCTGATCTTACTACATTTTCATGTCTGTCCATCCCCCTCTACCGTGGTTGAGGATGCCCCAGAGAAGCAAGCGCCCACTCTAAGACAATCCCTGATTGCTGGGAACATCAGGAGCTGGGGACACAATGACCAACAGGGACCCAGAGATGCACAGAGGCCGTGGGAGGTTCTGAGGGCATGGTGGCAGCTTCGAACCCTCTCTTAGGTACTAAGGAAAACCAGTTGGACAGGGCAGAGCCACCCTGGTTACCCTGGAAAGGTCATAAGCCTCAGATAGCTGAGAGGAAGCGGCCTCACAGAGAAGGCATGGTTTTATTCCAGAGAGAGACCTGGAGCCTTCTCCTGCCTGCCCTAAGGACACAAACTAGCAGGAGTTCCCTTGGGTCTACTCCAAATTACCAAAATCCAGAGACCTGAGTTTCTTGGTGTCAAAGTGTCTCTGAGGCACCATTCCTGGGTGGGACACCTGGCTGTGAGATCTCACAAAATGCCAGTAGCCTGACCTTGACTCGCCTACGGGCAGAAACTTCTTTGGGCCTCAGTTGCGAAGCAGGATCACCGGAGGCAGAGCCGCACGTTCCGTAACAGCATCCTGGTGAGCGGAGGGTAAGTTCTCTCCGATCATCTGCTGCCCCTGGAGTCCCCTGGCCCATTCTGACCTTCACAGAGACTGTACACACTTTCCTTCATGTTGGGGACCCCTCACCACCTTCCTCAGGATGAGTGCTTCCATGTGGAATGCTCTCCTGTGAGCTGTAGGAAACGGGCCCGAAGGGAATTCCCTTTGGTGGCCTTACCTCCCTGGAGACGTGGAGATACAAACACTTGCACATCCTGTGGAATTAAGAAGAGGTCACCACACCCTGGAGGATGCTTTGCTCAGAGTATTCTCTCCAAGCCTTTGAGTCACCATCTCTTCCCTGCAAACGCCCAGGGGCAATGCGGACTAGGGATAGGGCTATGTGTCCTCCGAGTTCTGTCTCCCTGGGCAAATGTAGAGACACCTGCCCACTTCCGCTCCTGGCGAGCTTTGGCCAAGGGTTCCTGGCTAGGCCTAGTCTTTCATGTATCAAACAGGGACGTTAGAATCCCCCTTATATGGTGGCTGTGAGGAGTAAACGGGGCTATATTTCACAAGCAGGAGGAACGTCAGCAGTATGTGTCCCTCCTCTCCCCGCTCCCTGGAGAACATTCTAGGAAGGCTTACTCAGTACTAAAAAATTGATTCGCTTACTGGTTTCCTTTGTGCTCTAAGAAAGGTACCCATTTATTGGAGCAGTCTGCAGGTATTTCTGACCTAAAACAGGGAAGAGAGAAGGAAGGAGGATGGGGACAAGCTTTGTAGAGAAGAGAAATTAGGTTTCCCGACGTAGCTCCAGCTGGCCTGCAATTTGCTATGTAGACCAGGCTGGCCTTGAACTCACAGAGATCCCTTGCCAAGACTCCAGTTAGGGTTAGGAAAAATTCAAGGGAACAGTTTGAAAGTACCATTTTCATATTGCCATTCCTGATAACTGAACTGCCTGGGAGATGTCACTGGGGGAAGACAGACGGGGCACGCTCCGTGTGAGGGAAGCAGCCATCGCAGTGGTTGCTGCTGGGCACTCCTGGGAATGCCTGTAGCCCTCCCACAGTCCACTGGTGTTTTCTGGGTGCAAGGATGGTCATGTGAACTTAAGGGCCACTTGGGGAGGGGCAGGTGGATCTTCTTGAGTTTGAGACCAGTCTGGTCTACAAAGCAAGTTCCAGGACAGCCAGAGCTACATAGTGAGATCTTATCTCAACAAACAAACAAACAGTCACTCGGGGACCTTAGGTCTGTACTTGCTATCCCTGCCTGAGTTGTTAGGTTGGTGCCTCCTTGATGACGGAGACTTTGATTTTTTTTTTTTTTTTTTTTTATTAGATGACGAAGTCTGGCATGGATGGCCTGGATTCTTTCTGCCTGAAGCCCCAGAACAGCATTCTGCTCAGGGTTGGATTCTATCCCTGTGTTTGCCTGAGCCTGTCGTTGAGGAGGTAGGAGGAGGGGAAACGGCAAAACATTGTCTCCTGCCGTGTGCTGCCCAAGGAGATTGAGAGAATACCAGAAAAACAACCTGCTCCAGCCCAGCCCCGAGCTAGACTTGTCATTTGGGCCCGTGAAAAACTCCCAACCCCACCCAGGAGGTT
Source organism: Microtus oregoni (assembly GCF_018167655.1). Lineage (NCBI taxonomy): Eukaryota > Metazoa > Chordata > Mammalia > Rodentia > Cricetidae > Microtus > Microtus oregoni. The sequence goes on from NW_024544600.1 coordinate 1,576,477, forward strand.
CTCAGAGTTCCAGGTGAGCTGTGTCTGGCCCAGAGATCTTCCCTTCTCTGTGTCTCACTGGGCGGGGCAGGGGCCTAACCAAACCAGCCTTCTGTCTCGTGGCAGCGAACGTGTTTGCTTGTGTTTGGCAAGGTGGCAGGGGCGAGGGTGGGGGTCACGATGACAACAACGCAGAAGCTTCTGCAGGAAAGGAACAAAGTGTTTGCATTGTGGACAAGTTAGGATCTGTCCGTGCGGGTCAGAGTTTGGGCAGCGTAGCTCAGAGCTCAGTGTGGCGGTGGAATCAAGCTGTTCATACTTCGGTTTAGATTGCTGCAATTCTATTAATTCCGAGCATGTATCGAATGCCCATAGGCTCAGGCTATGGTACACATGGGGTTGGGAAACACAGGACAAGGTTAGGACATTGTAAGAAATCCTTCTCGCTAGAAGTGCAGGCATGGGCCTGACTTTTCATACTGCAAAGGGAGTGGAGCCATGACAACTGTGGGAAGTGGGACACACAGGACAGAGAAGTTAAAACTTCCTCCTCCTCCCCTTCCTCCTCCTCCTTCTCCTCCTCTTCTTCTTGGTTGACACAAGGTTTCTCTGTAGCCCTGGCTGTCCTGGAACTCACTTTGTAGACCAGACTGGCTTCAAACTCAGAGATCCACCAGCCTCTGCCTCTTGAGTACTGGGATTAAAGGCGTGCGCCACCACCGTCCAGCTGTGAAGTTAAACTTCTTGAAGGTTGGAGAAGACCATCAATGTAGATGATCCGAATCTTGGAAAATGAATACATACGTAGCTTAGTAGTTAAGAGCACTTGCTCTTGCGAGGATTGGTTCTAGTCCCAGCACCTCTGTGGTAACACATGGCTCTCTGTGACTGTGGTTCCAGGGGACATGGTGCCCTCTTCTGGCCTCCACAGGTATCACCTACATGTGGTGCACAGGCACACAAGCAGGCAAAACAGCCAAACACATTTAAAAAAATCTTTAAAAAAAAAAGAGGAGTGATTGAATAGGGATTCAAGAGGTGGAGAAGTGGGGGTGTAGAATCAGAGCAAAAGGACAAGGGGGTAGAAACAGAGCGAGTAGCTTAGCATCAAGTGGGGAGGAGGCAGGGGGAAGGGGGAGGATGAGAACTTAGTTTTTACCAAGCACTCCACAATCACCAGGTGCTGTGCTAGAAGCCTCACCCATCTGTCCTTTCTGCACTCCGAGCAGTTGGGTACAGATGCAGGGCCTCACTTGGAGGATGTAGATGGTTGAGCCAGGTCCAGTAGGGTCTGTTTGTGTCCATGCGTGTGTCCTGACTGTATTCGACAAGATTTATATCCTGTAATGTTTTTAGGGTTCTGCAGGGGTGATTTAAGGACAAGCTGGATTTTAGTTTCATATTTAAAGTATGATCAACAGACTCTGAAACGTGTTATGTAACAACAAGGCATTTCTCCCATGCCTGTGCCTGTTTCTGAATTCTTTATAAGTGTATCATTGATGAAAAAGGCTGCACAGCTTGTTCAGGTCCATAGGAACCAGCAGCAACTGGAGCAAGGGAGAGGGCTCGGTTGGTAAAGAGTTTGCCACATGAGACTGAGGATCTGAGTTCGGATCCCCAACACCCATGTGAAGCTGGGTATCGTGGCATTTGCCTGTAATCTCAGTACTGGGGAGGCAGAGACAGGAGGAGCCTTGGAGCTTGCTGAAGAGCCAGTCTAACTGAATCAGTGAGCTCTAGGTTCAGGGGAAACAGCCCTGTCCAAAACAGAATGAAACAGACAAACGTGGATGGCTGCAAAGACGGCTCAGTGGTTCAGAGCCACGGCTTCTTCTTCCGGAAGACCCAGTCTTGGTTCCCAGCACCTACCTAGGAGCGCACAAGCATCTGTAGCTGCAGCACCAGGGGCTCTGAGACTCTTTCTGACCTCCTCAAACACTAGGTGTGCACAAGGTGCAGACACTTGCTCGCAAGAAAAGTGCCCATACGCATAAAATAAATAAAATCTTTAAAGCCGGGCGGTGGTGGCGCACGCCTTTAATCCCAGCACTCGGGAGGCAGAGGCAGGCGGATCTCTGTGAGTTCGAGACCAGCCTGGTCTACAAGAGCTAGTTCCAGGACAGGCTCCAAAACCACAGAGAAACCCTGTCTCGAAAAACCAAAAATAAATAAATAAATAAATAAATAAAATCTTTAAAACATATCTCAGTAGACTCAGTGGTTAAGAGCACTTACTGCTCTTGTAGAGGACCCAGGTTCAATTCCCAGCACCCACATGGTAGCTCACAATCATCTGTTAATTCCAGTCCCAGGAAATCTGATGCCCTCGTCTGACCTCAGTGGGCACCAGGCACACAGGCCAAACATACTCATATACAAAAAATAATAAATAAATAAGCCTTAAAATATACCTCCAAACCTAAGATAGAGGAAAATGCCAGAAACTGACAACAGGTCTCCACGTGCACTGGCACATAGGCAGGATCATATAAATGCACACACACATATGTGCACACATAGGCAGGAACATATAAATGCACACACACATATGTGCAAACATAGGCAGGAACATATAAATGCACACACACATATGTGCACACATAGGCAGGAACATATAAATGCACACACACATATGTGCAAACATAGGCAGGAACATATAAATGTACACACACATATGTGCACATACATACATACTTTCACATGCTAAACAAATAAATATACAACTGAGCACTCTCCCAGCCCATCGGTCTCCATTACAAAGCAGTTGGCTTTCCCATCCAAATTCATTCTTTTCCCTCTTCGTTCAAAAACGGTACATAGTAAATAAGAAAGGGAGGTTTGAAAGAGGATGGCGGCCTAGTGAGCAGGGCAGTGGAGGCTGCAGGCTGACATGCACACAGCAGAGCTTGTAGCTGAAGAGGAGCTGAGCTCACGAAGGAGCCTGGAGAAGCACAGGACTTTGACAGGCAGGGTATAGCGGAGAGCTGGTTTTGCTGAAAGTCGGTAACAGAACATCAGACTTCCCGGACCCTTTAGAGCACACCGCTCAGCCAGCCAGATGTTTGCGCTGCTCTGCATTTCGTCCCTTCTCCCACATTAGAGGCTCGTGGTGGAAGAAAATTAAATTGTCTGGGGGAAGATTAGGCCAGCTGGGTTTGAAGGTGGCTCCTAAAACAAAGCCATTGATGGCTGGCTTTCAGGAGTCTCCAGGCAGACAGAAGAGCCTGCTGGGAGACAAAGCCTCCCATTCATCTCCTCTTATCCATGTGCCCATGTGCACAGGGCTTCCAGGAAACTTTGTGCTGCTCCGTTCTTAAATGTGAATGGACAGCCAGAAGCCAGGAGCTATTTGAGGAAGCCTGAAATATGAACTAGAAAGACTAAGATAAATAAACTGAAAACAGGATCTCTAAAGAAACAGAAACAGTTCACAGACCGGAAGGAACTTTAAAAGAAAGAATTCAACAAGATACTGTGTCTATTAAACATGAGCAATGGGGTGGAAAGAGAACAAATAGCAAAGAAGTCAGTTGGGTATCTATCTATCAATCAATCTATCTATCTAATATATATATTATTAAAATTCAGTGGAAATGTTGAAATAGAAAATAAAGCAAGAAGGGAAAGAATCAGAATTTTGTTAGAGAAAAGAGAGAGGCATCAAAAAACAGCCAACAAGCCCAGCAGTGGTGGGCACACCTTTAATTCCAGCACTCAGGAGGCAGAGGCAGGAGAATCTCCATGAATAGAGGCTAGCCTGGTCTACAAAGTGAGTTCTGGGACAGTCTGAGCTGTTACACAGAGAAACCCTGCCTCGAAAAACCAAAAAAACCAACCAACCAACCAACCAACCAAACAAACAAAGCAATTAATGCAAGATGTCTGAATTTGACCAGTAAGTATCATTTTTTTAAAGATTTATTAATTTATTATGTATGTATCCCTGCATGACAGAAGAGGGAACCAGATCTCATTACAGATGGTGGTGAGCCACCATGTGGTTGCTGGGAATTGAACTCAGGACCTTTGGAAGACCAGGCAGTGCTCTTAACCTCTGAGCCATCTCTCCAGCCCCTAAGTATCATTTTTTCATCCAGTGAAGGAGGTAATGGGATTGAACCCATGGTATCATGAATGTTAGGCAAAGCTCCGCCAATTGACCATTTCTCTCTCTCTCTCTCTCTCTCTCTCTCTCTCTCTCTCTCTCTCGTTAGTAAGTATTTGAGGGACAAGAGAGAAAACAAGGGAGGATGTTTTTTCTCCTCGATATAACTTCACAGACTGCTTCAAAGATTTGTGTGTTGAGACTGGGCTTGATAAACTATTACCATAAAAAACAGACAGAATTTAGAGACTGTGGAATGCCTGGAAAAATGAAAAGACTCTACAATTCCAGAGAAAGCAAAAAGTCCCCTGTAAAAGAGCACAAACCAAGGGCTGCAGGGACGTCTCAGTGGTTAAGAGCACTGGCTGCTCTTCCAGAGGTCTTGAGTTCGATTCCCAGCACCCACATGAGGAGACTCACAACCAGGGATCTGATATCTCTGGTCTCCTTGGGCACCCACACTCCCACAGACACACATACATCCACATGATTACAAATAAAAATAAGCATCAAAGAAATAACTACAAATCAGAAAAAACACCAAACATCTCGCTGGCAAGTCTAGATGCCAAATGGCAAAGGAGCAATGAAGCCAAAGTTCTGAGAAAAATGACTTTCAAGTTAAAATTCAGTACCCAGCTAAACTGTCTACTGGGACTGGGACATACGAGATTTTAAAAATACTCAAGAACTGAGAGTATTTGCTCCCCACAGTCTAAGAAGGCACTTGAAAACAAAGAAGAAAAGAAGAAAAAGGAAAACAGTTTGTCAGTTTGTAAATCAATGGTTGAATTAATTACCGCTTGTCATGGTAATTAGCTAACCGATTGCATTGTCTCTTTGTTAGACTTATGTATCATGGCTAGTTTAGATCTGTATTAGGAGTTTTCTGGGTTTTGTTTTGCTCTTAATGCTTTGAAAGTGATTGTGTAGAGATAATCTTTTGAAGGTGGGGTAGGGGAATGAAGAAACAACATCCCTATATCTTTTAAAGAAAACAGTTCTTTGTCGGAGGTGTGTGTGTAGAAGGGGGGTGGGGGGCGGTAGCACACCTTTAAAGCCAGCACTTGGGAGGCAGAGGTGGGTGGATTTCTGTGAGTTTGAGGCCAACCTGTTTACAGAGCAAGTTCCAGGACAGCCAGGGCTACAAAGTAACCCTGCTTCAAAAAAAAACCAAAATAGCAGTTCTTTGACAATTATTTTCCGTGTCTTCTTTTATTATTACGCCACGACCTTGGTAGTAGGTTATTCTTTGTTCGGTACTCTCTTTCATTATCTAAAGGAATCTACTTAAACAAATTTCCAAATAAGTTTCAGAGTCCGAGTTTCAGAGCATTAGGGCAAGTCGTGCCTGTAGTTATAAGGAGGTAAAAACACGTCTATCACAGGAGGTTTCTAGAAAGGCTATTGCTAAGCCTTGTCCACCTGGCTGCGGTGTGAACAGGTAGAGAAACCTGCGACAAGGCCACTCTCTAGGGTGGGGCCCGCCAGAGGAGCCAGGTCCTGGTGACACCTCGGAGCTCCACACCGACCAGAACCACCCACCCTTGGATTTCCTGTTAGACAAGAAAAACAGACCCGTTTGTTGTTTAAGTTACTGGTTGTTCCGTTTTCTGTCCTTTGCAGCGGATTCACTTTCAATTAAAATACCCTTAAACTTACTAGCGGCTTCCTGGAACACAGGTGTTTTTAGTTTCTGTTCAAGTACCCGGTGAATTGAAGGCCGTATGAAGGGAGACAACTCTCTCGTCCCTGTCCCTCCTGTTTCCCCATCTGCCCATCAACGGGCACCGACATCCTCCTGGAGGTTGGGGGAGGAAACTTTGAGAGGATTTTCTTGGTGCCCAGTCACTGATTCCCCTCTGTGGGAGCAGGTGGGACCCCGAGTGTGGGATGCCGGGAAAGGGAACGGAGCCTGCAGCATTGCTCAGTCTGTCCCTGGTGCGGTATGGACCAACCTGACTCAAGCAGCATGTTCTCTATGATTTGCGTCCTCCAGGCCTCCGCTCTGGGGCAACCCAGCTCTGCCCAGAGAGAACTTCAATAGTCCAGCTGCTCCGCTATGTGGGTGGGTTATTTCAAAGCAGGGGGTGGGAATAGGAAGCCCATTTGGGCTTTAGGCTCTAGTCATGTCCTCAGGTCCATCTGGTCCCCAACGAAAGCTGACATTTGAATCCCTGTGTATCTCCTGTGACTCTTTTTTCCGTTGGAACAAACTGGAGAAGCGTGGGTGTTGGAGGGGGGACTAATCAGCACCCACAAACCCCAACCTCTGCTGAGTACCTAGCCACAGTGGGGAAAGTCTCCAGATTGAAAGTAAACACTGGTTTAAGAATGTTTGATGATTTTAGACTCCATCGTTGATGGATCTTCTGATCTTACCATTAGGTATATTTAATTCTTATTTTAATTCTTTTTTTTCTTTTTGGTTTTTGAGACAGGGTTTCACTGTGTAACCGTGCCTGTCCTAGAACTCACTCTGTAGACCAGACTGGCACTCACAAAGATCCAACTGCCTCTGCCAGGATTAAAGGTAGGCACCACTACTACTGGCAAATTTAAATTATTTTTAAAGTAGGTGCCTGGGCTGAGAACTGTTAAATCCTCTTGTGTTACGGTCACTAACTTTATCTGTGGCCTGACTTTTGCAGGCTTCAGTTTTACTGGTTATAAATCAAGGGCATTAGACTACAGGAGTGATGGGTACCATGCCAAGTTGTAATAATAGTCTCATGTTCATTTAACACTCTTTCCTTGAGTACCTGTATTGTTGAGTGTTGTGCTGGAGGCTGGTCATATAAGCTTATATAAAACCAACCTGACAGCTGGGCATGGTGGTGCACACTTGTAATCCCAGCACTCTGCAAGCTGAGGCAGGAGGATTGCTGTAAGTTTGAGAGTACCCTGAGATACATACTGAGTACCAGTCCAACCAATAAGAGCTGTCTAAAGAAAAAAAAAAAAACAAAACAAAACAAGCAAGCAAGCAGGCAGTCAGATCAACAAGCAAAACCAACATATTTTGGGATAAATAAAGGCTGAAGTCTCCTGAAAGCAACAGACCACACAGGCACAATCATAGGCATCTTATTCTTTTAATCAGTGTAACTGTGAAACAGGAACAATTGGATTAGACACGCATTCCTACTGGTTCTCACTCATCCGTATGCATGGAAAACCTTGCTGGCTGGTCCAGCAGCCACACATGGAGGTGCCACCGCTTACGCAGCTGTGTTTCGGTCACTGTGCTTGGGAAACAACAGAGCGGCTTCCAAAGGGCTGGGTTTCAGATAAAAAGAAAGAAAGCCTAAGCATTTTTTAAAAAGTTACAAATTAAGAACATGTTTGCTCAAAAGTTAAGCAATGCAGAAAGAAAGTTCTCCCTCGCCCCTTCCCACTTCATGCTCACTTGGAAAATAGCAAAAATGGGGAGAGGCATAGTCTTTGATTAGTTACAGAGTTTGGGAGGGCAAGGATGGGGTCTACCTGAACTGTGCTGTATCCCTGGTGTATATCAAATAAGTATTTGGTAACTGAATTAATGATTAAGTAATTGTAGAGGGAATTCTGTCCTGCCTGGTCTGCAGCTGTTCAGGCCCAACAAAACACACAGGGACTTTTATTAATTATAAACTAATAGGTTGGCCTATTAGCTCAGGCTTATTATTAACTAGCTCTCACAAATTAACCCGTAATTCTTATCTATGTTTAGCCACATGGTTTGGTACCTTACTCGGTGAGGCATTCTCATCTTGCTTCACCTCAGTCTGACTGGTGACTGCAGACTGAGCCTTTCCTCTTCCCAGAATTCTCCTAATCTGGTTGTCCCACCTATACTTCCTGCCTGGCTACTGGCCAATCAGCATTTGAGTAAATCAATACAAGTGACAAATCTTTACAGGGTACAAGACCATTATCCCATAATACTTCCCCTTTTTTCTTTTCAAAACAAGGACTCTGAATCTAAACTCCTTGGTTTAGTTTTTTTTTTTTCCTGACCATTATCAATAACAACTTGTAACCAACACTCTAAACAAAGACAAGCATCTATAATCCATTTTTTTGGAAATGTGGGTGTAGTTTTCTAGGCTAGTTCCTGCTGATTGGGGGCATTAATAATCTTATGGTGACCCAAAGAAAATTTAGGATTATGGTCATGTCCTGACTAAAGTATCCTTTGAGGCTGTATCATCTCAGCCAGAAGTTTTGAGGCTGTTCTGGATGTAGAACTCAGAGGAAACTGTAACAGAGGTGTTCTAAAATGTTGGATCATATGGGCCATCTGCTTCTATCAGGAATTTTTCAGGGGGCCTTTCTTGATCAAACCTTATTTTTCTTTTTCTTTTTTCATTTTAAACCTTATTTTTCTTAACCCAGAATGAAACCACAGCCTTTTACCTCCTTTGGAAACAAAAGTAACATATCTTTTGACTTAAAATTTGAAGTCAAGGCATTTTCAAAATAAATAGATTGGGTTAATCCAGCAGTATTTATAATCAAATGTCTTTTGGCAGCTGTTGCTCCTCCCTCAGGAGTTAAACAATTCAAAGAAACACAATGACATACAGTATCCAGACTCTATGTTTGTTTTCCATCTTTACATGGAAACTAAACTGGGGTGGGTGGGAGCTGGAGGGGCTAGTTTTTCTCCCAAACCTAGGCGGCTAGGTTCAGGTCTGGCCTTAGTCGGTGGCTAAAAAGCCTCAGGCAAATGGCTTTTTTTGTAAATTTGTGCCCCAAAAGTTGGGCACCAAGTAGTAATCCTACGCAAAGATCCTATGTGTATATTTCAATATTAAAATTAGTTTTTGCTATGTGGTGGTGGTGCATGCCTTTAATACCAGCACTTGGAGGCAAAGCAGGCAGAACTCTAAGTTTGAGGCCAGACTGTTCTACAGAATGAGTTCCAAGAAAGCCAGGACTACATAGAGAAACCCTGTCTCAAAAATCAACAAACAAAAATGTGCTTTTATTATTTTATTTTTGTGTATGTGTATGTTGGAACCCCTGGAAGGGGAGTTAGGCAACTGTGGGCAGTCTGATATGGATGCTGGGAATTGAACTCAGGTTCTCCGAAAGAACATTAAGCACTCTTAAGAGCCGAGCCATGTTTTTAGCCTTTATATATTATATTATATTATATTATATTATATTATATTATATTATATTATATGAGGACAGTGGTAGGTTAGGCTTGATGGTGCACAACTTTAATCCCAGCACTTGGAAGGCCGAGGCAGGCAGGTCTCTGTGAGTTCGAGGCTGGCCCAGTCAACATAGTGAGTTCCAGGACAGCCAGGACTACTAGTGAGACCCTGTCTCAAACAAACAAACAAACAATAAAAATGAAAAACAACCAATGTTCCCATGCACAGAAAAAAAGATGATGTTACGCTTGTTTTACTCTTTGCTCCTTAACCCGCCCCTTACCGCCAGAAATCTTTTATGGACACCTGTCTGTGTATTGTTTAAATTTAGACATTCCTTTTGTTAAGGCTTGTATTGTGTCATCCCTTAAAAGGTACATTAAGGTACCCCGTCCCTGGTGCTGATGAATGTGACCGTATTTGGAAAAGAGTTTCAACCCATGTGATCAAAGTCAAAAGAGGGCTGGTTTTGCCAGCACGTTGGATTCTGGACTTGCCATTGTCAGAATGGCAACACAATGAAATGGCCGTTGTTTTAAACCATTTAGTTGTGGTCTTTTGTCCTGGATGAAGGATCCACCCTTTTGGTAGTATTTGGTTGCTTCCAGTTGTTGAACTGTAATCACGACACCTGCCACCATTTTTCTGCCCTGAACGGGCAGTTTGGAACAGCAGCCTGAGGAACTTGCTCTTTTCTCCAGGAAGCTTTTGGAACAATCACGCACCAAAGCCTGAAGTCTTTAGCCTTGGTATAACCTTGGCTGTGTTGCCTGCTAACACCGGGGACACCTGTGTCTTATTTGGGACATACCCTCTACTAAAAAAAAAGTATTTGTTGCACATTTGAGATGCAAATTTCATGGGGCTTCTGGATTTTTATTTGCTAAATCTGGCATCTGGCATCCTCTGCTCTGGGCAACTCATGCTGTGCAAAAAAGAGCCCTGAGACCTTCCTTGCTTTAGGCTCTTGTTTCGTAATTGCAGAGACTTGGGGAAGAGTCCTGGCTCCTCCTCTCTCCTCTAGTACCCTGACTGTGTACAGTGGCCCCAGCCTTCCCAGGACTCAGCCCAGGTCGAGAGTACCCTACGCACTCCCTGCTCCTCACCCCTGCATGGGCAATTCTATTCTGACTACTCCTGGCCTGCCCTATCTCCCCTCCACTGACCTTGCGAAGGCGGGCTTGCTTTGTCCATAGGACAGAACTAGCTCAAGGTGCTCAGGTGTGTCATGAGAGCCTGGGAGAAGAGGGCAGGGCTTCCCAGTCTTGCCTCCCTTCAAGATTTGCCCGAGGGCTAAAGATGCTACTCTCTGGGACTGAGAGTTAGCTCAGTGGTTAAGAGTCCTTGTTGTTGTAAAGGTCCCCGGTTCCCTCCTCTGGCATAATTGTGATGTACAGTTGTACACAGAAGCAAAACACTCATACATGTAAAGTAATAATAAAAAGAAACTAGTTAGTTAAAAAAGTAGATGCTACTACCCCACTCCCCATTGGGGTAGTGACTCACACATATAATCCCTGCACTAGGGATTCTTGGGATGCTGAGGTCCAGTCTGGGTTACATAGTGATTTCAACCTTCCCTGGAGCTCCAAAGTGAGACCCTGCCTCAAAAAAGCAGAAAAACAAAAACCAAAACAACAAAAACAAAACAAACAACAACAATGACAAAAAACCAAGGGAGGAGGGAAAAAAGGATCTTCTGTTTAGCATCAGACATCTCCAGGGGAGGGGTCATTATCTGTGAAGACCCCTGCTCTTGTTTGCAAGGAAGTGTGCTCTGACCGAGATCTGCAGTCTCGTGGGAACCTGGCAGAAGAGATTTTTAAAGCGAGGAGAGGGAGATCAAGGAGAGAAGGGAGGACAAGAGGCCAAGAGCCAAAGAGGAAGGGAGAGCCTGCTGGAGTTGAGCTGGAATGCAGAAAGCTCAGAGAAGAAAGGCCCAGACAGGCTGGAGAAAGCCGAGGCCACATCTGCTTGGGACTTGCTGGCTGATTTAGAATGCAGCCTAAAAAGCGACAAGAATGGCCTTGGAGCAAGGAACCCACGGAGTCCTTTTCAAAGGTGAGCCTGGGCTTGCCTCCTTTCTGTGACACTTGGCTTCTGCATCGTCACACTGCTCCCCATTCAGTGCCCCAACCCCCTAAATCTGGCGCAAAGCCAGGCATACAGACAGATCCAGCAGGGCCTTTGTGTGAAGGGTGGTGAGCGGTGGACCTTTAATGCTCTGTGTGGTGCAGGGAGGGGACCATGCTTGCGAGGAGTAGGTACAGGCATTCCGGACGGAGCTAGAAGTTTCCATATTAGACAAGTAACTCCAGCGAATATTGTTTCTGTTATCGAGACGATGCTATAAATGTTAGAGCATGTGGTAGGCATACCGCACGTCCTCCTGTGAGCTCCCTCGAGTGTGGGCTGGACCTAGTGACTTGCTTCCTAATGAATAAAACATGGCAGAAACGAGAGATGTCCTTTTCGAGATTAGACCCTGGGAAACTGGGACTCTCGTCTTGCTCTTACTCATCCCCCACAGCCTTCTCCTCTATTTGCTGTGATCAAGCCGGCTGTCGTGTGAGGGTCATCCCACGGAGAGGCCAGTGTGCCAAAGATTGGAGGTGGTGAGAAGATGGAGGCCCTCCGTCCCACATCCCACAAGGAGCTGGATCATGCCAACGATCGCGTGTGAGATCTTGGAGGTGGATCTTTCCATAGTGAGCTAAGGGACACCGTGACTGCACCTGCAGATGCCACACCTACGTTGTCACCTGGGGCACCTAGTCACTGAGATGACTGAAGTGCTTGTTTAGGACACCAGCTTTGGGGGGACTTAGTTACGTAGCAGTAGGCAACTAAGGCGAGTGTGCTTTGGGAAAGGCCTGCCACACCTGTTCCAGTCTCCCATATACACTTTCTTTTCTTTAAAAAAAAGAAAGAAAGGGCTGGAGAGATGGCTCAGTGGTTAAGAGCATTGCCTGCTCTTCCAAAGGTCCTGAGTTCAATTCCCGGCAACCACATGGTGGCTCCCAACCATCTGGAATGAGGTCTGGTGCCCTCTTCTGGCCTACAGACAGAATATTGTATACATAATAAATAAATATTTAAAAAAAAAAGAAAGAAAGGAAGGAAGGAAGGAAAGAAAGAAAGAAAGAAAGAAAGAAAACACATATTGTGTCTGTTGTGGATGCCAGAGGGCAAGCATTGTCTTCAGGAATGCCATCTTGTGCTTGGAAGGTAAGAAGGCAAGTGCTGTCTAGACTGAGCTACCCCACAGCCCCTTGCGTGTGCATTTTCGTGAATTGAAGCCATGGTGGGGGCACGGATGTTGAAGTCTTTGTCCATCAGTTATCCTGAAGGGGGGCGGGTCAACAATTAGATATCTAGGTTCAGAGTCTGTTTCTGGAGCTCTCCGGCTGTCATTAGGAAACGCCTATTGGGGTGACAAGATGGATGAGCAGGCAAAGTTGTGGACTGGACCCCGAGGTTGCTCCCTGGAACCCACAGTGGGGAGGGAGAAGTCACTCCCAAAAGTTGTCCTCTGATCTCCACATTGGTAGTGTGGCATGCTTGCATTTGCAATCACACGTGTATACCACACACAAACACACACGGAGAGTATATATATATATATATATATATATATATATATATATATATATATATATACACACTCTCCGTATAGGTAGAGTATATATATAGGTAGAGTATATAGGTAGAGTATATATATATACCTATTATCTTAATTAAAATTTAAACGAACAGATAGATTACTTAGCAGCCAGCAGTGTGGAAGGTGAAAACCATCATTAATAATCAAAACTACCCTGGGTAAAACTCTATGTAACGCCAAGACCCAGGGTCCTGAAACCCCCAAAGTCAAGAATTATTGGGTTGTTACCACTGCTGCTTTCCAGTGTTTCCCCCACTTCCTCAGAGCACTGGGGATTAGAGTCTAACTTGGCCGTGAGCAGAGAGCTCCCTTCCCCCACCGGCATAGTTGACTGAATAGCTAGTTAGGTGGGCGGGCCAGGGATTAGATGTATAGTCAAAGCGCCCGGCTCATTCCCGGCAGTTCCACAGCTGTGGTCTCCCAGGCTTGATTGCCCATTGTGTCGAAGCTCCAATTCTGAAACCACTTCCCTGTTTTGGTTCCCAGCTTTTGACCTTTAAAGAAAGACTTCCATGCATGTATTTATGCAGATTAATGCTTGGCTTCCATTCGGATTGTTTCCTTGGGATACATTCCCAGGAATGAGCTGATTAGGTCAAAGGGAGTGGGGAGGTGGGGGAGAAGAGCTTTAGGCCCCTTGCTAGAAATTGCCTTATTGCTTTCGCTATGAAGACATCACAGCAGCTGACAGCAATGATTTACAAACTGCGAGGGGTCAGCTTCAGGGCAACATGTTATTCGCACCCAGAAAATTAACTCCCAGATCCTCCACAACAACCCAAGAGGAAGACCATGGAAGTGGGGTTCACTGCGCAGCATTCTGGACCGGGCCATAGGACGTCAGAAAGTCTAAGCCCCAGGGAGCAGGATGAATTGTGTCAAACTTGAACTGCTAGTGACAGGTCTTGAGTTTGAATGCTTCTTTCTTCTGAGGCAGGATCTTATGAAGCCCAGTATGGCCTCAACTAACTAGTAACTGATACTGACCTTTAACTCAGACCCTTCTGCCTCCATCTCCCGAGTGTGAATGCTGGAATCGCAGCCATAGGTCACCTCCCCTGGTTGGTTCTGAGTTAGAATTCGGACTTTGCCACTGAGTGTTCCTAGACAAGTTACTTTAACTGTTGGAGACATTATTTTTTAGTTTGTATCTGTAAGGCAGAGACTATAGTGATTCTGACCTCCAGAAAAATGAGAGAAAGGGGGGCTGGAGAGATGGCTCAGTGGGTCAAGGGCACTGACAGTTCTTCCAGAGGACCTGGGTTCAATTCCCAGCACCCACATGGCAGCTCACAACTGTCTGTAACTCCAGTTCCAGGGGATATGATACTTCATACCCAATGCCCATAAAATAAAGTTAAATAAATTAAATTTTTTTTTTAAAAAAAATGAGAGAAGGGGCTAGAGAGTTGGATCAGCAGTTAAGAGCACTTGTTTTTGTACAGGACCCAGGGTTTATTCCCAGCATCCACACGGCTCATAACTCTCTATAACTCCAGTTCAAGGGATCTGACACATTCTTTTCTTTTTTTTTTTTTTTGGTTTTTCGAGACAGGGTTTCTCTGTGGCTTTGGAGCCTGTCCTGGCACTAGCTCTTGTAGACCAGGCTGGCCTCGAACTCACAGAGATCCGCCTGCCTCTGCCTCCCGAGTGCTGGGATTAAAGGCGTATGCCACCACCGCCCGGCGACACATTCTTCTGACGTCTGAGGGTATCAGGCACGAATGTGATGCACACCCAGGCAAAAACACCCCTATGCACCAGGCGGCGGTGGTGCTCACCTTTAATCCCAGCACTCGGGAGGCAGAGGCAGGCGGATCTCTGAGTTCAGGGCCAGCCTGGTCTACAGAGTGAGTTCCAGGACAGCCAGAACTATACAGAAACCCTGACTCGAAAAACCAAACTAAACCAACCAAACACCAACAAAACTAAACAAACAACAACAAAACAAAAAACACCCCTACACATGAAATAAAAGTTCTACACAAAGGTTTAAGAAGTGACTGGGAGCTAAATGAAGTATCATGGAACAGGGGACAGGAACAGGTGGCAAACACTCTGCCAGCGAGCAGTGATTCACTTACACCACATTGTGACTCAGCCTCAGTTTCCTTCTCAGCCCCGTGGTTCTCTTCCGGTGAATTTCCACAAGGGACTCCCCCATTTCATACTCTCCAAAATATCACGAGTCTCCTTGTCTCTCTGAGGCCAAATAGTAGTAATCCTAGCGCCAAGAGCTTGAGTCTGGTAGTCTTTGGCTGCCCCCTTGTGGACAGTGGTTTTCATTCATGCCCTGTCTTCTAAAAGGGGTGTGTGTGTGTGTGTGTGTGTGTGTGCGCGTGCGCGCGGGCGCGCGTGTGAGAAACAGAGAGAGAGAGAGAGAGAGAGAGAGAGAGAGAGAGATAATTGGGGTGGGAAAAAAAGATGTGTGTGTGAACCCCCCATTTTCCTTGCTGGCTAAGAAAGGATGGCTAAGCAGACTCTCTAACCAGTGTATATGGATGGGAACTGTGTGTGCATGGGTGCATTCACATGTGTGCATGTGTGCACACACACCTGATATCATGCTTCCCATCTTGGAAACTCACGTGATTGATCAAACAAGGCCATTGTTAGGTTTTGTTTTGGTTTTTGGTTTTTTCCAGACCGAGTTTCTCTGTAGCTTTGGAGCCTGTCCTGGAACTAGCTCTTGTAGATCAGGCTGGCCTCGAACTCACAGAGATCCGCCTGCCTCTGCCTCCCGAATGCTGGGAATAAAGGCATGCGCCACCACCGTCCGGTGAACAAGGCCATTGTTATACAGACTGGCAGCTTCACTTCTGCTCCTTCAGATGGACGTTCACTCCCAGACTATCCAGCAGGTACCTGCTGTGTGCCTCTGCAGAGGCAATGGTGACCGAGACAGGGCTATTTCTGCCCCTCTCCATTAGACAGCTAAGTACATCACTGCAACCCAGCGCCTTGTGGTCTGCAGGGAAGCTGCCTGGCGGAGGAGACCCTGCAGCTGATCCATGATGATGTGGGTACCCTGGGTCCTCCCCAGCTGTGGGGCAGAGGCACCAGATGGAAAACCCTCGTACTGTTTTAGAAGGAAATAAGGCCGTTTCTGAGCTTCTTCCAGTGTAAGCCAGGCTTTGGCCACGATACCCACATCTTCTCTCGACTTTGATGTTTTCGGATCTTTATTCGCTCATCCTGAGGAATTCTTTTGCTTCCATCCTTCCGTCACGCTCCACCCGCTTCCCTGAAGAAATGGAAACCAGATTGCGCGGTTTAGGCAGAAAAACACTGGCACACTCTCGCAGACCACGGATGTATGTCTCTGTTCTCTCACCCTTGCCCTGCTGGGAACCTCCCGCTGCCCAGGCCAGAAGTGACGGGTGAGGGGAGAGGACTGAACAGCGGCCATTCAGGGGCCACAGTGGGGAGGTCACTGTGCTTGTCAGACCGTGTTTCTAGTTCAGCAAAGTGCACACTCACCTGACCTCAGTGGTGACACGGTGGGCACATGAGAAGTGTTCACTGCCCTGAAGAGGACCCAGGAAGCTGCCAGAGAAAAGAAACTGAAAGGCAATTACAATGAAGCTGTTTAATGTGGGTCCAACACTTGTACTGCAGGGGTGAAGGTGTGACCAGAACACTGACTATTTGCCCCCCCCTTTCTTTTCTTTTTTTTTCTTTTCTTTTTGGTTTTTCGAGACAGAGTTTCCCTTTATCTGTGGAGACTGTCCTGGAACTCGCTCTGTAGACTAGGCTGGACTTGAACTCACAGAGATCTGCCTGTCTCTACCTCCCGACTGCTGGGATTAAAGGTGTGCACCACCGTGGGTCCTGCTTGACTTGGCCTTTCTGTTCATAACAGTTTGGTGAGGGGATGGGAGATGGGGGCGGGTGGGAGTGGGGTGTCAGATAGGGGCCAAGGACCCAAGGTGACTCTGCACTTGGTTATAATCAGAAAATGGTTTATTCACTGGGTGACTTTGGCCAAACGACCTAACTTTTTATTATGTATTTTTTTTCTTGGTATGGATGAAAAGTCTACCACTAAATCTCAGAAGTGTCTTTCTGCCTGCCTGCCTGTCTTTTTTTCAGATTTTAAAATAGAATTTTGCTGTTTCCTAGGCTGGCCTTGAATTCACTCTGCAGCCCAGGTTGTCCTTGAACTTGTGATTGTCTTCAGGTTCCTGGGAAGGTACTCTGAGGATGGACTGACACAGGAAATGTGGAAGTGTTTAGCTGTGGGCTGGGCCATTGCTCTGTTGGTGAAGCCCTTGTCGCACAAGCCTGAGAACCTACAAAGCAAAAGCCATGGTGTAATCTCAGCTTTCGGGAAGCAGAAAGGAGACTCTCTGGGGCTGGCTGCCTTGGCTAGTCTAGTTGAATCAGATCAGGGAGAGACCCTGTTGCAAAAACTAAGGTAGAGGGTGGTTGAGGAAAGGGACTCAGTGTTAGTCTCTGGCCTTACACACATGCACACTTATGTGCAGTCACATACGTGCACCATGGTACATACACACACACACACATAGAAAAAGACAGACAGATACGCACAGAGGCACACAGACAGACAGACAGACAGACACACACACACACACACACACACACACACACACACACAGAAGCACACACAGACAGACACAGAAGCACACAAAGACACAGACAGACAGACACACACACACAGAGGCACAGGCAGACACACACACAGAGTTACTAGCACTCCCAAAACGGGTAGCTAACTGGTATAACAAACAGGCCCAAGAATAGTTAATTGCTTAGGGACAATAGAGCGCTTCTTGTCCTATTTTGCTTTAAAGAAATACCAGGGGCCGGGCGGTGGTGGCGCACGCCTTTAATCCCAGCACTTGGGAGGCAGAGACAGGCGGATCTCTGTGAGTTCGAGGCCAGCCTGGTCTACAAGAGCTAGTTCCAGGACAGGAACCAAAAGCTACGGAGAAACCCTGTCTCGAAAAATAAATAAAAAAAAAAAAAAGAAAAGAAATACCAGGGTAGGCCCTGGAGCTGCCCAGAGACCAGCTCGCTGACAGTCTGCCACCTTCAGCGGGTAGCTTCCAAGACCATGCTAGCCATGGTGTCTGGCTAGTGGACCAGGAAGAGAAAATGAAGGCATGCCAGCTCTGGCCCAGAAGGGACATCTCTGCTCACATTCCATGCGTGGAAGCTGATCATGCGGCTCCACCTTAATGTCAGGGAGGCTTGGGAGATGTGGTCCCTGGCTGGGCACTGCATTTCCAGGGTCAATCCTAGACACTGTGGGGAAGTCTTTGGTAGACATCAGTAGACAAGGATGTCTGCCTCTATTACTGTGGCTATTTCCTTCCAGAGCAAACCGTCATAGCCCTGGGTGGGTGGTATGTGTGAGTATGGGCGTAGTGGGGGTCAATTCTAGCATAGGGGTTGGGGAGATGTATTCCGGTTGGGGATCAGGCGGTGTTGCTCAGGGTGGGTGGTGTACAGGGGCCGGGAGAGGATCCTTCGAGTCAAGATTTCCACCAGGTGAGATAGCAGCTAGCAGGGAGGACACAGGTCACGGGGAGTCACAAGACTCCTATGACTAGCCAGGAGGCAGGAAAATGCAGGCCTGGAGAGTTTGTGGGGCGGAGGGGTGTGTTGGGGGGCCCACCAGGAAGGCCTGGAATGTCAAGATAAGAGCATGGAAATTGGGAGTCACGCTTGGTCTTTATGCACTGCAGTCCAGGAAAGTGGGTGGTTATGGGAGGAAGAAACAAGAGATGGGGGAGGAGGCTGTGAGGACATGGAGGGGAGGGGTGGGAGAGTCAAGCAGAGGAGAAGGAGGAGGGACAGGATGGGGCTTTGACTCAACCTGGTGCCTGTCCTTCTCTCCTGGGCTCCCTAAACAGTTACCTAGCAGCCCCCTCCACTCGGGTTGCCTAGGTTGCTTGAGGCCCAGCTCTCTGCAGCCTTGCATGCCAGGAGAGGCCTTATCTCCACTCTTCGCTTTGTTCAGCTTCCAGGAAGGAAGTGGCTCCAGTGGCCCGTGGGTGGGACATTCCTTGGCTTGGCTCACTGTTCCCAGGTTTCTCGTGATTCCTGGTGGCAGAGCTGGCATCTCTAACCAGCCTTGGAGAGGGGCAGAATCTTTCTCAGGAACACTCTGAACCCCAGGAAGTCAGAGCCTTCTTTTTAGCTACCCCAGCTCTCTGGGTACAAAAGCCACCTCCAGTTAGGGGAAGACTGGGCTGGAAGACACCCAGAGGGGACAGTAGAGGGGGACTGGGATGTGGCGATGGAGAACCACAAGCTCCATGAAGTATGACCTACAAGGCGCATATCTGCAGGGAATGAAACAAAGGAACATTTACCTTAAAATACTGCTTCAGGAAGTGACATTTGTCATGGCTGTGCACACAGAATTCTAACAGGTGACATAGGTCTCTGATGGCTGGGGTGGTAGGAAGAAATTGGGAGAAGAAATTGGAAAGTAAGGATGACGTAGGGCTTCTTAGTGGAACATGAATTGGTGCAGATTTTAGCTGTTAGATAAGAAGTCAAGGGTGGGGGCAGGTGGTGCTGGCACATGCCTTTAATCCCAGCACCCGAGAGGCAGAGGCAGGTAGATCTTTGTGAGTTTGAGGCTAGCCTAGTCTACAAAGTGAGTTCTCCACAGCTAGGCTGTTATGCAGAGAACGTCTATCTTGAAGAACCAAAAACCAAAACAAACAAAAAGAAAGAAAAAAAAAAAGAGAAAAAGAAAGAAAAGTCAAGGGGACCCTGAGATGTTGGGGGCAGCGGGTCAAACGAAGGAGGAGAGCTTGTATGGGAGCCTTGAGTTTCACTGGGAAGGTAGTGGCGCTTCTCAAGGCTTAGCCTGAGAGTCTGCTACACCAGGGTGTCCTCTGTTTAGCACGCTTCTCCCAGCTGTCTAGGCTCTGACATGAGATCCTTTCTTTAGACTTCAGGGCCATTCCAAAGCTGGTCTAGGAGTAGTCACTTCCTGAATCTGTGCAGGCCACTAGAGGTCAGAGGACTTGCGCCCCCCCCCCCCCCCCCCAAGGCTCTGTTCTGGTCTCAAGAATCAGCTCAGCTTCTCCTAAAGGCTTGTGGTCCTGGAAAGCGGCATGCTAAGTTGGAAGGAGAGCCAGGGAGACTGGGGCTTGCTTTGCTTTACTGACTGGGACCTGGGCACGCTAGGCAGCACTTCCGGGCCTTGCTTTCCTCCATGGGACAGAGGCTAACAGCCCTGCCTGCTTACGGTAGGATGAGATCACTGCCCTGGCCTACTCACAGTTGTGTTTAATAAATGTCAGTTCCCCCCCAATTGGGGATGGCATGGGTGGGAAAGCTGGGAGGATCAGTGATCCATGCTGCTGATAGCTCAGCTGGAGCAATGCTGGGGAGGCGGCTTGGAGCCTTCGAACCTGGTCCAGTACTGCCTGGGAGGAGCCCTGTTCCTTTCAGGCCACCTTGGCTACCTTCCTGTCCTTTGCTCTCACACCAGGAGGGACCCTTAAAGCCTCAGAGTCTGTACCATCCCTCTGTGTCACGTCATGTCCTACCCAATAAACCTGGCAGGAATTATCTGGCTCTGAGGCTGTGGGCCCCTGGAGAGATGGGCTTGGCACAGGAAAGCAAGGGAGGCTGGGAAGAGGGCCTTAAGCCTAGGCTAGCCCAGCACAGGGGCAGAAATCCAGGCCATCAGCAGGTGCTCCCTAGCCAATTTGCCACCTCGCTTTCTTTGGTTGGCTTTCCTGGTACTGGAGTCGACAAGAGCTTGCAGGACAAAGCTCGCTTGCCAAAGTACATGAGAAGCGGGTGTCGGGGGGCCCCCGGCTCCTCTGCTGTTCTTGGAAGGGGACTGAACAGATTCTTGGCTTCCTGTCTCCAGACTTGGCAGGTAGCAATGGCACCAGACCCATCTTGGTTCTAAATCTGGCCCTGCGTCTCACGGGTTGGGTGATGTTGTGTGTGGTACTAGTTTCTTTCAGCCTCAGTTTCTTCCAGCTCATGGTTTCCTTGGAGTGAAAGTGGGAGTAATGTCATGAGGATTGTGAGAAATGAATTGCTAAGAGTTGCACAGTTAAGAGTTAACATCGTGACCAGCATGAATCAAGAGCCTCGGAAGCATCAGTTCCCCTCCTTCCTCTGTTCCCCCATCCCTCTGTGTCTCCCTCCCTCCGTCCCTTCCTTCCTCCCTTCCTCTTTCCCTTCTCTCTTTCCATCCAGTCAGAGCTCTGAGATGGGAGACCTGTTGGCAGGTAGAAGCAGCCCTCATTTTCATAGATCCCCTCAGACCCCCAGCCAGGAGACTGATGGGTAACAGGGAATTGGTGACCTGACTCCTGGATGTAGCCTTTCATCTGGAGGTAATGTCCACTGTAGTACAGACCACCTCCGGGGACAGACCCTTGGCTTATTTTATTTTGTTTTTCATTTGTTTAAAGATTTATTTATTTTTTATGTATACAACATTCTGCCTCCATGTATGCCCACACACCAGAGGAGGGCACCAGATCTCATTGCAGATGGTTGTGAGCCACCATGTGGTTGCTGGGAATTGAACTCAGGACCTCTGGAAGGGCAGCCAGTGCTCTTAACCACTGAGCCATCTCTCTAGCTCTCTAGCCCTGCTTTTTTTTAAAAAAAAAAAACAAACAAGCAAACAAACAAACAAGCAGGGTTTTTATGTATAGTTTTGGAACCTGTCCTGGAACTCAGGCTGGGCTCCAACTCACAGAGATTCGCCTGCCTCTACTTCCTGAGTGGTGGGGTTAAAGGCATGTGCCACTACCGCCAGGCTGGGGACAGACTCTTCTATAACCCTTGCCTTTGGGCCTCACTGAGACTGGGGCAAGCAGGTCGGCCATCTGGAATGGGAGGAGGGATGGAAACTAGCTGGCCTGGGCTTTTCCTTTCCTGGGACTACTGTCTTCTGTCAAAACGCAATAGTCTGGAGAGCCGGGTTCACTCTGCCAGCCAGAAGTTAATTCACACTAAGATGTTAGTAGCAATAAATGAATCAATGCTCTGTCACCCCCAGGGGTGTTGATGGCTGTTAATGGCCCAGGTTCTGCCAGCTGCTTTGAGAACAGCTCAGTTCCCTTGAGCTGCATCTGTCCAGGGCTCAGCCATTCAGCACTCTCGGCACTAGCTTCACGTGCAGAAAGATCTCAAGAAGGCTACCTCTCGAGCAGTGGAGGGCTCAGACAGGTGATCTAGAACACTAAAAACCAGGGAACACAAGCCCAGGGGCAGGGCTGGGGCAGAAGCTGGTAACCCTGGTGCCACAGAGGAAGTAGTGGGAGATAGGATGCTGCATGGAGCCACCCTGGCTGTGGGATGGCCTGTTGCATGTTGCTCTTCAACATGGGTGACATCCTTCATGTCTCCCATTAGACCCTCTGGTCACTTCACATGATTTTGGCTGCAGGCTGTGTCAAGTAGGTGAACTGGCCAGTTCTTTGGGCAGGACACAGCTCTTAGGAACTCAGGCCTGAGTTGAGCTCAGTAGTGGAGCCCAGCAGTGAGTTTCAATCTTACTGGGCAGGGAAGGACCTGGGGGTCAGGTTAAGATGCAAATTCTGATCCTGTGTGTTTGGAAGCTGGGGCCTGCATTGTGTATAAGTTCTGGATGATGGATGGCATCCCCAGAAACTGGTAGAAATGGCTGCTACCCTAAGGAAAGGATGCTTCCCTGACCTGTAACCCTTTGGACCTTTCTCTGGAGGGCTTCTCTCTTTCTCTGCATCCCTGGGTGTGAACCTTCCCTTGGTCACTGGCTGTGGAGTCATGGGGACTGGGGCTGCCCTGCTCTGTGGTAGCAGGGGGCTGGGCAGGAAGTATGGAGAGCACTAGTGAGATGGGGGTGGGACTCTCCCTATGGGAAAGAGAGAGAGACAGAGACAGAGAGAGAGAGAGAGAGAGAGAGAGAGAGAGAGCGCTCTGGATCTGACATACTAGATCAGATCAGTGATGATTTCATTCGCTCACTGCCGCTCCACCATATGCAGACAGTTATCTTTAATGGGGTCAATAATAAGATCAGTCACCAATCACTGGGAACTTTCTGTACGACAGAATCTGGCCCCAGTATGTTTTTGAGGTTGGAGGGACCCCGAATCTGGAGAGTTTGGGGATGAGAGACATTGGACATCGCTTTCTATCTCTCAGACCTTAGACAGTGGTGAGGAACTTATATTAATCCTTTTCCTGGTCCCGGAGCCCACTTCATTGACAGACACACCATTGCGGGTGCGCTGTAACTGTGATGCCCCTGAAATGCTTCCGGCAAACCGCAGGTAAACATTAAACTTTGTACCTAAGAAGCTTCCCTCTCAGGGCTGGGTTCCTGTCAAGGAGAGAAAGTTTCCACTGTGTGTGTGTGTGTGTGTGTGTGTGTGTGTGTAGCACCCACACACTGCTGCTGGTGGAATGCTTATCTTTTCTTCTTTGCAGAAAATCAGGTCAGTGGTTTCACAGTTGTCATTGACCTCGAGGTGCAGGAGGGAGGTGGCTCCAGCTGCTGTGGCCTGAAGCCACTAGGCTAAAAGGTCCCCAGAAACTAGTGAAAGTGGCTGCCCACCTCAGGAGAGGATGCTGCCCTGCCCCTTGTCCCTTCCAGCCTTTCTCTGGAGGGGCTCTCTCTCCTTTTCCTCTCTCTGCCTCCCTGGGTGTGAACCTTCCCTTTGGTCACTGGCTGTGGAGTCACGGGGACTGGGGCTGTCCTGCCCTGTGGTAGCAGGGGCCTGGGTGGGAAGTGTGGAGAGCGCTAGTGAGATGGGGGTGGGACTCTCCCTAAAGCCATGACAGCGGTAGAGAGGCCTCCACAGCTAGCGAAACACTTTCACACATGCGTCTTTGCCTTGCCCACAACACAAAGCCGGGAAAGGCGGGTGTTATGTATGTGGCTGGTGCTGCTGACAAGGGAAAGCTACTTCAAAGGTGTCCCAGGTCTCACCGGGGCCTCGGACTCTCCTTCTGGACCCCTAAGGAACACTGGGACACCCCCTCGGGGATGGAAGGGAAACTCTTGGTGGGAGCAAAGGCATCTCTAGTAGTAGCCCTATGTTGGACCTGGAACCTGAGTGGCCTAAGCTGGCTCTCTTGGGTCTGGGTCTGTCACAGGTGTCATTGTGTCCCTCGTCATCTCAAAACTGGATGAGGCCTGGACCTGCTTCCTGGGCCCGAGCTGAGTGCCGTGGGGACAGGGTTGGACACTCTGGCTCTGGCAGTCCTCCATTCTCTTCCTACCCTGTTGGTGGTGGTGCTCGCCTTTAATGCCAGCCCTTGGGAGGCAGAGGCAGTCAGATCTCTGTGAGTTCGAAGTCATCCTGGTCTACAGAGTGAGTTCTAGGATAGTCAGGACTATTACACAGAGAAACCCTGTCATGAAAAACCAAAAGAAAAAAAAAAGTACATGACCTTGTCTACTGTCTCCCCCCCCCCCCCCCCCTCTAAATCTTTGGGCTCTGCTTCTGCTTCCCGAGCTGCTTCTCAGAGCTCGGACAACGGAGGCTGCTGATCTGATGGAAACTTCACCCCATCCAACCGCTGAGAGCCTCCTCGCAGCACTGCCTACTCAGCCCCCAGCCAAGCCAGAAATCATCTGTTAGCCATCCAGGGTACAGGATTGCCAGATGAGACCCTCCTACCTCTTCCTGGAAGTGAGCCCCCTGTCTCTCCACTCCCCGTCACCCCTCCCCATCCTCCCTCAGGGAAGTTCAAGAGTAGTGTATGGTCTCTCTGGGTACTTCTCGGGCAGCCCCCTGCAGAGAGGAGGCAGGGGCTTGGTGCCAAGGACCTCCTATGGGGAGGTCAGTCTAGGCATGACTTCTACAGGCCGGCTCAGTGGCCTGTGCTGGACACGGCCCAGAGAGTAGGGCAAAGTAGCTAGCTGGGAGGTGATGAGGCTGTTGCACAGACCCTGTTGGAAATTACAGAGCACTGGGGAGGGAAAACAAACTGGGGTTTCTGTTCCCATGGAAACAGCATCTATTTGCATAGGTCCCTGCGTCAGAGCCTTGGACTCTGTGTTATGTGTGTGTGTGCGCGCGTGCGCGAGGAAGAGTGGGGGACATTGGAGGTCAAGGCCATCAGTTTACTGTCTGGGACTGTTCCAGCCCAACCTAAAAACAGCAATAAAAATGTCCCCTGTTCCTCATTCATGATAAAGAGGTCTTATACAAGGGCCTTTTGGCCTAGGTGGCTCTTCTTTGCACAGGCACAGGTTCTTTTTATAGATTTTAAATTTATAACTTAATATGTAGAAGATGCAGGAAGACTCCAAATTCACCATTCTTCCAGTTCATAGACAAAGTGATGGTTTAATTTATTGAGTTTGAACCCTCCCATGTATCAGTCCCTGGGCTCTGAAGCCGTCAGGAGTTCTGTACTTGCTAAGCGTGGGCAACGCCAAGCGACAGGCCTTCCTTCTTGGAAGGCCCTGGGCTTCAATGGGGCTGGCCAGGGTGGCTTCTTTGGGGAGATCATCAAAACCCAGGAACTCAGCAACGCCACCTCCCCCGCTTCACTCTGAAATCAAAGTGCTGACTTCTGTCCTCATGTGTCAAGGGGGCCAGTGTCTTCATCTTAGAACGCAAAGAACGGGCCCTAAACTGCCGAATGAGCTACCCAGTGGGCAGGGGATCAATCATCCTGGTTATTGTTTGCAGCCTGCCCATCCCGGCTTGTCCCACCGTATCATGTGTTGCTAAGAGCCCGTCACTCATGGCTCATCTAATAGTCTCTAAAGAAGCATGCCTATTCTCAAACGGGGACACTAAAGTTGAGGAAGCACTTGTCAGGGCTGCACGGATGGAAATGATGGAAACCAGGATGTAGAGTGGAGGCTGAAGGGCTCTCTTCTCTCTGTCTCTTGCTCTGCTTCTTCCTCCCTGTCAAGGGGGCACCTGGTGACCAGACCTCCCACCCTGGCCGGCCTCCAGCCAGCCTGCTGCCGTTCCCCTTCCTCCCCTCAAATGGGAAGCAGCTGCATTGGTGAGAAGACAGGTGGGGGTGGATGCGGTGGTGGGGGTGGATGCAGCGGTGGTGCTGTATCTGGCCCCGTGTATCCTGGAGGTTGTGTAGCTGATTGCAGGCGCCAGCCTTGCTGCTTGACAGTCATTTCGTTCTTCAGTGATTCAGTTTCCTTCTCAGCCAATCAGCAGGGATGCTGTGCAGAAGTCCGCGGGACCTATGCCTTTCCCGTATAAGAATTTTGATGGTCTGGTTTTCTGGGTCTAAGAGATGGCCCAGTATGGGTAAAGGCATTTGCCTCAGGTTTACTCTCGGTAGCCATTCAGGTGGTCTTTTGTCCTTTCTGTGATACTTTAAGTCTGTGTGCTTGCTTGCATTGATTGAGACGAGAGTCTTGTGTAGCCCAGGCCAGCCTTGAACTCACGACGAAGCCAAGAATGATCTTGAACTCCTGATCTTCTGGCCTCCATTTCTCCAGTGTTGGGATTACAGGCCTTTAACCACCACACTAAGTTTATACGGCACTCACGCGTGCTATGCAAGCATTGCTCTAATTGAGCAGCATGTCCCCACCTTTTGTTTGAATTTTTTTGAGACAGCGTCTTGATCTGTAGCCCAAGCTGGCCTAGAATTCTTTCCTTCTCTCTCAGCCTCCTGAGTGTGGTGGGGCTACAGACATGCACCGTCACAACGGGCTGGACTGAGTTGTTTTTCTGGGTCATTCTTGGAGCATCTGGTATCGCCTAACAGAATGGAGGGGCTTCGGGAAAGGGGCGGAACCTTCAACTGTTTCTTACAGGCAAAATTAGGGTTGGGGGTAGAGGGCAGGGGAAGAAAATGCTGGAGGTCTCCAGGCCTGTTTGGCTTGTGGCTAGAGGAGCCGGATCAAAAGGAACTCAGGACTGTTGAAAGTCCCTGAAGGGAGGGTGGGCCTTGAAATATATCCACTTGCCATGTTTGCATCTGGCTGGGAAGTGATGGGAGAAGACGAGAAATAAACACATTTCGAAGGTCTGCCGTTAATGAGGGGGTCTGGAGTTTCTGAAGCAAGAATCAGATTGCAAGACCCGGCAAGAAGACAAGCTGTTGAATGCTGGGAGAGCCCAGGAGACACGTCGGTGCACACCATACAACCCCGCAGTGTAGACAATGTTTTCTCATTCCATGGAGACGGAGGCTGAGGCCAGGCAAGTTCAGTGGTGTGTCCAAGGCCACCTAGCGAGTAAGAAGAGGGGGAGGGGGTGTTTTCCCCCTACCTCTTGGAAAGGGATTGGATGTGCTAGATGATGGGAGCTCTGACTTGTGTGGGTTCAAGGCCCCCTAGGCTCTTCCAGAACCACAACTACAAGCCGGTTCCCTAGGAGTCTGTTCACACCGCACCGTGCCTGCTGTTTTTGGCTCTCTTCCTCTCCACCCAACCTTGCATCCCCAGGGTTCCTCCACTCCCCAAGCGCTCCTTTTTCTTAGTCTCTGCAAGGTTAGTTGATGAGCCCATGGCCCACAAGACAGGCCAGCTGTAACTGTTGAGGACCCAGGAAAGGAGATTAACCCCTCCCTTTCCATGCCATTCCCAGAAGCCCTGATCTGTCATTCCTAGGGCTAAATCAGTCCAATCATGTCAACGGGCTGCAACTGAGCTCTGCGTCTGAACCCTGCAAGTGGCTGTCCATGTCCCTTCTGGGGAACGGCCTGTGTACTGCAGCGCATACGCACAGGCCAGGCCCTGCAGTACTGTGTGTGTGGTGTGCATGTGTGCATTTGTCTTTTTCTCTGTGTGTGCATTGGACGCATTTTTTGCCTATTAGTGTTTGTGGGAATTTTTTTTTTTTTTCAAGACAGGGTTTCTCTGTGAAGCAGTCCTAGCTGCCCTAGAACCCACTCTGTAGACTAGGCTGGCCTTGAATTCACAGAGATCTGCCTGTCTCTGCCTCCCAACTAATGGGATTAAAGGTATGTGCCCCCACTGCTTGGCTGGTGTTTGTATGATTTTTAAGCATACTACATATGTGAAATACTTATGAATAGATACCAGCAAGTTTGGCTCTATAACTTAAAGGACAAAGTATAAAATATTCATGTTCAGCTCTTTGTTTAAAAACTATTGAAAACTTTGGGGCTGGAGAGATGGCTCAATGGTTAAGAGCGAGCATGGGTTGCTCTTTTTTTTCTTTTTCTTTTTGGTTTTTTGAGACAGGGTTTCTCTGTAGCTTTGGAGCCTGTCCTGGAACTAGCTCTTGTAGACCAGGCTGGTCTCGAACTCACAGAGATCCGCCTGCCTCTGCCTCCCGAGTGCTGGGATTAAAGGCGTGCACCACCACTGTCCAGCTTGGGTTGCTCTTTCAGAGAACCTGAGTTCAATTCCCAGCACCCACATGGCAGCTCACAATTGTCTGTGATTCCAATCCTAGGGGATAAAATCTCTTCTTGAACATTAGGGTACACAGACACACATGCAGACAAAACACCAATATGCATATAATAAAATAAAAATCTAAAACATTATTTTAAAGTACTGAACATATTAGCTGGTGGTGCAGTCCCTTAATCCTAACATTTGGGAGGCAGAGGCAGACAGATCGTCGTGAGTTCAAGGTCAGCCTGGTCTACATGTAGAGCTCTAGGACATCCAAGGCTGCAAAGAGAAACCTTGTCTCGAAAAACCAACAAAACAAAACAAAAAAGCAGCCAACCAACCAACCAAACCAAACCAAACCAAACAAGGCCCAAAACATGAACATTTCAAAATGGAGCGGACAAACCATATCATGTGACACACATGACTCTTGTGATGTGTGTCACTGCCTACGGAGCTGGGCCCTTATTCAGGGCAAGTCCACCTCATATGTTTCTGTGTGTGGCTGTGTGACATACGTATGACGGAGGTGTGTGATCTGTACAGTGGCGTTTCTTGTGTGATTGTTGAGCACCTACTTATGTGCATTGTGTGCAAGGCCATGCGTGTGCGTGGTGCGTGTGCGTGGTGCGTGTGCGTGGTGCGTGTGCGTGGTGCGTGTGCATGAACTGGGGCATGAAATCAGAGCGCTTTTCTCACAACCCCCAGGCAGCTACCAGTGCCTATCAAAGGAAAGGTGTGTTTTATTTTTGGCGCCTTTACCACTGTTCCCATAATGCCCCAGGAGGCTTTTGTTTGATCGCCTTTGTTGGAACGGTGACAAGAACTTCCCTCCACCTGCTGCCACGGTGGTGGCCCCACCAGAAACCACAGCTGGGGGTGGAGTGGCTTCCTCAGCCCCTCACCCATTCACCTTGCACCCCTTCCAGGCATCAACATGCCCAGAGATGTGCCCAGGCTCCCAGACCCCACCCAGTCAATGTACCACCCACCGCACCTCAGAACTGGAGGGGGCGGGTGGAAAATATACGACCTAGCAGCCTTCTCTTGCTCCGGAAGAGCTGGAGCCGAGGTGACTTGCCCATGCTGCCCAGTGACAGCATGGTAGAACCAGGATGCCTGAGGGGGATTGGGAGGGGAGGAGGAGTCACCAACCTGGTCCAGGAGCATTGCTTTGCTCCAAGAATCTGGTGGTCTTCCTTATCTACCTGTGTCTCCTCCCAGGTCAGAACTCTGCATCCAGCAAGCGCTGAGAGATGTGTGTGCACCTAGCACAAGGCCTAGCGCCCAGCTCCCAAAGTGTTTGATGAGAATAAGCAGTGATGTGGTTGAAAGCTGCAGCGAGCAGGCAGAGGCATGGCCTTTGGAGGCCAGCTGGAACTGGCTGAAATCCTTTAGTGGTTTTATTGCTCTACGGGACTTCCACTTGGTGAGCTTTACTTTCCTGTCTGTAAAATGGGCCTCCTGTAGGATGGCTAAGAGAATTCGATAAGGTAAGGTTTGAAAACATACTGTAAGCAAAGCAGGTGACATGGTCGTAACACAGCTGCTGGCTGGATTACCATGAGTCAGTTACACCAGCCCTCTCTAACCCTTTGCCATAAGAATTCAGCGGGAGAGCTGGGCAGTGGCGGTGTTCGCCTTTAGTCCCAACACTCGGGAGGCAGAGACAGGTGGATCTCTATGAGTTCGAGGCTAGCTACCTAGTCTACAAAGTGAGTTCCAGGATAGCCAAGACTGTTGCGCATAGAAACCCTGTCTCAAAAAAAACCCGACCAACCCAACTAACCAAACAAACAAACAAAAAAGAAAGAAAGAAAAAAGAATTCAGTGGGAGGTGAATAATACCTAGATTGGACACTCAGCAATTGCCAGCCCATCTCCTCCCTTCTTCAAAGCCCCCCCGTTGGTCCCCAGCCCCTCTAATTCCTGTCACCCCTTCCATGCTCCCTCTCTTCCCACCCTTATCCTCCAAGTGACTCTTTTAACAATAGAGCTCTGAAACTCTCCCAGTCCCTGTCTGCTCCCAGCTGGCTCTCTGAAGGACAACTGGTGAGGATGGAGTGAGTGAGAGAGGCCATGGGCAGAGCAGGCACGAATCCTCATTGTCACCCCCCCCCACCCTGACTTTCTAGCCCCAGCTGCAGAGGCTCTGTGGAGCCCGGGTGTAAGGAACAGGGCCGGTGGTGAACAGAAGTGCCCGCTCCAACGAGGTGGCACATCCACCAGTCAGCTGTGGGAGCTGTCGTGAAGGAGGCAAAGGTGGTTCCCGATTGGGTGTCTCTTTGGCATTAGATGTAGCGACAGGCCTAGCGCTAGCCAGGCTTCAGAGAGCACCCTCGGGGCCGGAGGAAGATACCTCTGCCCCAGTCACTGGACTGTAGTTGCATAAATGATCCAAGACGAACGCGCACGAGTTCCCAGCCGCCTTGTGACTCAGGGAAAGGGTTCGGGGGCAATTCATCTGCAACATCTGTTATACCTCATCATGGCGGATGCTTACTTAGGACAAAGCATTTTGTGCTGGGCAAGCTCTGACTTTGAGTGAAATGTCTTCTCTCCTGCCCTGTTGATAGAGGACTTGGGTGCTGGACCTCAGGATCTCCTACCTGGAGCTCATACTGAGAGCTGAGAACTGGAGGTCGGGGAGCGAACTCTGTGTGTGACACAGCAAACCTGGCCTGTGAACTCCATGGGCTTAGTGGGCAATAGACAAAATAGGATTATAGCCATTTTCAAAGCGCACACAGGAGGGAGCGAGCCTGACATCAGCAGGGAAGTGTGACCAGATCACACACAAACCAGAGGGCGGGACCTGTGGGCCATGGACATCCTCTCATATCTGAGATCTCTGACTGGAGCTACCTCTGCTGTCAGTGTCCCAGTCTGTGTCCCTGGCTGGGGTGCCTGCTGGGTGAGTGAGCTGGGACTCAGATATCTGTTCCTGTGCCGTGGATGTTGGGAGCATTTGTTCTTCTGAAGCCAGATAAGTTGTTCTTTTGGGGAGAGAATCCCCAGGACCATCACCCCTAGATTTTTCTAGGGAAACATGTCCATTTTTTACCTTTACCTTGAAACAAACAAATAGTCATGGGCTTACTCTTCTCTAAAACTCAGAGGCTTGAGGGTGTGTGTGTGTGTGTGTGTGTGTAAGGGAGGTTGTGTGTGTAAGGGAGGGTGTGTGTGTAAGGGAGGGTGTGTGTGTAAGGGAGGGTGTGTGTGTAAGGGAGGTTGTGTGTGTAAGGGAGGGTGTGTGTGTAAGGGAGGGTGTGTGTGTAAGGGAGGGTATTGTGTAAGGGAGGGTGTGTGTGTAAGGGAGGGTGTGTGTGTAAGGGAGGGTGTGTGTGTAAGGGAGGGTGTGTGTGTAAGGGAGGGTATTGTGTAAGGGAGGGGGTGTGTGTAAGGGAGGGTGTGTGTGTAAGGGAGGGTGTGTGTGTGTAAGGGAGGGTGTGTGTGTAAGGGAGTGTGTGTGTGTGTAAGGGAGGGTGTGTGTGTAAGGGAGGGTTGTGTAAGGGAGGGTGTGTGTGTGTGCACACGCACTCACACTCGAGAATTTATCTGTCTACTGAATGTGCTCTCCAAGTCTGGTCTCCAATATATAGCCCTTAGACACACCCCAATGTCCAGCCCCTCCCCAACCCTTATCCTTTCTTCCCTCACCGCCAACACGTGGGCTTGTTTCTTCCCCACCAACTCTGTCCTTGGCTAAAAAATGAAAGTTGATTATCTAATTCCCAAACGAGATGACTTATTTTCTCTTTTCAAATAGGTCATATTAATGACAAGAACTATCTAAAGGGCAAGATAAGTTGTTTTTTCTTTTTTCTTTTCTTTTCTTTTTCTTTTTTTTTTTTTTTTTTTTTTTTTTTTTTTTTTTTTTTTTTTTTTTTTTTGGCAGGGTTTCTCTGTGTAGCTAGATCTCCTTCTGTAGACCAGGCTGGCTTCAAACTCACAGAGATCCACCTGCCTCTGCCCCTCCCCGGCCCCCCAAATGCTGGGATCTAAGGCCTACGCCACCACTGCCTGCCTGAGAGGTTCTTATTGAGTATGGATTGAGACAAGATTGAGGGTGACTCTGTCAGGTGGTGGGGTTGGAATTCAAGCGTTACTCTGAGATCAAAGAGCTCCTAGAGACCTCAATGACGACCTATTTTCTTTTCCTTGGGCCTCAGCTGTCTCACCTGGTCACCTGGCAGGGGAACTGAATGTGGTGGCCTTGAATCAGCAACCGTTTTCTTTCCCTGGGATGTCTTCCCCTCTTGCTCTCCACCATTTGCTTATCCATCCGTCTATTTCGTATGTATTTGTTGAGCTGGGGTCTTGTTATTGAACCTGAAGCTTCTGCTTTCATTGAGACTCAGCTGGCCTGAGGCTCCAGGACCTGCCTTTCTCCACTGTCCTCAGCACCAATCCTGGCTTTTGCATGAGTGTCGTGAATTCTGGATGCAGGGCCTCATACTGGTGCAGCAAACATTTTACCCCTGGGCCATCTCTCATGTACCACCCCCCCCCTTTTTTTTTCTTCAAGACAGGGTTTTTCTATGTACCTCTGGCTAGCCTGGAACTCGCTCTGTAGACCAGGCTGGCCTTGAACTCACAGAGATTCTCCTGCCTCTGCCTCCGGAGTGCTGGGATTAAAGGTATGGGCCACCGCTGGCCTTCTCTTTTTTTTTTAAAAAAGAAACATTTTATTTTTTTAAAAAAAATTATTTATGCTAGGTGGTGGTGGCGCATGCCTTTAATCCCAGCATTCAAGAGGCAGAGGCAGGTGGATTTCTGAGTTTGAAGCCAGATTGGTCACAGCCAAGGTTACACAGAGAAACCCTGGAAAAACAAAAACAAAACAACAACAAAAGACTTATTTATTTTTATTTTATGTGTGTGAGCGTCTTGCTGCCACATATGTCTGTGTGCCACGTGCACGCAGTGCAAGCTGAGGGTGTCAAATCACATGGGGCTGGAATTGCAGACCGATAATAGCTGCCATGCAGATGCTGGGAACTGCAGTGGGGCCTTGTGGAAGAGCAGCTTAACCACTGAGCCGTCTCTCCAGCCCTGGAATGTTTTAAAGCTCTAATTTCTCAAATATCACCCAAAAGATTATATCACTGGCTTGGGTGTTTCTAAGTACTTTCTTTTTATAGATGAAGTTTCCTCCTTACCTCAACCCTGGGAGGTAGGCTCTACTAATGACTCCATTATGCAGATTTGGAAACTGAGGCCTTGTAAGGGAGTGGGGCTCTGAAGCAGGCCATCTGGCTGTGGAGCGGGAGCTCCCTACTACCCCGCTCAACATTCCGGGCTCCTTGCTAAGTGTTTACCCAAATCGTCCGTGTTTTGCAATGGAGAAATCTGAGACTCAGAGCGGTTGAGCAACAGCTGAAGGTCACACAGCTGGGGAGCAGCAGAGTTGAGATTCAGGGCCGGCTGGGCTCCAGAACCTCTGTTCTGCATCCCCTTTGGCAACCCTGCCAGACCCTCAGGCTCCACAGCCAGCTTAAGCAACCTCCCCTCATCGCTGGGTCCCTCTGGGTGAGTCAGCTCTTTCCTCCATCTAGAGAATGACAGGGGCCAGCCCCTGCGCCCTGAGGTCTCTGGCAGTCTGCTGAACCTGTGAGACGAGCGGGGTGGTACCTTCCAGCAGGAAGGGCAGCTCCGTGGCCTGGGAATGTCTGAGATTTGACCTATGAGTACAGCCAGGGAGGATATGGATGGGGACTGGTGTGTGTGTGTGTGTGT
Source organism: Microtus oregoni (assembly GCF_018167655.1). Taxonomy (NCBI): domain Eukaryota; kingdom Metazoa; phylum Chordata; class Mammalia; order Rodentia; family Cricetidae; genus Microtus; species Microtus oregoni. Next base: position 1,610,418 of record NW_024544600.1, read on the forward strand.
GTGTGTGTGTGTGTGTGTGTAACAGGGGAGTGTTGAAGAAGCGAAGGGGTCTGTGGGCAATTCTAGGATGATGGCAAGGAGGTGCAAGCTTAGGGAGAGGGTGTTGTCGTACCAAGCAGATGAGAAGGGAGAATGGGAAAGAAGACCCAGGTGGGCTCCCTGGGTGTCCTTCTCTTCTCTTCTGGAGGACACCCTTCAGTTCAAGATAGGCACAAGAGTGCATCAGGCCAGGCCTCCGTGGTCAAGCCAGCTTAGGGCTGAGGTTAGAACTTCGGAGACACAGCAGTTTGGGGAATTAACATTGCTGGGGGTTTTGTTGTTTCTGTAAATATTTGGAGACGTCCAGTTATACTAGAAAAATGTATTTGAAGCCAGGGTGGCGTGTTTGTGTGGTTGGCCCAGCTTCCTTTTCCATGACCGCTCGGTTACATTCCTCCCCTGTAGGAATTGAGGGCTGTTTTCCCATCTGTAATCTCATTAGGATACACACCCCCCCACACACTCTGGCAGGTGCCCCTTGGGGACGTACGCATTCAGTGGCACCATCCTCCTGCCACAATGCCTGTGGTCACACAGTCGCAGCTGTACCTTTTAATATTCAGTACCCATCATCCCGAAAGCCGCTGCCCGCTGGCTGCGCTCGCTTGTGCCTCGTACTAGTCCCGTTCCTCCCAGTTCTGCTCAGTTCCAGACCTGACGAAGTGTGTTAAAATCCTCCTAGCCCCCTGCATCCTGTGGAGGAGGGGAATGGGTGTGCTTGTGGTTCCAAGATTAGAGAATGGGCATCCTTACGGGGCGGGCCCCATTTTCTTTGGGCTTAGGGGAAATTGGAATCATATCTCTGTGTGACTGGCTGGCCTCTCTCTCCTTCATGCCTCATCTGCACCCTGCCTCCAGGCTCAGAGGGCTTAGGGTGCCTTCAAACACTTTCCTGGGCATTGTAGGTTGGACTAACCTCTATGGCTTGGGGAAGGTAGGGACACAGTTGGACTCTGGGGAACAATGTCAGGGACACTTGGGCTGTGGCGGGGTGGGGTGAGGGTGGACAGAGTCAGGTCCTCTCCCTCTGCTTTCCACAAGGATCCCTACACTGCTGTCTTTTGAATGGAGATGTCCCTCCAACAGCCCCATGCTGGAACCTGAGCCAGTACTGATGGTACTGGAGCCCTTGGGGGATAACGGACTGGTCAGGAGGGTTCCGCCCTTCAGGAGTGGGGCTAATGCCTTAGAAAAGGGCTTGAGAGAACTAGCGTGGGCTTGATGCTCTCCGTCTCACTTCTAGAACTGTGAGAAGAGATTTCTATTGTTTATAAGTTTCCCCGACTGTGGTATTTTGTTATAGCAACAGGAACGGACTAAGACATGCGCTACAGAGGACCACTGTTACTCGAGGCCAGAAAAGAGGACTCTCCAGCACCCAGGGAGGAGTCCCACCCAGCCTGTGCCTCCTGTCTCATCCTAGCCCCTTACTCTAGAACACCACCGTGACCTCTTAGCGTCCCACCAAACGCGAGTTCTCAGAGGGGTTTGTGGAGGTCTGAAGGCTGCCCAACAAGGACCAGGGCTGCTCCCGGCTGGTGGAACAGCAAACACACCAGGGTGCAAACGCGGCTGGGGTCCACTAAGGTCCCCTGGCACAGACGCTCCCGGCATAACCTGGCCTTTCCGTTCTCTGCTCAGAGTGGTCTCCCATGTGCATGGCTGCCTGCACGGCCCTGGGCTCCCGCGAAATGAACATCCTGCCCTCCAGTCTCCTTCCTTCTCTCGTGGCTCCTGGGCTCCTCTCTCTGGAGGCACTCAGCGACCTCATGTTTCTGAGAGCTGAGAAAGGAAGGCTGCGGAGGAGGGGTGTGCAGAGCGGGAGCAAGTGAGCGAGAGCCATCAGGTGGAGTGTGGGGATTACCAAAGAGCTCACTCCCTTGCCCTTTACCAAAGAATTCCCCCCCCCTCCGTCTTTTAAAGTTGCTGTTTCCTCAAGGGAAATTTTTATTTGTGTCTGAGTAAAATGTGTGCTCTTATAAATCGAAAGCAGAACATGAGGAGAGGTTTCTGTTGCTGACAGAGAATAAAGAAGCAGCTTGCTGGCCTTTGTCAGCCAGCAGGGCCACCTTCCTTCTTGCCCCTGACCCTTCTCCCAGCTTTTTCCTCCCACCCGAGAGGAGAGGCCTGACCACTTGTCCGTGGTCATCCAGAGCCCCAGCTGGGACTGCGTTCAGGCTGATGATGCAGCCTGGCAGGCAGGAAACACCGCTCCCTCCCTGGGGAGAACTGAGGAGGGGCAGAGGGGAGGGGCAGCAGTGTTCTGAGGGAGCATGGAGACCACCATCTCTTGTTGGCTTGGTGACCGTGGAGAAGGAGGATGGAAGAAGGGAGCTAAGTCAGAGTTAATTAGACCAGTCAGTCCATGGGCTCCCCTTCCTTCCTCAAGCCAGGAAGTGATTCCTTCAGCTTGGCTTTGGGGGACAAAACCTGAGTTTCTGGAATATGTGACCTTTGTCCTTGAAACCACAGGACTTCTTGCTAGGCTAGAAGAGGGTTCCTGCAGAGGTCTCACCAGTCCATTCCCACCACGGGGATGTCCACCAGCCCCACACCCTTCACTCCAGAAGGTACGATGGCCTCTCAAATCTTACTTTCGTCTGTCAGTTTGGGGACAGCTGTCCTGGTTTGGGTAATCATTTCTCAGCAGAGTCTCTTCCAGCCTTGGTTGAGGTAGCATGGGTAGCGGTTTCTTTGGCCCCGAGGTCAACCTGACTGGCCAGACCTGCTCTTCCCTCAGCAGCTCTTTGGTGGGTCCTGATTCCTTGCATATGCTCCCAGTCCCCACTGTAGGGCCCCTGGGAGAGTTCCTCGTGGTCCGAGCAGGGGAGCCCTTATGGGGAGAAGGTGGTGGTGGTCTCGGCCTCCATGCTCATGGAAGCATGTCGCACGTGCCTGCAGGAAGACCACTGCCGGAGCTGCTCCTGGCTGAGGCAGCCCAGGTCCTTGAAGAGCTTAAAGAGGTCGCTGCGGAACTTGACCCCGATGAAGGCATACAAGAAAGGGTTGACGCAGCAGCGGACACAGGCCAGGCTGTAGGTGACGTCATAGGCGATGTTGAGCTGCTTGCTGAGTTCACAGCTGCTGTTGGTGATGTTGAAATTGGCCACCGTCTGGGCCAGGACCACTCCATTGTAGGGCGCCTGGAAGACAATGAATACCACCACAACAGCAATGATCACCTTGATGGCCTTGTTCCGCTCGAAGTTTCGTGCCTGGAGCAGGGTGCGGATGATGACGAGGTAGCAGAAGCTCATGGCCAGCAGAGGCACTAAAAAGCCGATGACCATCTGGGCCACTTGGATGGTGATCAAGGCCTCCACGTGGTCAGTGATGAGCGAGCATCTCCACGTGTCCTCGCTGTAGCTCTTCTGGAGGCCGCTGTAGAGCAGTTCCGGGGTGGAAAGCAATAGGGCCAGCATCCAGATAAAAACGCACGACAGTTTGCTGATGAGAAGCACGCGGGCGCGGTGGCGGTGGGCTGACACGGCCTGGACGATGGCCACGTAGCGGTCGATGCTGATGCAGAGGAGCAAAAGCATGCCGCTGAAGAAGCTCACTTTATAGATGCCAAAGATACACTTGCACAGGTAGACCCCAAAGATCCAGGACTTGGCTGCGCTATAGGCCCAGAAGGGGAGGATGAGGAGGAAGAGGATGTCGGCTACTGCCAGGTTGAGCAGGTAGGTGTCCGTCATGGTCTTGAGCCTCTTGAAATAGATGTAGGTCAACACCACCAGCCCATTGCCCATCAGGCCCACGAAGCAAATGACCGAATACATGATAGGGAGGAACCAGGCCTTAAAGTTCCGCACGTCTTTCTTGAAGCACACCGACTCATACAGGGTATAGTCCACTGTGGTGTTCTCAACAATGTAGTCATCTGTGACTTCGTCTTGGCAGAAGCACACCTGCAGGGGAAGAGACACCCGCTTAGCTAGCCGCCTAGGATCTGCTTTGGGACTCAGCCTAGGATGGTGCTTCTATCACGGACTTGCTACTTCTTGGAAATTCTCAGACCTTAGCCCCATGGAGCCAGCATCTCAGAAGGCAGGGCCCAGGAATCTATATTTGCCCCTCGAACTCTGAGTAAGTCTTTGATCTGAAATCACTGCTTTTTAGGCACCAGCGTGTGGGGCTGGAGATGTGGCTCAGTGCTTAAGACCGTGTGGTAGATGCTTTTGTAGAGAAGTCTGGTTTCGTTCCCAGACCTCACAACTGTTTGTGACCCCGGTTCCACAGGATCGGATGCCCGCTTCTGACCCCCCCCCCCAGACAGCCCGTATACGTGTGGTGCGCTTAATATGCATGCAGGCAAAACATTTGCACACATAAAATAAATCTAAATAATGAGTTTAGTGTGCACGTGAATTCCCTAAGGAGGGGGTCTTGTTAAATTGCACATCTTGCCTGGGTAGACTGAGGCAGGACCTGAAGTCTAGGTTTCTACTCATCAGTAGACACGATTTGATTTTTGCCAACTCTTGGGACACCCAGTCTCACAATTACTGTTGAAGGACTGGAGAGAGTCTAGAGTTTTGGGGTCTACTGGGGTTTGGTGGGGGCAAAACCTGTTAGGGTCAAGGTTGAGTAAGGTCTGGAGCAAGAAGAGAAGATCAAAGTTTCTGGGTAGGACTAGATTTCAGTTGATGGACCACTACTGTGGTGACTGTGGACCATTGGTAGGAGACATGGAGATTTCCATGGCTCCATGGTGCCCACTACACTCAGGTAGTAGATGCACGTGTGTACCACTGGATGGTCGAGCCTCCGGGGCAGGGCTCCTGCAATGCCCTTCCTATGGGTGCTCAAGCCCCTGGAAGGAAGCTCTCTCTTCTCCCACTCTCCCTCTGTGTTTCCACCCTCTCCACCCTCTCCCCACCCCTCTTTGCCTGACTTCCGACAGATCCCAATCAGCAGGGCTCAGCTGTTCTGGGCTTTTTTTAGCCCTTTTGCAAGGCTGCAGGGTGTGTGGGGGAAGGTTCAGCATCTGCTGTGATTTTTATCAATGGAGGGTGCCTGCTGTGTGTGTGTGTATGTGTGCGTGCGCGTGTGTGCATGCCTATGTGTGATAAAGATGGACCGCGGTAGATGAAGGGGAGTGGGTTGAAGACCTATTTTGGAAAGCTCATGGTTCCTTCACTGGGTAAGTGACTTTTAACCACTCAGTGGGAACCCACAGATTGTACCTTTACTGGCGACGGAGGGAGGACAAAGTGGCGTTCGGGCGCCTTTTCTTTGGGCATTGCTAACTTGGGAAGAAAAGTCTGCAGCAACGTTCTTTCCCTGGTCCAGGTGTGACTGTAACCCCCCCTGGGGGGGGGGCGGGAGAAGTTAGCTGCGTTTAGCCCCTCATGAATGGGTCCAAGGCCTTGGGTCTGAGGCCTGTGGATTAAGGGACTTCTAGACCCCTCGGAGGACAGAACTCCCAGCTTCTAAGAAGTGTGCTCCTCCGCCCCCCAGTCTTGTTCTCTCCCCCTCCCCTTGCTCCTCCTCCACACCCTCCCCCTAGGCTTGCCGCCTCTGCAGCCCACAGTCCCACCACATCCGGCCCTGTCTGAACCCCCCTTCCCCCAAGTGAAAGACAAAAACCAGCCACAGATGTCTTCACCCTTCCCTGGCCTTCCAGCCAGCAGTACAGGAGGGGAGGGAGCAGTGATGGGGAAGGGGCCAGGCTCAGGGCTACAGCCCAAGCTCCAGGGGGCCTCTAAGATGGGGTTTGGGGAACAGTGCCCAGCGTGGGGCCTGCCCCTGGCCTGAGCTCCTGGAAAGCTGCCCTTCTGGCCTCCGGACCTGGGGGAGAGTCAAATTCTGAAGCATTACTTCTCCAGACTGGCCTTGGTCACCCCCTCCACCTCCAGAGAGCTCCCACCCAAACGGAGGAAACTTGACTCTGGGAGTTACAGTTTGTCTGACTTGGTGCTTGCTGGGGCACCTTCTGCCTCCTGGTTGGGCAAGAGAATGGAGCACTGTGAAACAGGCTCTCTGCTATGCAGAATTCAGACCTCTATACGTGTTCCCGTCCTCTCTACAGGGTCCAGGCGCCACTTTCTCCCGCCCCCTCCCCACGGGCAGGCCAGATGGCCTTCTCTTTTAGGAAAGAACACACAGAATGAGGTTACAAGGAGAACCTTGGACTGAAAGGCAAGAGGAGACAACTTTGGGTGACTGGAGAGGAACCATTTTCCCAGCTCACAGACGGACACATGCCTATGTGCAAAACAGGCCCCTTCCGAGCACTGTGTTGCGCAGCGCGATTCTCTCTAAGAACTCAGAAACTGCATCTCTGTCTCCTGGGTGGGAAGGTGGGAGGTGAAGCGATGGAGGTGTGGGTAGGTCACTTCCCCCTGAGTTTAATTTAAGTGGGGACAAAGGAAGTCCAGAGAATGTCTGCCCCAACCCCCAAACCCCAGGAGAGAGGTGGCAGTCAGCTTAATAAATGACAGGTGGGCTGTGTCTGGGCCATTCCTTCCCTTCTAGGGAACCAGAAGTCCTGGCTGGAGAGGGGACGTGGAGGAGGGAAGAGAGTGCGCTTCCCCTGGCAGGAAACCTCACCTGGAATATGACAAGGAGAGCCACCACCAGCACGTTTTTCATGGGCTTGCCTGTAGGAGACAAAGGAGGTGATGTTATTGCCTGGCAGAGACAAGGCTCTGTTATTAAGGAAAGCGGGGGATTGGGGGGGGGGGTACCGTTGGGAACTTTCATCCCAGGCTCCAGGCATCGCATTTGCTGAAAGAGAACATCAGAACCAGATTGTGCGTTTGAACACCTGGCCTGCTGCCCAGCATCCCTGTCTTCACCTCCCTCCCTTCCTCCTCCACTCCCAGGTCTGGGAAAGAAGCAGAACAGCTCCCCCCTCCCCCCTCCCGCCTTGGCCCAGCCAGACTGTTGCTGGTTTGCAGAATCCATTGTACCCCAACAGCCCCTCAAGACTGCTGGCTTCACACAGGGGCCTGAGCACCCCCTTTTCCCATTCCACAGGAAGCAGGAAGAGGAGGCAGGGCTCCGGGGTGTTCAGGGTGTATGCACACATGTCCAGCTCTGCCCTGGTGACAGGATCCACTGGTCTGGGAGCATTTCTTGGTGTCCAGATGCGTGGACAGCCGCCTGTGAAGCCTTACAAATGTCCCAAGGGAGCTGACTTGTTTGCCCTCTTTTAACTTGTCTTCGAATGCCCTGTAGACAGGGACCCTTGGCTAGAACAAGTTGTTTGTGCTGTGGACAGCTCCTCATTCTGCTTAAGGCTGAGCCTTGGGCAAGCCTGGGTTGTGTGTCCTTCTAAGCAAGAAGACAACTGGCAAAGCGGTTTTATCTTATCCACCCATTTTCGCCTTTGAGACCCTTCTCTAGCCCCCGAATCCCAGTTCCTCAGATCCACAGGAGAGTCAGTCTCTGTGATGGGACGCGTGTATGTCACCTAGGCCAAACCAGAGACTTTGTTCCAGGCATCTTCAGGAGGCTGGGGGCCCTCTGGAGGTCGGGGAAGCTGCAGAAACCCAGAGGTTATGTGTCCTTGGCCATAGCACCACCTGCTGGAGTTTGAGCTACAGGACACCTCCATGTGCTCTAGACGGAGACTGCCGGGACTGGGGATTTTAAACTTGGCTACTCTCAGTACCAGCAGGGAGGGCATCAGGTCACCAGATGAGTGTTCTTCCCACCCGCACATCTTCCTTCATGCTACGTAGACACGTCTTACTAAAGCATAGCTCTGTGGTCTCTCCCCACGGTGCCTCCTTGCTAAATCTCCAAGAGTTCTTCCTCGCTCTAAAGATGGAGAGATCCTTATGCTTAGCCCAGTGCTCAAGCCTCCAACCATCTCCTCCAAGTCCTCGCCTCCCTAGCTCCACCTTTTTCTGGGGACAGCCAGCCAGTGTCCCCTTGTTCTCGGCTTGTCCCAGATCGTTTGCAGCCGGGAGTGGGAACATCACCACGTGGCCTCTCAGGTCCTCTCTCCTCCTCCTCCTTTCTAACTGAATTACCCCTTGAGCCCCCGTGCTCAAGGCCACGTGTTCATGCTTAACCACACTCTCTTCAGGGTCTGATGCACAGCCCTCCCTCCCCTGACTCATTTCGGTGTTTGCGCGTTCGAGGTTTCTTTCAACACGTCAACGTCTTTCGGTTATTGCAGGGAAAGCTCAATCTGACTGTCAGTGAGAGCAAGAACTCCCTAGGGGGGACAAGAACTGTTTCTCTGTTTTACTCTGTCTGCCCCATCTCCTGGGTCCTGTCCTGGTCCGTTGGCAGCCACTGTGGGGAGGGGCTCTAGGGCGTGTGATTAACATTGCCTTCTCATTCCAGGGATGCTGGATATGGGGTAGGGGCGAGGGGTTGGTGAGTCTCAGGGTGCTGTAGATCTAGGACAGGCCCTTTTGGAGGCAGTTCACCAGGGGAACTTGGGGGAATTCGCATGTGTGATGTCAGAAGGACCTGGTCAGTGGCAGTGAGTCACAAGGCTCCTACCTGTCATCAGTCATAAGGCAACTCGGCTCTTGGGCAGTGGTTGGGAATGTCAGGCTTGAGGAGCCACGGACTGAGGGGCTGGGTGTTTCCTGAGTTCTCGGGTTTGCAGAATGAGTATGATGAAAGAAAAATTCCCTAGCACTCCAGCCTGACCCCCCCCCCCCCCACCCTGGGAAACCGTCTCCCCCTCCGGCCCTAAAACCCCCACCTGTTTACTTTCCAAGTCCCCCCAGACTGCCCAGGAAACCCTGGCTGCCCACCATCGGGCTCCAGAGACACCTCAGACATTGTCCTCTCTGGACCTTCTCAGCCATGGTATGTAGGGACATGGGAGAGGGAGGAGGCAGAAGCAGGGAAGCGTTAAGGGATCCAGAGAGCAGATGGGAGGTAGGGATGTGAAAGCTGCTGGGAGCTTGTCAGTAGGGTACCAGATCTTTCATCAGTGATACAGTTGGCACTCACTGGGTTCTCATCGCGCTGTCCACATACGGGTGCCCTCGCCTCGTCCGTTTATGGATACCCTGGGAGGTTCTCACGTGAGGAACCAGAAGCACAAGGCTTCCCCAGGGTCACCCAGCAGGCCGTCTAGCTGTGGAAACCACACTCCTACCCGCTCTTGCTATGTTTCTTCCCCTCAAAAGATCTTGGAAGCTACTAACTGTACTCCTTTTACATTCTAGAGAACAGAGGCCCAGAGAGGTTAAGCTGCATTACTGAGCCACACAGCTACGAAAATGTAGATCAGAGATGTGAGTGAGACTCCTAGCCTGGGTTCTCACGACAGAGTCATGTGACATTCCTGATGGTCCTCCACAGGCCAAGGCAATTCTTGCCCTCTGTATTGTCACTGCCACCAGCTGCCCATTTCTGTTGCTTCTACACCTTCGTCTCTTGAAGCCGGGTCCCTTCTCTGTCCTGATCCAAGGCCTTGCTGTTCCTCACTCTTTCCAAAACATACATTTCATCTGTTTACCCATCTCTTTGGAAAGAGGGGGAAAAAGAACTCTTTGCTGGCTCCCATTCTTTTTAGGATGATGTATGGACCCCCTGATGCTGTCACACAGAGCTGTAAGGATTATCCCAGTCTGGCTTCCTTTTTTGACACACCCACTTTCCCCCACTCCCTTTGGCCTGTGCCTTTTCCTCCTTCTTGTCCCTCTATGGCCTTCACCAGAGCTGAATGAGGAGTCCAAGGTGTGTGTGGGGTGTGTGACCATATGGAGGTCAGAGGTCATCAGGGGTCTTCCTTACTTTCTCACCACCTTTTTTTTTTTTTTTTTTGGAGACAGGGTCTCTCACTGAACCTGGAGTTTGCCAGTGCCCTAGGGATCCACAGTCTCTGCCTCCCTAGGGCTGGCATTGCTATGACCAGCTTTTAAACATAGGTTCTGAGGCGCCGAACTCAGGACCTCGTGCTTGTGTGGCAATCAGCTTCCTGACCGAGCCGACTCTCTGGTCCCTCATTTGCCTTGTTGACTTCCGATGGCCATAGAGTCTGAAGTCCCTGCCACATCCTGACCCAACTTCTACACGCTCTTCCCAAACACAGCGTAGATGCGTCCCTGATCCGCACTCACAGTTTTGTTTTTCAGTCTTGTCCTCATACCCTAGGGAGTGCTGGAGCATGTTGACATATATGTTATCTCCCCACCAGACTGGCTATTCATAAAATTCTCGCTGAATGACACAGTGACTGGAAGAGAAAACCCATGAAAGGGGAATGTTTTCTCCTAGCTACCCTGGGCTACCGTGTTGTTCTCCACAGCCAGGCTTCTGAAGGGCCGGGAGGGGCTGACCCTGAATCCCCTTCTGCCACCATCTGTGGATCAGTGGTGAGACACAAGTCTCTCATGGGTTCGTTTTTCTTATCTCTGCTTTTGAGAAGTTGTGCTGAGATCTGTGGCCCCATTTCTTGAAGGTGGGGAGGGCACCTCAAAGGCTGCTCATTCAAATCACGAAAGAGCCCCGGTTTGGAGTTTTTCATTTTGTATAACAGAAACCCGGCCTCCTCACACACTTCTTGTCTCTGCTGGGCAGACGGGGAGTGAAAAACAGATTCTTTGTGGCCCACCCGCCCTTCCAACGGCCCGGAGCCTGTTTTGAGCAAAGGTTCTGGGCAGTTTCCCCTCACACCAGCAGTTCAGGGTTAGCAGTTGGGGTGCTTTTGAGATGAGTGAAAAAGCAAGCCAACCCCTTCTTCCAGGACCAGAGGTTTCCCCGCCCCCTGTACCAAAGCCATGCGTCTAGCATCCCCAAATCTAGTCTGGGAGAGGCACTCTATCATGTCCCATTGCCAGGAAGGCTGGTGTCCATCCCCCGTTTGTGTTAAACATTTGAACCTTGAATGGATCAACTGGGATGGGAGAATTTACACCATGGAAATTAGCAAGTGCTATAAATTCAGAGCCTTCCCTCTATCCTGGGAGCTGCTTCTTAGAAGTTAATATAGGGAAGGTGGAGAAGGTGGACAGTGTGAGCACCCTGGGACAATGACTGGTGGAGGTAGATACCTGGGGAGTAGGCATAGAAACAGGCTGGTGGCAGAACAAGCTGGAGTAGACAGATAATCAAAATCTAAAACCTACTTAGAGTGATTGATTCCATCCATCCATCATCCATCCGTCAATCATCCACCCATCTATCCATCTACCCATCTACCCATCCATCCATCCATCCCCATTCATTCAACATCCATCCATCATCTATCTATCTATCTATCTATCTATCTATCTATCTATCTATCTATCTATCCATCCCCACCCATTCATCATCCATCCATCCATCAATCATCTATCTATCTATCTATCTATCTATCTATCTATCTCCATCCATCAATCATCTACCCATCCATCCATCATCCATTCATCCATCTACCCATCCTTCCACTCATTCATCTCATCAATGTTTTCTAACTATACCCTGAAACATCTGGGAGGCAGAGGCGTAAAAACAAAACTCTGCTTCCCCTGAGTTCCCAGCCAGCAGAGGTGGTCACCATATATACCTTCCACAGCTGGGTCCAGACCCAGTGTGCAATGCATTCTGGGCAGGGGAGGCAGAGATAAAGGTGCTGCTGGCTGTGGTGTGGTGGGGAGGGGTGTGAGGGCAGCACCAGGGAACCTTCACTTTTTAAAGTCAACCCCTTGTGGCTTTGAGGCCGCAATGGTGCTTTACTGGCTGATGAGCGGAACCCTCTAGGAACTTGGCCTTTTTAGCCTCAGTGGGGTCTGACTCTGCAGCCGAGATTTATGATTCGTAACTGGGGAGTCTGGGGCTGGTCTACCTACTCTGTGCCTCCTGGGACTTCCCTAGTACTTTGCAGAGGCTATGCTGAGAGGAGCAGTCTGTCTGCTGGGCTGTGGTGGGTGCTGTGCTCAGAGGTCTGGCTATGGCTTCTCTATGCTGAACGCTTCCCTCCTCCTCCCCCCTTGGTCACTGGTCCTTTAACTTGCAAGAGGCACTGAGCTAATGGGATGGGTAGGAGGGGAGAGAGAGAGACAGAGAGACAAAGAGAAAGAGAGGCAGAGGTTGCAGCTTGCATTTGGATTTGCATGACCCCACAACACACAACACTGCCCCATCCAATTTACTCTTTCTTATCAAACTCCACAGGGTTGGGGATTCAAATCCTGGTTTAACAGGAGAGAAAAGGTGGGCACAGACAGGGAGCAGGGTGTCCTGAGGTGCCAGAGAACGTCACCTATCACTCCCAGCTGAGAACAAGTTCTATCCAGGTCAAACAAGGTCAGCCAGCCACACTCTTTATTCCCTGCTGCTTTAGAAGATGCCACTTTATTCCCCTTGTTCCTCCTGGCATCTGTCGCCGTTCCCTCCCTTTCAGACGGGTCTGAAAGAGCAGGCACATCCTCGGGGGCTGGGGGCAATAGGGTGACATTATCTGAGAGCAGCTGCCAGTTCATACCAACTGCCCTGATTTCTCTGGCGGCTCCCCTCAGGACCCAATCCCACCCTAGACTCATTGCCCAGTATCTGGTTTTTCTACTCGCATGAGGAGGCTTACTCACCCAGGTCCATGATGCTTTCTGGGCAGCTGAAGTCACACAGGAAGGCTGTACTTGTGTCTCTGTCTCCAGCTACCCCTGTCTGGGAGGAAGTGGTATTGAGCCCCTTTTAAGTAGTAAGAGAAGACACCCTCGTCCTTGCCCCTCCCACCCCTGCTCCTCCCTTAACCCTCCCTTAGAGTCTTCTGAGACCACAGGGTAAAAAAAGTGACAGAGTGACAGCCCCACTCAGTGGTCATAGGACTCTGAATCACGGGTCCTTTACATTCTGAAGGGTCCTGGCACCACCTGGTAGAGCCTCGGCTAGGGGCTTTTTCCATCTGTGGTGCCCAGCTGGCTGGCTGGCTGTGCCATGAGGCTCAGGAATCAGAGATGGGCTTCGTCCTTCTCTTTGTTTTGAATGTAACTCTTTTCAGAGCAGCATGGACTTGAACAACAGCGACTGTCCCAGCATCCGCCTGCACAACTAGTTAGTGTAAGGTCCCTTGAGGGGTCTGGCCATCATGGATGGGCCCGTGAGCCTTCAATGACAAAACCACAAAGTGAAAGTTGAAGAGTTTGCTTTTAGTGTTTAAAGATGCTAGATACGAGAGTGCCTGTAACCCCTTGGCTTTCTCTGCCACCAGAGACGGCATCTGTGCCTTTACCAGGCCTAAGCCATTATCCAAACTGGCTCCCTACAGAGAACTTTACCTTATTTTATTTATTTATTTATTTTTATTTATTTATATTTCTTGAGACAGGGTCTCCTTTGTCATCTAGCCCAGGCTGGCTTCACACTTGCAACATAGCTGAGGATGACCTTGAACATCTGGTTCTCCTGCCTCCACCCGCCTTGTGCTGGGATGAGTAGGCACATACTACCATGCCCCATTTACCCCAGAGGGAGACTGGTAATTCGTGTTTTAAATTAAAAAAAATATTTTTATTAATTTTATTGTTGTATGTGTGTGTATGACTTGTGTACACGTGTGTTTGTGTGTAGTCGTCTGCATGAATATGGGAATTTCATGCCATTGCTCGTGTGTGGAGGTCGGAGGACAACTCCAGGTGCCAGCCATCTTCCCTTTTGTTGGAGGTTCTGGGGATTTGAACTCAGTTCCTCATGCCTTGTGAGGCAAACTCTTTTATCCACGGAGCCATCTCCTCAGTCCAATTAGTCTATGTTTTAAAGCAAACATAGAGTCCATGCTGGGCTTGTTAGGCGGCCACTGAGTTCTAGAGCAAATATCTGAATGTTCCATTTCCAGGAAAGATACCTGTACATTTTCATCTCTGGCCACTGGCTGCAGTCAGTTCAGCGAGGGACAGTCCCTGGCACGGAGTTTGGAATGGCTTAGCTTTGCTTCTGTACTAAATAGTTAAAAAACAATTGCCATGGCAACATAATGCTTCAAGCCCTCACTTGTTCCTTTTGTTCTGCTCAGTGTATAGGGACTACATTTCCCAGATAGCTTTCCCTTTGGCTTCTGGGGAGAACGGACCAATGAGGATGCACTGACAGGCACTTGGAAGGTTAAAAGACAGGGCTATGCCAGGATGTCTCTTTTTTCTAAATTAAAAAAAAAAACAGTTTTGTTTAAATATAGTTCATATGCTATAGTATTTGCCTTTAAAAAAAGATTTATTGATTTTTATTTTATGTGTATGGGTGTTCGTCGGAATGGACTTATGTGTACCGCATGTGTGCCTAGGGCCCGTGGAGGTCAGAAGAAGGCATTAGAGCCTCTGGAACTGGTTATTGGTGGTTGTGAGCTGCCACATGGGTGTTGGGAACCGAACTGGGGTTCTTGGCAAGAGTATCAAGTTCTCTTAACCGCTGAACCATCCCTTCAGCCCCAACATCTACCCTTTTAAAGTAGACTTTTCCACGGTGTGTATATATATTCACAGAATTTACTGCACCACGGTAAATACTGAGTTATTTTTAAGTCAAATCTTCTGCCGTTGTTACCAGTGGTTCCCATTTCTTCCCACTCACACAGACCCTCACGGCCACAGATCTACTTTCCTTCTGTGGATTTGCTTCTGACGGTTATTTCATATACACAGACATATGCCACATGTGACCTTTGAACCTGTCTTCTTTTAACTAGATTCATCTCTGTGCAGTACGTTTCAATTCTTTATTACTTTCTGTGGTGAATAGTATTTCATTGTCTGGATATACCACACTTCTTTTATCGACCACCAGTTGGCTATATGGATTGTTTCTACTGTTTAGCTATCATGAGTATTGCTGCTATTGATATTTGTATACAAGTCATTATTCTACTTTTCTATGCCTGTGAAGAGACACCATGACCAAGGCAACTTATAAAAGAAGTCAGTTTCAGAGGGTGAGCCCATGACCATCATGGTGGGGGACATGGCAGCAGGCAGCAAACAGGGTATAGGAATAGTAGCTGAGAGCTTTTGTGTTGAGACGAGAGAGAGAGAAAGAGAGAGAGAAAGAGAGAACTGAAACTGGGGTGGGCTTTTGAAACCTCCTCCATCAAGGCCACACCTCCTGATCCTTCCAAAACAGTTCTACTGACTGGGGATCAGGTATTCAAACATATGAGCCTATGAGACCCTTTCTCGTTCAAGCTACCACGTCCTTTATCCCAGAAGTTTCTCTCTCATCTCATTGATTAGTCTTTCCCATCTCACTTTTTAAGCTTATGTGTTACATCCCCAGCAAGACACTGAAGCTGGGACTTTGGGACTGCTGCCCTGTTAGACCAGGTTAGATCAAGAGAATTGAAAAGTCAAAACAGGACCTCTACAGCTAGAGCTCCTATGAAATCCCATGGCACCCTGAGGACCACTGTGGCCCATGCTGTGATGAGCATGTGTTTGTGTATGACAGTGAATTCTGAGTTTGTATTCTCCAATTGCAGCTTCACAGACTCCAAGGTATTATATAAAGGCAAGTCCACAGGAGAAACCAATTAAAAGAAAGTACCCTGACTTCATCTTTTGTCCTCTGAAACTGGCTGCCTTATGGGAGTGGAGACTGTTCAACAAGGCACACTTAAGTAGCCGGGGCTTAGTGAGCAGTTGATTGGTGGATGGTGTGACTCCAAGTTTTCCCTGAGATGGTGACCCTGTCTTCTTTATTATTTCTTTATTAGAAGCTGATTATAGAGCCGGGCAGTGGTGGCACCCAACTTTAATCCCAGTACTCCGGAGGCAGAGGCAGGCAGATCTCTGAGTTGGAGACCAGCCTGGTCTACAGTGTGAGTTTCAGGATAGCCAGGGCTACACAGAGAAACCCTGTCTTGAAAAATCAACCAACCAACCAATAAATAAATAAAAACTTAAAAAAAAAAACCTGACTTCAGAGCCCAGTTGAAGCAGTAGCTTGAGTAGGATTTGTATTATTTCAAAATAGATACTCTTGATCTTAGGTATGGATCCTATCTGCTTTTCAAACATTTTAAAATGTTTATTAGAGAGAGAGAGAGAGAGAGAGAGAGAGAGAGAGAACAAGAGCTTGTGGGCAGGCACATGTGCCACAGCACGCTTGTTGAGGCCAGAGGACATCTTGCAGGAGTTATTTTTCTCTTTCCACCCTGTCAGCTCCTGGGATCGAACTCAACTTGTCAGGCTTGGCAGCAAGCACCTTTACCCACTAAGCCATCTTGCCTACCCCAGAACCCTATCTGATTTGTTTCTGAATGATCTCATTTATTCATTCAGTAAATATTCGATGTAAGCTTGTGTGTTTAGCATGGTGATGGACTATACTGCTCTAAAGACAAGCACACATGATCCCTGGCCTTTCTAAGTTTACATGGAGTGTGTAGTCTATTTGGATTGCCATAATAAAATATCACAGGCTATGTGGCTTAAACAACAGAAATTGGCCTAGTGTGGTGGTACATGCCTTTAATTCCAGCACTCAAGAGGCAGAGACAAGTGGATCCCTCTGAGTTTGAGGCCAGCCTGGTCTACAGAAGGGAGTTCCAGGACAGTCAGAGGTGTTACGCATAGAAACCCTGTCTTGAAAAACCAAAACCAAGAAGAAAAAAAAAGTCCCACAACAACAGAAATGTATTTCCTCGTGGTTCTGGAGGCTGGAAGTCCCAAGTCAAGGTCTAGCAGGGTCAATTTCCCGTGATGGCACTTACATACTACTGAATCAGGACCCTACTCTCTGACTCCGTTTAATTTCAATTTTCTCCTTAGATGTTTGACTCTTCAATCCAGCCTTTTGAGAATTAGGACTTCCATGTGTGCTCTTTCTGGGTCATGGTGCTGGGAAATATCCAGTCCATAAGAGTGAGGACGATAGACAACGTGATTATCAACCGAGGTTTCTGGTACAGAGGCAGGAGGATTGCCACAAGTACAAGGCCAGCTAGGGCTGCATATAGAATACCAGACATGCCAACTTTACAGAAGGAGACTCCATGACCAAAAAGATCCAAACAACAAAACAAAATGAGGCAAATTACAAGCAATATGAGAAGAGGAAAAGCGCCCATGAACATGTTAGCGAAGGACATGGAGGTAGAGAAGACTTCTGGAAGCTTAACAAATATCACTTGGCAATGTTGGTGATGTGCTCAAGTCTCCACTGCATTACTTTTATGGCTTTATATATCATATATTAAATATCACGTATTTCAAGATATTTAAGAAACACCGTTGACTACAACATTGCGGGAGTTAGCGAAGGGGACAAACTCAGCCTAGCATAGGAGCGGTAGGAAGGCAATTCAGATGCCTGTGGGAGCCAGGAGTACCAGGAGGGGTGTGAAGTGGCCCAGGTGAGGGAGGAAGACAGTGCTGAGTGGTCAGAAGTCTCACTCAGTCAACTTCAAAAGGGTTGCTGAACTTGGTCGTTTGGAGGCCAGAGAGAGCCACACTGCTTAACTTGGCCTCATTTCAGAGCGACGAGGCCGCTGGGCCTGATTTCTGGCTTTGATGCCTGTTCTTCGGCTAGGCTGTGTTTGGCATGTGAGATAGTTTTGGTTGGTATGTTTGAAATGAGGCTTTCTGTGTTGCTGTGGGGAGTAATGACATGCTAGATTTTTCTTAGGCATCAGTCTGTGTCAGTCAGTCTGCCCATCTGTCCATTTGTCCAGCAACCATTGATGAAAAACCTACTGCGGAGGTTTGGGGGTAGTTCCTCCTCAGATTTTAGGGTCTACCAGTCATAGTCTGGGGCTTCTAACCAGGGACAAATAATATCTCCAGGTTTCTACGTGGCTTCTGTATTTCCGAGCACAGGTTCCATTGCCACAAGTTCAAGGCCAGTCAGGACTGCAGGTAGAGTCCCAGACCTGCCAAGTTTATAGACTGAGACTCCATGACCTATCTCGTGTAACCCACAGGCTGTTGTGTTTGGTAGGTTTCTATTCTGCGACCCCAGAAACTGAGACTTAGTTTCAAGACCTTTCGTTTAAAGCGAAGGGGTTTTCACCTGATGTCAAGCTAGCTCCTGATGATGCAGGGCCTGGCCTTAAAGGGCCAGAGCTATGACTCTGACCTCTCGGGCTGGAAAAGATCCCACTCCACAAGGCTCACTATATTTACCCCTGTGTCTTGGAGCATGTATGTCACTGCTTCTTTTGGAGAAGTTCTGCCCGGGGGCAAAGGTTTCAGAGCGTGAGTGGGAACCAGGACCTAGAAGTCATCTTCAAAACCTTGTCACCCAGCCACTTCACTGATGATTATCCACAGGGCAAAAGAAGAAGTAGCCTAGCATGAAGGAACGCAGCAAGTCTTGAGACATGGGGAAAAGGTCTTTGACCTGAAGAGACCCAGGAAAAGAGCCAGAGCAGAAACTTCTGGATGGAACCAGGTCTGCAGAAACTTCCTGTTGTCTTTCTTGCACAGGGCATGCACACTCAAGCATCAGCTTTCTTGTCCACTGACATCACCCCAATGTATTCTAGGCCTCTCAGGCTTGCAATTCAATGAGTCAAGTCTAACTAAAATTATACCTCTTACCCCTGTCCTCCGCCCCCACCTTCAAGCTCCTTTAGATGTTACCCGGGAATGATCAGTGTGCTGACTAGTTTTATGTCAATTTGACACAAGCTAGAGTCATTTAGGAAGACAGAAACCTCAGTTGAGAAAATGCCTCCACCAAACTGACCTGTGGGAAAGCCTGGGAAGCGTTTGTTTGTTTGATGAGTGATGTGGGAGGGGCCAGTTCACTGTGGGTGGTGTCGCCCCAGGCCCAGTGGTCTTTGGTGAAGGAAGGGTTGACAATCTAAAATCAGCAGGCAGCTGAGAAACTCCAGATAGGAAATTGATAAGATCTGCTGGCAGTTAGGAGCTGGGGCTCTGCTCAAAAGAAAGTCAACTTCTGGATAAGAACCTCCCTTGGTGTTTACAGCTCTGAGACTTCAGGGAAGCGGCTGCAGAGGCAATTTTCCAACCTCAAAAGTTTCCTTTCTGTCCTATAAAGCCCTCAGGCCCCCTGCACCTTGGTGCACAGTCCCCTCCCCCTCCCAGAGGGAGCACTGCCTTTCACAGTCCTACCAAGAACTATGTGTTTCTGTTGAAGTACATCTCCCCTTCCTTCCTTCCTTCCTTCCTTCCTTCCTTCCCTCCCTCTTTCTTTCTTTCTTTCTTTCTTTCTTTCTTTCTGTTTTTCTAGATAGGGTTTTCTCAGTAACAGCTCTGGCTGTCCTGGAACTCGCTTCATACAACAGACTGGCCTCAAACTCAAAGAGATCTGCCTGCCTCTGCCTCCTGAGTGCTGGGATTAAAGGCGTGCACCACTACGGCCCAGTTTCATCTCCCCTTTCTTTTGTTTTTACATTACCTTGATTAATGGGGGATATAACATAGCAGGCTTTGCAAGCCAGAAAGCAGCACTCCTCCAAAGTCTCTGCACCAGTTTCTGCTCCCGGGTCCCTGCCCTGCCCTGCGTTCCTGCCCTGGCTTCCTTTGATACTGGACTGTGACACGGAAGTGTAAACCTATAAAAACTTCCTTTCCCCAAGTAGTCTTTGGTCGTGCAGATCTGGCATACACTTAGGGACACTCGGAATTTGAGAGATGGTCATCTCAGACTTTACCTAGAATTTTGTGACTCAAAGAGCTAAGAAACTTGTTAAATTTCAGCACAGGTGCAGTCTTGTGTTGCCTGGCTAGTGTTAGGAACTTTATTTGGAAGATTTTTTGGGGGGGAGGTTGGGGGTTCAAAGCCTCAACAGATCTTTGGTTTCCAGGGGTAAAAGGACCAAGAGATGTGATCTGCCAGGCTGCAAGGAGGAAATGTTGGTTTTTATTTTCCCCTGCTGTTGTGATCAAAAATACCCTGACAAGAACACTTTAAGGGAGAATGGGTTTATGTGGCTCACAGCTCCATGGGTACAGTCCGCCATGACTGGGGAGTCAGGGCCACAGGAGCACGAGGCAGCTGGTGACATTGCATCTGCAACCAGGACACAAAGGGAGCTGGACACTTGCGATGGAGCGCAAGCTCTCTCCTTTTGATGCAGTCCAAGACCCAAGCCCAGGCACAAGCCGCTCACTTCTGAGGTAAGCCTTCCTATCTCGGGTAAGGTACTAAGGACACCCACTCCCAGGCTTGCCCAGAACCTTGTCTCCCAGGCGATTCTAGACCCTATCAAGCCGTCAATCACTATTAACCTCCACAAAGAGAGCGCTCTTTTGGAGGGAGGAAAGGGAAGAAGGGCTGGGCACAGGCTGGCGGGAAGCCTAGCGTCACCCTGACACCTGTTGCCATGGTTGGGTAGTGGTTTCCTGTACTTGTGGACACGTGAGCAGAGAGAACACAATGGGTTTGCCTTGGCAGGAAGAGGCTTCCTGTTTTGCTGCGAGGGCTCATTGTTGGACATTGAGAGGAGGAGGCATGTGTGTCTGTGTTTTTCAAGTTGCTAAGGTCCCTGAGGAGAGGGAAGGCGACAGGTGTGGATGGGGTCTGTAGATGACAAATAGGAAAACAGGGGTGGGGGGTCTATTCTTTCGGAGTTACTCATCCAAACCTCACACCATTTAGGAGAGGGCCAGTCTGGCTATGCTGCCCTGTTGTCATGACAACTCCAAGCAACAGCCTTGGGGCTCACCTGAGGGTCGTCTTAATGCCGCCTCACCCTCTGGTAAGAGTCAGTGTTGACTTCTGAGGTGACCTTTATTTAAGAGAGGTGGCAAGCCCCTTAGCTGGGAGGTTTGAATTGAAACTCTGCTGAGAACAAATGGAGGAAATGATGGGATTGGTCTGGTGGCAAAGGGACGAGTTGAGCCAAAGCGTGTACCCCGAGTCCCGCATGCCTGTTTGCACACCTAACAACTGACTTAGACATCCCGAGTGCCCTGATGCTTGTGTAGGCTTGGAGCTGTCTGCAGTAGTGAAGAGGCTTTGGGTTAGCTGGCTCGGCCAGCTCTCTGTGGGTCCTTTCCTCTCACTTCCTCATCTGGAGACTGGAGTGGGGAATACTGGCCGTCTATCCTGGTTTGGTCTCACCTTTGGGGACCCCGCTAATTTATTTATTTATTTTTTTGCACATTGATGTTTTGCCTGCATGTCTGTTTGTGTGAGGGTGTCAGATCTTGGAGTTACAGGCAGTTGTGGGCTGCATGCTGGTGCTGGGAGTTGAACCTGGATCTCCTGGGTCCTCTGGAAGAGCAGCAAATGCCCTTAAGCACTGAGCCATCTCTCTAGCCCTCCCCACCCCCATCAGGTTTTAACTTGTCATTCATTCAAGATCCAGCTTACTTGCCGTTCTTGCAGAGGATCTCGGTTTGGTTCCCAGGATCCATGAGGCAGCCAACAGCTGTCTGTAATTCCAGTGCCAGGGCATCCGATGAAGCCCTCTTCTGTTTCTCACAGGTACCAGGTGTGCTCACGGTGCACATGCATGAAGACAAAAATATTCATAGACATATTTTTAAAAGATCCAGCTCAAAGAGCTCCCAATTCCATGAGGAATTTCCGGTGGCCTCACGCCCGCAGGATGCATTGTGACACTGGGGTGTCTAAGCATCTTTCCTCCTCTCTAGTGGGTACCTCATCGATTTCTTAACACAACAGGTATTCTTTGTGCTCAACCAAAAGGCACCTGGGGTTATCTGAAACAGATTTCCATGGATTTGACCTCAGATAGGCGCCACTTACAGCTCATGCAAGAGTAGGAAGGAAGCAGGCAGAGGAGTGAACTCAGGGAAGCAGACTTCCACGGCCCCTGCTTCCGAAGGTCAGCATCAGTTTCTGCTAATGGGCAAAGTTCACAGTCTCCACTCTGAGAAATGATTCAGGCTTGGATGAGGGAGCACAGCCTGACCTTCAGGAAGCTTCCAGACAGAGAGGCCGATCACCATTTCTGGGATCTGAGAGACTGAGCAGGGATGGGAGCTAGCATTTACGCAGTACCTATGGCAGTACTTACTCTCGGTACCTATGGTCGGCCAGACCCCAGAACACGTCATTTAATCTTACAACAGTTCTGTGAAGTCAGTGTTGAGATGTCCATTCTAGAGATGAGGAAACAGAGTCGGAGAAGTTAAGGACTTTCCTAAAAGAGACTCCCAGGCTGAGAATGGAACTCCCCATCCAGGTCTTCCCCTGACACCATTGTTGAACAAGGAACTCAGTTTCACAACTACTGACGACGGCTCCAAAGCCAAAAACTTCTGCTGTCCCAACGCCAGTACCAGTAAAGAAACGAAAGCTCAGTGCAATACTAGGGTTTATTCCTATAGTTCCCATTTCTTAAGCACCATCTGCATATGTGCTTCTGATTGGCAGAGTGTAGGTCACGGGCCTGTATCTGGGCTGTGAGGTTAGGAGTTCTTGGTTTCTTGGTGGGGCAGAAGAATAACAAGGGAATTCCCTCCAGAAAGGGGGGTGACCGGTGAGATGCTGAAAGGCCTCAGACCCAGGAGATGGCTGCCACACGGTCCCTCCCTAAATGGCACGTCAGAGGAACTTAATTTATAAGCCTTAATATATTCCCTTTTGAAATTCCCACAGCTTTCTTAAAATGTGGTTTGGAACAAAACAACAAACAAACAAACAAACAAGCAATCATGACATAATTTTAAAGTATAATTTACATATAGTAAACTTCAGGTATATAGTTCTAGGGCTTCTGTCTTTCTCTACCCCCTGCCCCCGATACTGATAATTGTCTCGACACTACCAGAAGCAAGATGCAGTTAAGTAATAGCTTCTTTTCCTTGCCCTCCCCAGACCCCTTGAATTCCCTCTGTAGTCTCCATCTCCCTCCATGCTCAGCCTTGAGAACCACCCTTTTGTTTTTCTGTCTAAGGATTTTGGAACAAAGACTTTCAAAGCAGAGAAGAGGAGCAGCCAGCCGAAGGGATTCTCTGTGTAAACACTAGTGTATGGGGGTTGAAGCCTCTTCCTACTTGACCCCATCTTGGAGGCGGGGAAAAAACAGTTTGAGAAATGGATTGAATTGATCGGAGGTGTAATCTCTGCAAGTCTGGAGGCACAGGCCTCCACTTTGGAAAGCTGAGGCAGGGGGATCTCAGGCACAAGGACTGTCAGAACTACAGAGTGAGTTTAAAGCCAGCTTGGTCAATTTGGTGAGACCCCTTCTCAGAGTAAAAGCTATGAAGGAAGCTGGAATTATGGTTCAGAGGTGGAACACTTGTCTATCATGAGCTAGGCCTTGAGTTCAACCTCCAGTACTGAGAAAAGATGGGTATTATTTCCTTTCAAATATTAGGTTTAAGACTTAACATGGACATCTGCTGGGCTCCAGCTCATGGTGTGAATCCTCTTTTAAAGGGACAGGCGGAGAGAATGGGCAGTGGATGCTCCACGGGGCTCAGGTTTGGTAGAGGGACCCATACCTTTGAGGCCAGCTCTCGTTTTCTCCAGACTGCCTTCCTTTCTGACAGATAGAGCCCAGATCCATGGTCTGTGTCTTCCTGCTATGCCCCACCACACCCCAACCCCAATTCTTCTCTCGAATTGCCCTGAGCCCTTTTCAGGCCTCCACGGGAGACAGCACAGCAGTGGTGGACACTCTAGACTAAGCTGTGGCCTGAGGTTGCTGTTCATGAAGGCCATTCACAAAGCTGAGGTGTGCAGGCTGCTGGTAGAAAGAGGGACTATCTATCTATCTATCTATCTATCTATCATCTGTTGTCTATCTACCTACCTCTAAGGAGTGTTAATATTCTAAATTTAGGAGCCAGAGAGATGGCTCAGTGAGTAAGTGTCCTTGTTGCTTTTGCAGAGGACCTGGCTTCAGTTCCCAGCACCCACATGGCAGCTCCCGACTCCCCATAACTCTAGTTCTAGGGGATCTGATGCCGTCTTCTGATCTCATACATACATACGTGCAAGCTAAACACTCATACACATAAGATGAAAGTAAATCTATTTTTTAAAGTTTGAATGTATACGCAGCTCCCCAGTTCATCTTAAAAAAAGATTTTTACAATTTTAGTATTTTGTGTTTTCAAATGCGGTAGAACCCCTTTTATTGCAAGAGTCGATTAGATTGACAGATAAGGTGACTATTGGAGGCAAGCAATATGAAGATCTGTTTTTGCTCTACCTTGGGCCCTACAATGTTCCAGGCAGGTCTGGATGAACATGAGCCAGTATTCTCTGAGAGACGTAGCAAAGTCCCCTTCGGTTCAGCCCTCCTTTGCAGGCTGAGACCACACTCCCAGGCAGTGGGGAGGGGAAGACACTTTTAGGTTTCTTGAATCTGACCTGGGCCTTTTCTTTTGTGTTGTCTTTGATGCTTAAATTTCACTGTCAGCTCTACAGTCACCTAAGAGGCTGGTGGGAAACACCTCTGGGTGTGTCAGTGATGGTTCTAGAGAGGATGAGCAGAGAGAGGAAGACCCACCCTGACTGTGAGCATCACGTACAAGCTGGGGTTTCTCCCCACAGCTGAAGGGAGCTGGCATTGTTCTGCTTCCCTGTCAGCCATGAGGCACATAGCCTCTCCTTTGCCACCTGCTCCCGCCACCATGATAATCTGCTTAGGTTCGTGGAGCTGAATGACCTTGGACTGAATCCTCCAAAACCATGGGCCAAAGAAGGTGTTTGGACCAGGTCTATTGTCACAGCGGCACGAAGACTAATACCTCATTTTATTCTTTCGGCCACCCTGCCAGGTGGGCAGCTTGTTGCCACCTGGTAGGTGAGGCAGCAGCGACTTAGTGATGTTGAGTTCCTTCAGCTGCAAGGCCAGTGGGCTTCTCCTTTGCCGTCTTACCTCATCCCCTTTCCTAACACGATTCCTAGGGGAAAGGAACCAGTCACTTCAATGGGAGGGGGGGGAATTAAACCAAACCTTAGAATTCCAGAGCCTTCTGTGATTGGCCCTATTTTTATTTCAAAGAAGGAAAGAGGCAAAGTTTAAGAGATGGTTAGCTGGGGGCAGAGATAATGGAAACACACGGGGGAGATGGTACAGATGAATTTAGGGGCGCGCTTCAGTGAGTTAGGTACAGGAGACGGAGAGGAGTGGAGGGTGAGTAGGGGTGGGTGTGCAGCTAGTTGCCCCCCCTTTTTGTGTGTGTGTGTGTGTGTGTGTGTGTGTGTGTGCACGTGTTGGCTCATCCATGCTTACACGGCACAGCTCAGATGTGGAGATGAGAGGATGCTTTCCGGAGTCAGGTCTCTCCTACTATGTGGTCCCTAGGAATTGAACTCAGGTCATCAGGTTTGGTGCCCATTGCCTTTACCCACAGAGCCATCTCAATCAGCCCGACTGTGGCTTTTGGGTCCGGGCTGGTTTAATCCGAGTCTCCACACTTAGGAATCGACTTTGACCAAGCCACAAACTGCACAGAACTTCAGTTTCTGTGAGAATGGAGCCCATCCGAAGACGCCATCTTAGAAACATGGAGGGATGAAATGATGTTCCCACGAGGGGATCCCTGACTTGCGGCAGGTTGTGTACAAATCCATCCTCTCCCCGCTTCTTACTCTCCTTGACTGACTCACGCAAGCTCATTTGGGCACTCTGTAGCAACAGCTGAGAGGTCCAAAAATAAACCTGAATTAAAATTAAGATAGGTTCAGTGCTGAGGTCCCTGGCAGGCACCTACCTCTGTGTGAATAGCAGAAGTGAAACAAAAAAAGAAAAAAAATAAAGAAGAAAGACAAAGCAATTTCATTTCTCGTATTAGAAGCAAAGATCCCCAATCCTGTAGGCCGGCCATGGTTGAGGGAGCAGGTATGGCAAGAGGAAGATTTGGTATTTTTGTTGTTTTTGTTTTTGTTCTGTGATGATGTTAGGGGGGACTCTCCAGGGACATCATGCGTCACAGAGCGAGGAAGAGGGGGTGGTAAAGGCAGGCATGGGCAGGCCGGAGAATGTCATACTGTCATTGATGTCATATGGTAGAACCGAGGAGAGAGACTAGAGGTCAAGTCATGGAAAGGGTCCGGTGACTGTCATGACCTTCTCACCTCCTGCTCCGGGGACACAGATGGCCGAGTTCCTTAATTCATCTTTTGATGAGTTTCCGAAGAAAGGTCAGCTTCGAGGACTGGACTGGCTCCCGAAGAGCAGGACTGCAGAGGCTCCCCATCAAGGTGTGTGTGTTTGGGAACTCGGAGACCCGCGGAAACAGAAGCCAAGTGCTGTCTCCCACAGGCCATGGGTTGATGACAGGCGATTATTGTTGCCACTATCAAGGTCCTTTGCTCCTTCTCTGACTCTCATTTTTCACTCTATGCTTTGCAGGCTCAGCAAGATGAAGGAATTTTCCCAAGGGTCTCTGTAGCAGGGATTTCCATTGGCTGTTTTCTTTGTGCAGGGCTGGGACTACCCAGCAAAGCGGGCTCAGAATTGGAGGTCTGGGGGAATCTAGGTCTCCTTGGCTTTTACCCTAGCTCTGATTTCTACAACTGTTTTAATTATCTATCTATCAAGTGGGCATAATGACATTACAAGTCAGTATTTCTTTTAAGGAGGAGTGGTTAATACAAAAGACACTCGATTCATCAATACTATGTTATGCTTAGCATCTTGGTATGGCAGTTTCTAAAGATGGCTTTATGTAGGCTGTGACCAAGGTATTTATGTCCCATTACAAAAGATCATAGAAGGGATTTGTGTGACAGGAAGGGCATGTTAGACAGACCCAAAGAAGAGCTCCCATCAAATGGAGTTGAGTGTGGAAGCCACTGGAGGTGAGAAGTTATGCCCTTTCCATCCCACCGCCCCTCTGACCGCTTCTCGGTGTCTATACTTACCTTCTGGAGCCAGTTCAAGTGTCGCCATAGCAGCCTTTCTAGTGTGTCCAGGGAGAATCCATGGGCTTCTCCCCCATGCTATTCTGTGTAAAAACACCTGTGGTATTTTCAGCTAGCGTCCAAGTTGACCCTTGACCTGAAGTCAAGGATTTCATTCTCTCCTGGCCTGAGTTCTTCAAGGCTGAGATGTGTTTCGTTCACCTGAGTTGCCAGTACCTAAGGATATACCTGGCCACTTGGATATGCTAAGTTAGCTATTGCTTCCTTAAGAACATTCTTCTTCAAATCTTGTTACCTTTGAAGAATTCAGTTTTCTCATCAGGTGCTGGTGATGGTGCACTTCTTTACTCCCAGCACTGGGGAGGCAGAGGCAGAAGGATCTCCATGAGTTCAAGGCCAGCCTGGTCTACAGAGTGAGTTCCAGGACAGCTAAGGCTACACAGAGAAACCCTGTCTTGAAAAACAAAGACAAACAAACAAAACTATAAAGAGGTTCAAAATTTCTGGAGTGACTTAGTAAATATTCAGAAGTCTTAATATTTTGTATTGTTTTGGTCTAATTCTTTTCCTTTCTCCTAAGGGGTTAGTGGATGGTTTTTCATGAAGATATTGATATTATTATATTCATAGCAATTATCTTTAAAAAAATGAGACCAAAACTGATGAATAAATTATGTTTTCTATACATCATAGAATACCCTGCAGTCATTATAATTGATGGTGAAAGAATATTGTTTTGTTTCTTTGAGACAGGGTCTCTCTGTGTAGCCCTGGCTATCCTGGAACTCGCTCTGTAGCCTAGGCTGGCCTCAATTTCAAGAGATCCTCCTGCCTCTGCCTCCCAAGTTCTGGGATTAAAGGCATGCGCCATCACCACCCGGCTGGTGGAAGAATATTTGTTAATCAAATGAGAATGACAAAAACAGCCACGGGATAGACAGTGTACAAGCTGGAGAGATGGCTCAGTGGTTAAGAGCAATCGCTGCTTTTGAGAAGGACATGGGTTTGGTTCTAAACTCACAACTGCCATAACTCCAGCTCCGGTGAGGTCTGACGCCCTCTTCTGACATCTGAAGGCAATGGTACACAGACCCCACCCTCCCCACAGACACACACAAATAAAAATAGAGATAAATCTTTTTTAAAAACATAAAAATTCAGTTCCTTAGTCACATTGGCTACCTTTTGATCATTTAGTACTTGTACATGTTTAATGGCTACAGTACCAGATGGAGGAATTAGAGATCAGTCCCTCAATTTTTCAGGAAGGGAGAGAAACCAGAAAGGCTCTTTACAGGTGGATCTCTCCTCCTCACAGCCCCGAGGCTCATTCATGCCTATTCTTGCCCGCAGAACAGACCTGCATGGTTGCCCAGTGTTAGAACGACTGTGTGCCTAGAAAGCCCCTTCTGCCTCTTTGTGCCTACCATCTGCCTCCAACACGAGGATGTTTATTCTGAATGTTTCATTTCAAGGATGCAACGGGTCCAACCCCTCTGATCTGTTCGGCCCAACAGGCAAGCTGTTTACATGGAATCCAAGTGCTGCTCCGCCAGGGGCCGACCACGTTTTTCCACAGCTGCTGAGAAAGACAAGTGAGTCGAGGCAAATAACAAAAAGCCACTTCAAAAACACACCAGAAGAAGTCTCGAGGCTGAGACAATCACAGGTTTGAAACATCCCCTCCTCCCAAAGCTCTGACAAGAGAGTCAAAACAAGTCACAAGGGAGCCTGGGCCCTGCTGGTTTCGAGCTCCGCGTGGTTGCTGACTTGAGAACGGGGCCTGTCCCTGTACTTCTGAGAGGAGCCAGGACTTGAGGTGCTGGGGGCTCAGAAACCTCACCTGAGTTCTGAGAATGGTGGGGGACAGTCCCTAGCTTCTCAGTGTCTCTGGGAAAATGAGTGGGGAGACTGTGGGAAAGGCAGGGCCAGGATGGATGGGCACAGGTGTGGGGGTTCCTCCTGTCCAGAGAACAACAGCTATAGTGAGAAGCGGAGCCCTGTCTTGCCTCCTGCTTCTGAGGAACTGATTGCCCCAGAAGGCGAGGCATCCACAGATTAGCATGTCAGGGGACTCAAGGGGCATAAGTCACTCATGTCCACAAAATTCTTCCTCCGCGACCTAATGCCTCTCCCTTCAACCCCATTCTCCTCTGTCGGGCAATAGTTGTCCATGAGCAGGAACCTGGAGTTGGAGGTATTGGCTCAAGTTGCTGTGAGACTTTAGGTTACTTACATAACACTCTACTAAATGAACTACATCCCTGATGAAATGAAGGAGAGTACTGGGAGAAGCTAAGCTCTGTGTTTTGTTTTGTTTGAGACATATAGCTCAGGCTAACCTCCAACTCACTGTGTAGTTGAGAATGGCCTTGAATCTGTCCCTCCCAAGTGTTGGGATTACAGGTAAGCTCAATTAGTTTGGGCTTTGCTTTCTAGTTTGTCTTTTTCTTTGTTCCTTGTTTGGAAACAGGGTTTCAAAGGTGGAGCCCAGATGGGCTTCCAGTCTCAGCTCCTGAAGGGCCGAGCTGACGGACATGAACTACCACGCCTTCTTAGCCCTTTGTTTCTTGCCCTGCACAGTGCAGCCTTCGTTTAGAAGGTGAGCTCGCAAGCCTGGTGGCATGTTGAAATCACCTGGGCGGTTCTACGATCACCAATCAATCAACCCATCGATCGGTGTGATTCTCAGTGGCCTGGGACTTACTCTGGTCAACAGTAGTTTTTAAAGCTCTTCAAATGATTCTAATGTCCAGACAAGGACATTATGTCTCAAAGTTTGGTGTGTGCAGGGGTCACCTGGGATCTTAGAGACTCCAGCTGGTCTGGTATAGCCTTCTGATGCCCATGGACCACACCTGGATTCATAGCTGTCCATATTTATGTTCCTCACTGGACCTGAACCAGGAAGCTGGGCGCTAAGCTCCCCAAACTCAGCCTGAGTAACTGTGGGTCCCTCCAGTAATACTGTGTAAGCTTTGCCTTCCCTTTCTCCTTTCTCACAGGTGTCTCCTTGGGATTAGATGCTGTGGGCCTGAATCAGACAGATAATCCCAAGAGCAGAAAATGACAGATGAAGCCAAGCTGTGTTGTGCCCTCAGGTAACAAAGAAGCCATTCTAAACCGAGAGAGCCAAAAAAAAAAAAAAAAAAAA
The DNA here is from genome assembly GCF_018167655.1 of Microtus oregoni. Classification (NCBI taxonomy): domain Eukaryota; kingdom Metazoa; phylum Chordata; class Mammalia; order Rodentia; family Cricetidae; genus Microtus; species Microtus oregoni. The sequence continues at coordinate 1,640,263 of NW_024544600.1, forward strand.
AAAATCACAGAGCATAGAAGAAAAGCTAACAAGTGCTGTTTGTCTACTCCACCCCTCTCATCCCATCCTGTCCCTTGGCAAATGTTGATAATGTCCCCACGCTTGCATGTGGGAGAAACCAAAGTTTAGAATTAGAGACTTTTCCAAAGATGACGTGTATTGCTGGGGGGCCTGGTCTCAGTTGGGCGTGGTGGTACACACTTCTAATCCCAGCACTTGGGAGGTGGAGGCAGGAGAATCAAGAGTTCAAGATAATCCTTAACTGTAAAGTAAGTTCAAGGCCAACGTGAGCTACGTGAGACTGTCCAATAAAACAAAAACAAAACACAAAGAGCAAGGACAGGCAAACAGCACAAACACGAACAGTGGGTTCCTGTGTTGACTGTGTAGGATTGGGTAGCATTTGAGCCTCATGCCTGGCCAGACTGGGCCAGACCCAACCAGACCCTGCCTTTTAGAACGTACCAAGTCAGACCTATCTTTTAGAATTCAGTGGTGCACACCTTTAATCTCAGCACTTGGAAGGCAGAGGCAGGTGGATCTCTGAGTTCAAAGCCAGCCTGGTCTACAGAATGAGTTCCAGGACAGCCAGAGCTATTACAGAGAAACCTTGGGGGGGGGGGGGGAGGAATAAACCAAGTTTTGTTGGGATGGGCTGGGATGCATCCTGTAGGCATCATTTAGGCCATCTTTCAGTCCCTCCACTACTCTCCATGACTCCCTGGCCAGAAGAGGGACAGTTTCTTCCTCTAGCTTCATACACAAGCCTCAGGGCCTTTGCACAGAACTTGGGACCCAGATCATGCTTTCCCCGACTTGGCAGCCCATCAGAAACTTTTCTCGGCTGCCCGCATCTTCCTCTCCTGACGTCACTTCTTTTTCTCTAGGCATGGGTATAGCATATCCAGCCTTACTAGGAGTATGACTTTGAGTAGTGCTACCTAGACACTTACCTAGAGCCCACGGCTACTGAGACGGAAGTAAGTCCTAAAGCCCTCTGATACCATGGGATCCTTACTTAAGATGGCTGCCAAATGCCAGCCCAGTATTTTTTTCATGCTAATTCCACCTAGCCTATCTTGCCTACTGATGGTACCAGGGCTACCAGATAAATGTGGGGGTGAGAGAGAAAGGACGATACTGTCCCTGGACCCCTACTAGGCCATAAGTTTCTGGAGACAAGGAATTTATCTTCTTATTTGAGTGTCCTCAATACAGAAGACAGAGACGGGGCTAGCAAGGGCTCTTGACATTTGTCAACTGAGTGAGAGATGGTGATGTGGGCGCTTTTCTTGTGCCCATGAATAAATGACAGCAAGGGTAGCTTGCCCACTTGACCCTCAGGCAGGAGATCTGCCTTGCACTGGCTTTAGATCCTGCGAAGGCCGCAGAGACATATGGGTGTGGCACATGGGCAACCTTTCTCTTTTTACCCCATCTCCCCAGCGTTGCCGAGCCACTCAGGAAGGTGAGGTTTTCCTGCAGAGCCCAGGCACCTTGCTACATTGGGTGTGCTATAGAACCGTAGAATGTCAACTCCGAGCTCCCCATCGAGGCCCCACAGTGCCATGGAGGCCCTGGGAAGACAGAGTGTGGTACCTAGCAAGGAGGAGCCCTCTTCCTTTTTCCCTTCTGGAGAGTGGTCATCTATTGTAGCAGAGATTCTGCAATTGTGTCTCTAGGCCTGGAGTGAAAATGGTGGGGGGTCTTCTCTGTGCTGAAGGTGAATTCTCTCTTATTGTAACAAAGACAAAAGCAAACAAAGGTAAGACAAAATTCCGACAAGATGCTGAAATTCTGCAGACTCTCAAGAGATACTGTGCCCTGCAGCTGGGCACAGTCATGGAGAGGTTCTCAGGATTGAACTCATGTCCTTGCGTAAGGAAGCACAACTGGGCCCGTTTCTGAAGCCTACCTCGTATCTCATGGGTCTTAAAGAAATAGGCCAATGTGTTTCCCCGGCTCCTGAGAGGACTGACCAGTAGGAGAAGGCAGAAGTTAGAAGATTCGGGAAGGGGATGGGGTAAGACGGGACTACCATTATTACTTTTGCTACTGAGCGAACCCAAGGGCTTTCTCTGCTAATCCATATATTTTGACTTATCTGAAAATGCCGTCCACCCCAAGGGTGAAGGCCAGGGATAGTGGGGTGTAAGCTGCCCATTGGAGCTATTATTACTTCCTTCTTTAATACAAAGGCTGCTTTTCTCTGCCAGGGTTGGGTGTTGTGGTCTTAGGGCTTGACCCCAGAGCCTGGTGCATGCTGGGAAGATGCTCTACCACTCAACTACATCACCAGCCCTGTTTTGTTTCTTCTTTGAAAGGAGGGTTTTGCTGTGTCCCAGGCTGGCCCTGAACTTAGTTGGGTCTTGAACTGGAGATCCTACTGCCTCAGTCCCCTCAATGTGGGAATTATAGGTAATTATTACACCCGGGAATTAGGAACAATGACTCGTGGCTCTGGATGATGACCAGCACCCCATTCTTCTGTAACTCTGTTTCTAGCCATGGAAGTTGAGACCACAAGATATGTGTAATTTGCTTAAACCCTCATAGAAATTAGTGGTCGGGCTGAGGGCTTTCCCCTCAGAGCCCCCGATAAAACCTGAGCTCATCATCATAGTATTCTGTGCCAGCTTGCCTTACTGAGGTGAGAACTTCCCTTTCTCTGTTAGTTTCCCAGTCCCCTGGATGGTACGATGGTACATACCGGGGACTTTTGAGGAGAGAAGGCAAGAACATTGGTGACGGAGTCCAGTCTGAGATCCTTCACTGTGAACAGCCCTGACTGAGGCCCAGTGCCCCCACCTCCGCACTCAAGGGCATCCCAAAGACTTAGACCCGACCTTACTTTTCTAAGACAGATCAGCCTGCTGGGTCCTAGAGCAATGCATGCTTGCTCTGCATAGTCAGTGGTCCTTCTTTATGTGGGAGGGGCCAGCGTGGGGATCAGTTCGAAGTGTGAGCTGTGACTATGTAAGCCTGGGTTCCCCTGTCAGCTCCACTCTTTTCTAGCTACGTGAACCTGAGCGACTCCCCTGGTTTCAGTTTCCTTATTTATGAAACGGACCCGACAATCATAACTCCCTCCGATGGTCATTGTGGAGATGGGGCCAAGGCATGCACGCAGTTTGGTGTGATGCTGGGCCCTCATACAGTCTAGCTCTCACCATCACGAAATGTTCGGTCCCTGCCCTCTGTGAAGATGCTTTCCTCACCTGTGAACCGGAGCGAGGAAGATATGTACGCCTTGGTGGTCTGTTTGTGACAACCAGAATAGAGGGTGCGTATGTAAACGCTTTGTAAACTCGTTAAGTGTGAAGTGTGGCTGCCTCCAGGATCGCTCAGTGGGTAAGAGGCGGTACCTTCCTGGAACAGCACCCTCCCCCAAGACACACGTGCCTTCACGCCACTCCCATACCCACATGGGAACAGACGCACGTGTACACATACGTGTGCACACAGGCGAGCTTCCCCAGAAACACATGCCCCTGTTAACATATGTGCACACATGCACACAGACACCACCCACATGAGCACCTGAGTCAGGAAACAGTTCAGTGGTTTAACCCCTACCAGTGCCCTCGGAAAGTCCCACTGTCCTTAGCTCAACAGCCTGTTCCCGAGCCCTCCTGGCTACCTGGGCATGCAGGGGTGGGACAGAAAAACAGGAACGAGACTTGAACTTGGTCTTAAGAAGCCTAGCAGGGAGAGGGGTAAAATGGAAGCTATTCTAAACAGGTGGGGGGGGGCACTGAAGTGATAGGAATGTGAGACTGGGAAGAGGGGATGTTTGGGGAAGTTTCTGGAAGGGTTGGCATCGAGCTGGTCTTTGAAAGGCAGGCAGTGTCTTTGCTCAGGCGCTAGAGCAAAATACCACAGGCTTTCATTTTCGGTCTCCAACAATAAAGGTTTCACAGTTCTGCTGGCATCAAATCCTAGATCAAGGTGTCGGTCGTGGTGTCTGCTTTGACGGCCTCTGTTCTTGGTGTGTGTTCATGTCTCTGCACGTGTTATCTGAGGCCCCATTTCCTTTTCTTTTTAAAATTCTCATTTGTTTAGTAAAAATTTGTATGTATGTGTGTATGTGTGTCATGTGTTTGAGGGTGCCTGAAAAGTCAAGAAGAGGGCATTGGATCCCTTGGAACTGGAGTCAGAGGTGGTTGAGAACCACCGCACATGAATGCTTGATACTGACCTTGGGCAGGATGCACGCCTGACTGATGACTTCTGTCTTCTCATCTATGAGGATGCTAGTCCCATTGAGTTAGGACCCTGCACATGAAACCATTTTGCCTTTGTGACTTCCTCAACAGTCTGGCCTCCAAAGGCAGCCACAGTTAGACAGTTAGGACTTCAACACATAAATGTGGGGAGGAGGGCCTCACAGTCCGGCCCGTAAAGGCAGGATGTTTTCATCTGACATTTGTTTAACGGCAAAGAGTTATTGTAGGATGTTAAAAGGTGAGCAGAAACCACACAGAGATGACCATTTCTGTCCAGTCTCAATCTATCTTTAAGAAGAATTTGTACTTTGAGTTCCTGATGACCGTTGGCCTGTGGCCTGACATTTTCATTTAACTAATGTGTCTGGAGCTCCCCTCCCTCTACATTCTTCTATAGCATCATTTTTAATGTCTGTACCACAGTAGTCCATTATGAGGCTGTATTTAACCAGTGGATTAAGGGGCTTTTTTTTTGCTTTATTTTTATTATTTTTTTAAAGATGCTGGGATTTTGATCGCTGAGATGGTTAGCAGAGTATGAGAGGGAAGGATACAGTTTTAGGGGTACTATCGCGGTTACATGCTATCTTAGTTACTTTTCTATTATTGTGGTGCACATCTTTAATCCCAGCACTCAGATGGCAGAGACAAGTGGATCTCTGTGAGTTCGAGACTGGCCTGATCTACAGAGCGAGTTCCAGGACAGGCTCCAAAGCTACAGAGGAACCCTGTCTCTAGGGGAAAAAAAAGAGCATTTAATACGGGACTCACAGTTCCAGAGGGTAGAGGAGACCATGATCACCATGGAGGGAAGCATGGTAGCAGGTAGGCAGGCATGGTGGAAGTTGAGAGTTTACATGTTGAAATAACAACATTAAAGCCGAAAGAGAGATAGAGATAGAGAGAGAGAGAGAGAGAGAGAGAGAGAGAGAGAAAGAGAGAGAGCACAAGCTAACTGGGAATGGTTTGGGTTTTTGAAGCTTCAAAGCCCACCCCCAGTGACACACCTCCACCAAGACCACACCTCCTAGTCCTGCCCAAACAGTTCCATCAACTGTGGACCAAACATTTCAAGTATAGGACCCTATTGGGGCCATTGCCATTCAAACTACCACACATGCCAATAAATGGGGACTAATGAACTGAGTTCTCAGAACTAGGGAGACCACACTTATAAGTACATGAGTTAGGGGAGGGGGAAGGGAAGTAGACTGTGGCGGCTTCTGTTTCTGAGAAGACCTGAGGTGTCCCAAGAAGCAGCCACCTTCATACTTTATGTCTGACTAATTAGAATCTCAACTAGACCTTGTAAAGCCTCTGACATTCCAAACATGACCCTGGAGAGTGAAGCTGACCTTGATGCTTCAACAGCGATGCTGCTGCTGCTGCTGCCACCGCCGCCAGCACTGGCAGTGTGTGTGTGTGTGTGTGTGTGTGTGTGTGTGTGTGTGTGTGTGCGCGCGCGCATGTATATATGTGCATGTGTGTGAAGGACAGGGGTCACGCTGGGTGCCAGTCTTCAGGTGCTTCGGTTCACCTTGTTTTTGAGATGGTCTTTCTCACTGGATCTGGAACTCGCCCATAAAGCCAGGCTGCCTGGCTAGTGAGCTCCAGCGATCTGGGCACGCGCACACCACAGTGCCTGACTTTTTTACATGTGTTCTGGGGATCAAGCTCAGACACTTGTGCTTGCCCGGCCAGCACTTTTCCAACTGAGGCATCCCCCACCCTCGGCACGCTGCCCTCATACTAGCTGCTTTCTGCAATCCGTCCTCGCTGCTCTCCCATCCTGTGCTGCCTGCTCATCCTCTGCCACTCACCCTGGGTGGATAGAAGCCTTTGGCAAACACAGTGAAGGAGATGGGGAACGCCACGGTGGTTCATATAGGGCACGTTCACAGCAGTTAATGTCAGTATCACAGGATGTAGAGTCATGGATGAGATAAGCCTCTGGGCCCATCTGGATTAGCTTAACAGAGATGGGAAGATCCACCAGAAATGTGTGGTACCATCCCATGGCCTGGGAGCCTGTCTGAATAAAAGGCGAATGCAGGCTGAGAATGAGTAACCATCTCTCTTTGTTTCCTGAGTTCAGATGCAAGGCAACCAGGCTCCTGTTTCCTGCTATGCCTCCCCTGCCACAAGAACAGGTAGGGCACCCTGGGCTATCAGCTGAAATAAATACTCACTTTTTTTACGTGCCAGTTATCAGGTATTGTATCATAGCAACTGGAGAGGGACAGGGGCTTTATTAGTGATGAATTTTCTTGTTGGAAGGGCCCCGCTGAGACGTTCCAGCTGAGCTGAGTCGGGAGCGCTTTGTGGGGAATGAGGAGACAGAGGCGAGGTGGGGACCAATGAGAACATTGCTCATCATCAGCGGAGGGCAAAGCAGCGGACGGTTTGGTAGGGAAAGTGAGCTCAACTTTGTTCAGTAGTGGAACCTTTCGAGTTGTGTTCATAACACCAGTGGAACCGCAGGCTTCTCCTGCGCCGTCGTGCAAAGTAGAAGATGCTAACAACTCGTGATACGATAGGAAAAGAGGTGTGGGGTGGGCAAGATGGCTCGGTGGGGAAAAGCACTTGTCCTGCAAGCCTGGAGACCTGAGCATGGTCCCCTGCGACTCATGGAAAGGTGGGGAGAAAATGGACCTGACTTCCACATTCATCCCACGGCATGGGCATGCCCACACTCACACATGTGCATGTGTGCATGCACACACAATAATAACTAAAACATCTCAGAGGAAGTATAGAGAAGTTAGTTAGCTACAATGTCATTTCTAAAACAGCCCCTTCTTAAGGGAGAACGTGAGTCAGAATTACAGGCATGTCTATGGGTTCTTTTTTTAGGGGTCCTGGCCACCATTTCAAAACTTATTGGAGTCTCACAACCCTTTAATTTTTTTTTTAAGTCAGGCTTAGTAGTATATGTCTTTAGTAGTAATATTCAGGAGGCAGAGGCAGGAGATCTCTGTGAGTTGGAGATCATCCTGGTCTACCTAATTAGGTTTAGAGCAGCCAAGGCTATATAGGGAGACCCTGTCTCAAAAAACAAAAGCAGAATAAAAGCATTTAATTACATCTATCTGTCTGTCTATCTATCTATCTATCTATCTATCTATCTATCTATCATCTATCTATCCATCCACCATCCATCTATCATCTATCTATCTATCTATCTATCTATCTATCTATCTATCATCTATCTATCTTCTACCATCTACCTATTGTGTGTGTGTACGTGTATGTGTGCATCTGTGTGTTTGTGTGTCTATTCTTAGGTTTGGTCTTTTCATGGTGTCCTGGATTTCCTGGCTGGTTTATGTTAGGAATTGTGTGTGTGTGTGTGTGTGTGTGTGTGTGTGTGTGTGTGTGTGTAGTTGCCATAGTGTGCTATGTGGAGGTCAGAGGACAACAAGCTTTGGAAGTCAGTTCTCTCTTTCTCCCGGATTGTCCTGAGAGCTGGAATTCAGGTCCTCAGGCTTGCCAGTGATTGCCTTTCTACAATGAGCTATCTTGCTGGCCCATCACTATCCTTTTTTTGAACAAATGCATCAAAGGGAGGACAGATTTATTTTAACCAAGACTCGCTGGGAACATCGATGAATATTTACGAATCTACATATGGCCCAGAAGACCAAGATACATATGCTTCTTTACTTCTTCACTTTTTCCCCCCTGTGGAGTGGCTCTTGTCCCCCAGCTGCGGAGAGAGAGGTCACCCTCTGTAGCCCCTTCTGTGATGCTTCAGTTGATGATGGTTTGTGCTGGGAAGGCAATTTCATCAGCTGCCATTGTAAGGAAAATAGCAAGCCTGCCAAGTTCAGTTTACTGGCAGAAGCAGAAGAGGAGGAAGAGGAGGTGACTTATTAACCGTGCAACAAGGGCCGTGTTGTGAGTTTTGTTTGGCAATGCTACCCTTTGACTTTCCGGTGATTGCCGAGCTGTGATGCTTCCTTCTGGCAAGGGCTTTAACTGGCTCCCCTCCCTCAAGCCGTGGGTATGCAAAGGGTTATGTAAATGACTGCCATTTTCAGAAGCTACCAGCTGCCCCCACCCCAGCTTTGGTGAGGATATTGGAAAAGTTAACTTGGGAGAGATGCAGTTCAAGCCTTTCGCCAAGCCAAGGCATGACGATCCAGTTACGATCACTTGCTGTACACAATTTACCGCACCATGATTTGAAATCGGCAGCTTTCTCCTGCGTTTCAAAGCAGTTGTTTTCCTTGGGATTGTACGGCGGCGTGCTCACCTCTGGAGGGAGCCACTTCCTTAGTCTAAGTGAGTGCTTTAGAATCTTTCATGCAGCTACACACCCTCAGTGTCTGCTGAGAGTCACGCCACCCACAAAAGCGGGGAATGCTGCCCAAAAACAGAACCCATACTCCAGGAACCACTCAGCCTGGCAGCTCCTGGCTCCCTAATCAGTCCTCGCAAAAGGCGGTTGATGAGGACTAAATGATTCCAAGGGAAACCCAGGTAGCCAGAGCTACCAATGAAACATATGGGGAGAGAACGGGATGCTGACACACCAAGGCCCAGTGTTGGCGAGGTACCCAGGGTGAGGGTAGCTAGCTGTCAGGATGTTCCTGCAGCTTTTAATTATGAAAGTTGCTCCCACTGAATACTTGAAAAAAGATGGAGAGAGATCAGTTCTACTCAACGGCAAAAGATATTGTCAAGTGATGGAGAGTGAGAATTGGGTGGGGGGTGATATGAATGGGAATGACCCCCACAGGCTCATAGATTGACATCCTTGTTCGCCAGGGAGTGGCACTATTTGAAAGGCTCAGGAAGGAGGTGATGTAGGACAATTCTGTATTCTGTCAATTATGTTTTAAATAAACGCTGATTGGCCGATAGCCAGGCAGGAAGTATAGATGGGACAACCAGACAGGAAGTAGAGGTGGGGCACTGAGAACAGGAGTATTCTGGGGAGGAGGAAGTTCCTCCCTGCAGCCCTGTCCAGACATCTAAGAAGCAAGATGTGACTTACTCTGCTGAAAAAGGTACTGAGCCATGTGGCTAACATAGATAAGAACAACGGGTTATTATAGGTTATAAGAGTTGGGGGCTGGAGGGATGGCTCAGTGGTTAAGAGCACTAACTGCTCTTCCAGAGGACCCGGGTTCAATTCCCAGCACCCACATGGCAGCTCACAACTGTCTGAAGATCCAGTTGCAGGGGATCTGACACCTTTACACCAATGCACATAAAATAAAGTTAAATAAACCATAAAAATATTTAAAAAATAAGTTATAAGAGTTAATAAGAAGCCTGAGCTAATGGGCCAATCAGTTTATAACTTATGGAGACTTCTGTGTGATTTTCTTTGGGACCTAACTACTGTGGGAACCAGGCAGGATAGAAACCCCAACAAGCAGTGCCTCATGCTACAAGGAGGTGTGACCTTATTGAAGGAATTGTGTCACTGTGGGGTGGGCTTTGTGTTTCAAAAAGCCTATTCCAAGCCCAGTATCTTTCTCTCCTTCCTGCTGCCCATGGATCCGGACTTAGACCGCTCAGTTACTTCTCCAGCATTGTGCCCGTGTGCCGTCACACTCCCCGCCATGATGGTAATGGACCAGACCTCTGAAACTGTAAGCAAGTCTCAATGAAATGCTTTCATTTATAAGAGTTGTCATGGTATCTCTTCTCAGCAGCGGAACAGTGACCGAGACACAAGGTACAGTGTCCTCCAAATTTGCCAAGATAGCTGAAATGGCCCATCCTTCTGGTTCTGTTTTGGGGCACAACCGTCTCTCACTGCTTCTCTTTGTGGTATGAGGATCACAATGTGGGGTCTTGCCCCAGGCACCCTGCCACTGAACTGCTCCCTCCATTCCTCACTGTTGTTGAGAACACAGGAGCTTGAAAGAAACCATGTCACTAGAACTTTAAATCCCGGAGGCAGGTGGCTCAGGCTGTAACCACTTGGTTATCTACACCTATATCCACCTAACCATCCATCCCACCATCTATCTATCAGCCAATCCATATATACATATATCCAACCACCCATCCACCCACCCATCCACCCATCCACCCATCCATATATATATACATATATCTACCCACCCACCCACCCATCCATATATACATATATCTACCCACCCACCCACCCACCCATCCATATATACCTATATCTACCCATCCATCCACCCACCCGTCCATATTTACATATATCCACCTACGCATCCTTCCGTCAGACTTCTTTGAAGATTCTGTTCTCTAAAAATGATGTATATTCATCATTGGGGACACAAGGATAGAAATCACTAAAACTTTCCCCCATCCCTGTCATGAGCCAGGTTACTGGGATGTGTATTGACTCAGGTTGGGACCACATCTTTGGGTAGAAGACACAAACAGGAAACATCTCTCTGTAGTTGGAAGTAGAGGTTTGACAAAGTGTTTGGTTGTATCTCAGCTTCAGGGGAACTGTCCATCAGGTTGTGGTGATTCGTATCCAGGCAGAATATCCGCAGGTAACGAGGCCCGGTGTCTCTCAAGGGTGAGCTAGGGTCACCTTTCGGTTACAGCTCCACACTCATGGCCTTCACAGTCCCCAACCCCTTGGGACACGTCCTGTCTTTCAGTTTGTTTTGCCTTGAACACTCGCTCCCTGCTCTGCTCACCCTGGAGAATGGGTACCAAAGTAAATACGTACCATGATTGTTATGATTCACAGTAGATGGGGAATTCTTCCCTGAACTCTGTGGTACCACTCAGACCCTGTTGTAAGGGAAGCAGGGTGAGCAGGATGAGGCATTCCTGGGCTCTCTCTGTGACTGAAATGCTAGCACAGCCACACTGAGAACCAGGGGATGGGAAGCCTAGGAGGTTAGCATAGTGTTGGAACCAATGTCTTTATCGGGGCTGCTGGAATAGGCTGTCACTCTCTCTCTTCCCAAGGGGCAGCTGCACGAGGGTTGTATGATGGAGCATCAGAGAGGCAGGCCTTTAGTTTTCTCCCAACACAATTTCTTCTGATCCAGTGATTTTATTGTGTTCGTTTTTTTGTTTTTATATTTGTTTTTCTGAGATAGGATTTCTCTGGCTGTCCTTGAACTGACTCTAGGCTGGCCTTGAACTCAGAGATCCACTTGCCTCTGCCTTCTGGGTGCTGGGATTAAAGGCATGCACCACCACCACCCAGAGACCCAGTGATTTTTAATGACCTCCAACTAGAATCATTGGCATCCAGATATGGGAAGGCTAAGAAAATATTGGGGAGGGGAGAAATGCGACTGTACAAGTCTTGTTTAGATTATTTTACATTAGCTCCTGATCCTTAGGATTTTCCCCTTCTTGGGCCCAAGAAAAAGAAGGGGAAGTGAGAGCAAGAGGGGAGAATTCTCCCACAGTACTTCTTGCCTTGCAGACAACAACCAAAACCCCCCTTTGGGTTTGAGCAGGGCTGCGGGCTTTTCTGTAGCCTGCTCCCCATTCATGGCCTTTCTTGGTTCTTGGTCCTTAGAGCTCCCCCAGGTGGGAGGCAGACTTCTGATCTGGCCAGATTTTACTTGGTGTTTTTTTGTTTTGTTTTATGTTTGTGTTTGGTTTTTTTTGGAGGCAGGAACATTCCTAGGGCTGCAGCAAAGGGTCCAGGACAGACTGTTTGGGAAGGAGGAAATGTTGTAGTCATCCTGAGGAGACTCTGGAATTTCTGAGTTTCTGTCTGTATCTGGGGCAGGAAGGCTCGTTAGGGCAGGGACCTCAGTCAGTTCTCTTCTGGGTGGATGGAGAAAGGTGAAAGCCCAGAGGCAAACCGTAGATGGGATAAGTTAAGAAAAGCTGACTGGAAATAAAGAAGCTAAGGCCGCATTCATAAGAAAGAATAAGCCTCCATATGTTTATTCAGGCGCTGGATGGCGGGGTGGGGGTGGGGAAGAGTAAAAGAGTGAAAAACAACACTTTACCTTACAAGAGTGAGGCAGGATCAGACCGCTCAGGATGCCCTGGGAGGGAAGGGGCAAGTCAACAGTGGGTTTTCATACATTCCAGTGTCACTGTTTGGGAAGGGCGGTGATGTAGCCGAGCCGCATTGAGAATAAGAGTCTGTGGCATGGATTGTAGATGGGACTGGCTGGGAAGGAGACAGCGGGATGGCTTTCCCTTGCTCCCGCTGGGCTTGGCCTTGCTTGGAGTTTGGAGACTAGGGACCAGAGGAGAAGCTGGAGGTCAGGGTGCCAGACGCTCTGCTGGATGGAAATGGAGTGCAGCGCCATTGGGTGCTCATCCAGGCTAAGGGAAGCTACAGGGGCACGGTACTCACTCAGGGTCCCTCTCCCACCCAGACTTCAAGATGGGCCCCTGGGCCTGCCAGGTAGGCTGACTGCTCAGAGGTCGGGGATTCAGTCTGGGCTGAGAATCAGAACTCCCCCTCCCCCCACATCACTCCTCCCTTTCCTTTTCAGTTTAGGCTAGGCCCAGCTCCTTCTCTCCTCTCAGATCCCAGTACAACAAAAGTCTCCCCAGCCTCCTTGCTTAAGAGTGCTCTTCCTCCTAACCCCCACCCTGGCTCACAGACCCACACATGGAATCTCCATCCAAGGGTCTCCACTTATTTCTTCAGTCTTCAAGATTCTTCTTCCCGAGGGTCGGGCCCATGGCTCCTGCTGCTCAGGGTTTGCCCCTTCCCCCGGCTCTGTGAAGATGTCAACAGATCCGAAATGGATACAAGGAGAGGCAAATGTGCCATCCCTGGATCTGAGATGACAGCGGATCTGTTTTTCTGTGCTGGAGAAGAGGGAGAGCGGGGAAGGAAGTGGTGGGAGGGGGCTGTCATGGCAAACTCCTCCCAAGGGTCTGGACAGCCAAAGCCTCAAAGGGTCAGGATTATGGAGGCATCTGGTTGTTTTGGCCTTACACAAATGCTCTCGTCTTCTGTGAAGTGCCATGAAAAGGTTAGTGGGGCTGTGGTGTAGGACTGGCTCTGGTTGGCATTGGGTCTATCTTGGGTCCCTGCCCTGGTGGCCCCTCTTCCTCAGTTATCTGGGTCCCATCTGAATACTGTTGATGTGAGATTTCCCTTTGTATGCTGTGATTACCATTAATGAATAAAGAACTGCCTTAGCCTGTTGATAGGGCAGAATTTAGGTAGGCGGGGAAAACTAAATGGCATGCTGGGAGAAAGGAGGCAGAGTCAGAGATAAGCTGTGTATCCCTGCCGGAGATAGATGCCAGAATTTTACCCGGTAAATCACAGCCACGTGGCAATACACAGATTAATAGAAATGGGTTAAATTAAGATGTAAGAGTTAGCCAATAAGAAGCCAGAGCTAATGGGCCAAACAGTGATTTAAATTAATACTGTTTCTGTGTGATTATTTCGGGGCTAAGTGTCCGGGAACCAACAAACAGCCTCTCTCCCTCTAACATACTGTGAGGTTGCTACCTCTTTATGTAGAGGGCAGCCTGGGTTTGTGGTCCTGTGATGATCTCCCCTTGGACGGACATGGCCTCTTCTTATGGGCTCAGCCAGTCCAGACACACGAAGCCTGGTCTGGAAGCTGGCTCCAGGCCTCGGTGTTCTGATGCCTTCACTAGCACCAACTGGATCAGGAAAGAAACAAAATAATGGAGCTCCATGAGTCAAGCAGGATTAGTTTGCATGAATTCCCCACCACTTGTCTCCCCATCCCCACCCTGGATTCTTCAAAGGACCTGCTATCTTTCCTTTTGGAAAAGGTCTAATTTATGGTAGTAGTTAAAGCATATATTTTAAATGGGCGTGGTGGCACACACCTTTAATCCCTGCACTCGGGAGGCAGAGGCAGGAGGATCTCTGTGAGTCTGAGGCCAGCCTGCTCTACAGAGTGAGTTCCAGGACAGCCAAGGCTGTTATACAGAGAAACCCTGTCTCGAAAAACCAAAAAAGAAACACATACGCAGAGAGAACTGTTTAAAATTGGTGTTCAATAATTACACACATGCAATGGTTTTTTCTCTTTCTTTCTTTCTTTCTTTCTTTCTTTCTTTCTTTCTCTCTTTATCTCTCTCTCTCTCTCCTGTGTGCATGAATGTGGCAGTCAGAGGAAGACATTAATACACAAAGTATGGCCAGGCGATGGTGGCACATGCCTTTAACCCCAGCACTCAGGAGGCAGAGGCAGGGGGATCTCTGTGAGTTCAAGGCCAGCCTGGTCTGCAAGAGTAAGTTCCAGGACAGGCCTCAACGCTACAGAAAAACCCTGTTTTGAAAAACAACAACAACCACAAAACACCAAAAACAAAACAAAACAAAACAAAAAAACCAAAAAAACCCACCAAGTATGTTTAGTATCATATTTTACTTATCTATCTTCCTGTGTTTGGAATTTGATCATGCTTTAAAGCAAGCGATTTATTCTGTTTTATGGGTTATTGTGCCTGGGGCCGGGCAGAGATGGCCTTCATCTTTAGAGCTGGGTTCAAATCACTCCCTTTTGCCTTCAGTTTGACTCTGGACTGACCCTTATTGAATGTGTCCTGCTGTGGCCAAGGGCTATTGTCTAGCTCTGGCTGTCCTGGAACTCACTCTTGTAGTACAGGCTGGCCTTGAACTTGGAGATCTACCTGCCTCTGCCTCCCGAGTACTGGGATTAAAAGCTTGCACCGTCACTGCCCAGCTGCCCCTGTCTTTTAAGGACATTTCTAGGGCACATCTGTGGGCGCGTTTGCCCATGGGATGGAAGTCATATGTATAAATAGCTCTTTAAGTAGACAAAGTACAGAGACCATGTCATAATAAATCTCCTATCATTGGTCCCAACTAAGGCTCTTGGCTGATAAAAAGATAAATAGTAGCCATTTGTTGAGCGAATGGAAGACAAACGATTAATGGCTCGCTTGGTCCAGGCTCCACTGCAGAGGCTGACACAGCATTCTGTCCCCGAGAGACTCTGACTCAGAACTTGCCCTTTCTCGCTCTCCTCATTTCAGCCATAGATTGATGAAGCGTGGGGATGATACGGGTCCCTCTCAGACTCCCCGCATACAGCTTTAGGCTCATCTTTACATAGTGTGGTGACCAATTTGTTTCAGTTAACCCTGGGGCTTTCCCAGGGTTGTGTAAAAGCCCTCCCTCAGTCTCAGGCTAAATGGAGTCCGATTTGTTCCTAGCTCCCTGATGCCAGTTCTTGTCGGAGCTCCTGTAGGGGGCGCTGGAGGCCAAGCCCAGGAGGTGGTGCCAACCTGCTCAGACTGATACTTCCAGGTGGGCTGCAGGAGCGCATCACAGGCACCAGCAGCTATAGGCTTCTGTTTTCGCTTCTCTCGTAACCTTCCCACCAAGAACTGCTGGCAGAGACGATGCTTGCTGGAAAAGACGCAGAAAACCTGATGTTAGCAACCCTCTCTCGTCCTCTCTCTCCTTTTGTCCTTCCTTTCCTCCTCCTCCTCCTCTTTTTTTTTTTTTTTTTTTTTTTTTTTTTTTGAGACAAGCTGGCTTCGGACTTACAGCAACCTTCCAGCCTCAGCTTCCAAGTGCCAGGAGCACAGATATGAGCCAGAAAGGGCAGGCTTACTTTCCTTTCTTGATCTTAATGAATCAAACTGCTTGTAAACAAACTGAGTTGTTACAGGCTACCAGGCTTCCAAGTGTGTTCTTGCTCCAACTATCCCAATGGCGGCGCCCATCCAGCTACATTGACAAAGAACAACATAGATCAGAGAAGGCAGAAAAAAAGCTGATTTTGTAAGCAAGGGAATCTCCCCGACCCCACCCCCTTTAACCTTTTTGGGTTCCTGTCTGGAGTTTTGTTATAAAAGACAGATTAACGAGAAAAAAAAAACATGCAAACTTCAAAATGTTTTATAGAACAATAGAACCTTGTAAGGGATGAAGACTGAGTGTGTGTGTGTGTGTGTGGGGGGGGGGGGGCTCAGGACAGAAACAGTTGACATGACCACTCCTTCAAGAGAAAGATTTTTACAGTGAATAGGAGAGAGAAAATATTCATAGGCATTAGGAAGAGTCCAGAGCAGAGGGAAAGAGAAACAGATTGGACAGGGACAGGGCTAGAGGGCAGAGAATAAAGAGTAACCAGAGAAGCAAGAGGTGTTTGTGGGGGGGGGGAAGGGGGGGCCTGAGAGGAGAGGGGAGAGAGCATGCAATTGTGGAGGCTTTGCGATGTGCACCAAGTACTTGTGAGAAGGGACTGAGAGAGCTGGAGGCCCGCACCGGCTTTGAGAGGCGATCACAGGTATATATCAGTGTTTGCTAGGCAATGCCAAAATGTTGGAACCCTGTCAAGCAGCGAGTCGTGTTCCTTCTGCCAGAGGCACGGAAATGACTCTTTTTGGGGATGGAAAACCTGTTTCGCAAGTTCACGAGGAAAGCTGGCTTTTATGTAACCACAAGGAATTCTTCTTTAGTCTAGTTTGGGCTTATTTTTACACATCTGGACGGTCTGAGACCTATCAAAGACCCCAAGAAACAGTTAAATCTGAGCATGCGTGGAACAGGTGGATGGAGAACGCAGGTCTTCCCCATCCTACAGGACAGAGGGAACTGAGGGGAAGAGTAGGAAAACTGGTGTGGTCAGGGGGATGGCAGGCCTGTTTAACCTCCTCTCCCCGTGTCCCTCCTGGGACAAAGATGTTCCCTGAGCCATAGGGAAGACAGTCTCAAGATTTGGTTCAAGAGGAATTCAGGAAGGCCTTTTCTCAGATTCCTTCCACTTAAAAAACAGTCAGTACTTTGATGTGGGATTCCCCTCTGTATGCTGTGGATACCATTGGTTAGCAAAGAAACTGTGTTGGGCCTGCGCAGGGAATAGAAGTAGGCCGGGAAAACTAAATGGCATGCTGGGAGAAAGGAGGCGGAGTCAGGGAGAAGCCATGGAGCCCCGCCAAAGCCGAACAGAACTTTAACCAGTAAACCACAGCCTCATGATGATGCGCAAGATTAATAGAAATGGGTTAAATTAAGATGTAAGAGTTAGCTAATAAGCAACTGGAGCTAATGGGCCAAGGAGTGTTTTAAATAATATAGTTTCTGTGTGATTATTTTGGTTCTGGGTGGCCGGGATGAACAAGCAGCCTAATGCAATGGTCCTTTGGGGACACCATGTTTTAAAAGCTCATATGGAGCACCAATGACTCCACTTGGGTTATGATAACATTAATCAGTGGGCAAAGCAGCCCCACGCCAGGGCTGTGCTCAAACTGTGGACACTGTTGGGTTGAGTGTCCTACTCTGCATAAGCCAAAGTAGGGTCAGGTATCCCAAGCTCCTCATCTACAGGAACATCTCTCTAATGTGGGTCTGGCAGCCAAAGGCTGATGCTGCTCTGTATGGAGCGAAAGATTAAATTCTGTCTTGTGGGGCTGGAGAGATGGCTCAGTGGTTAAGAGCGCTGGCTGCTCTTCCAGACGTCCTGAGTTCAATTCCCAGCAACCACATGGTGGCTCACGACCATCTGTAATGAGATCTGGCGCCCTCTTCTGGCGTGTGGGCGTACATGGAGGCAGAATGTTGTATATGTAAAAAAATAAATAAATCTTAAAAAAAATTCTGTCTTGTGTGACAGCCGAAGACCGACCACCATCCCCAGGGAAATCATCGAGACCATGTGAGCCTGGGGCAACGGTCTAAGTAGAGGGCACGTCTCTGCCCTTTGAGTGGATACATAAGTCATTTCGTTTCCATCATTCATCCTTCTCAGGTCTCTGATGGTGTTGACAGCTAACTCTGGCTTTATCAACTTAGCAGGAGCTGCCTGGTCAATGCATTTCATATATAAAAACCAGGCCTTACTTTTCTAGAGCTATATTAGGTCACCTGGTAAAAAAAGGCAAACTCACAGACAGGTTTGCCTCACCAACAGGCTTCATATTAAAGGACAAATAAGTTTCAGATGTAACTTTTACTATTTAAAGGAACTTGTTTTGCAAAGATTGCTCTCCGGAATCAACCAGTTATATATATGTCTAATGATAAATAATTGGATAGGAAGGTTTAAGGTTTATATAAATTATGAAAGTAAAAAATAATTTAAATGATAAACATCTACAAATACAAGTTACTCTATGCTATTTGTTTTTTGTTACTCTTCTCGAGACAGGGTTTCTCAGTAGCTAAGGAGCCAGTCCTAGAACTAGCGCTGTGAACCAGACTGGCCTCGAACTCACAAAGATCCACTGTCTCTGCCTTCAGAATGCTGGGATTAAAGGCGTGCGTCACCATCACCCAGCCTCTGTGTTACTGTTACAATAAGGTTTCAAAAATTCAAAGTTTTAACATCGCCCCATGGAGTTCTAATAAGCTGGTAAAGTTCTGACTACTCTTACGGTCACAAGCTCAAGGTTCTGGGTTTCCTCTGGTTATTTCTAAAGGTAGACTTAGAGATGCTTTTCATCGTGCCGGAAACACCTCTCTCCAATTTACATACCTAGCCCCCTGGACAGAAAAAATGTCCCTTTTAACCCAAAGTCATTGCTTTTGCTATGACTTAAAGGCGTGAGTCTAGCTGTTTTACAGACTCATGTTGGTTGCTTTTTCTACAGTGTGGATTTCAACGCAGGGAAGCTTAGGATGTTGATTGACAGGCGTCCATTTGACCTGTGAAAGGTGGACCCTCCGGATAAGTACTCCTGTCAGTCAACAGCCTAAGCTTCCCTTCCTTTTGCCTGTTCTTGAGGAGGAAGCTCCAAATATAAAGGCTTCCTTTATGTTCTTTAACTTTTGTCTTTAGTCTGTATCTGTCTTGGCGGGGTTCTACTCTGTATCTGTCTTGGCAGGGTTCTACTCAGCTGGTAGACACAATCCATAAGTCAACTGTGGACTACAAACTATTCCAAAGGTGATCCCAATCCCACCTGCCCGAGGTAGTCCTACAAAACCAGAAAGCCCTGGACTTGGCCGAAAGCTGATATAAACCAGTCCAGTTGATGTGATTGCTCCCTGTGTCTTCAGCTGGGCCAGCTAACTGGATGCTTCTGATAAGACATGTCCTAATTCCCTCCCAGGCTTTGGCTAATATTCTAGCCTTCCTGGGCCCTGACAATGGTGTCCTAATTTCAGCGGGAAGTAGTTACGGAGGAGAATTTGTCATCCTTTGTCCTTAACAAAGATAAAGAATGCTAGAACCCTATCAAAGATTTGATTGGGACACAGAAGACAAGGGAGGAATGAGGAACTAGCCTGCCTCTTAGGCTTAAAGGCCATCTTATAGTAAAGGCAAACTAGGCTCATTCTTGTTTGTGGTTGAACCTTTGTTTCTCAGGAATTGGGCTATGCCTCACCTGTAACCTTAACTACAAATGGTTCTGTACTGCCTGTTATAGGAAAGGCCATCATATCTTTGCTTCAAAACTATCTTGTGCCAGGCAGTGGTTGTGCGTGCCTTTAATCCCAGCACTTGGGAGGCAGAGGAAGATGGATCGCAGTGAGTTCAAGACCAGCCTGGTCTATAAAGTGAGTTCCAGGACAGCCAGGGCTGTTACACAGAGAAACCCTGTCTCTAAAAACCAAAACCAAAACCAAACCAAACCAAATCAAACCAAAACAAAACAAAAGAACCCAAAGCAAAAAAACCCCAAACTATCTTACAACCTTACCTCTGTTTCAAAAGGCTGTTATGACTACCTCATTGCAACCATGTCTTTGTTTCAGGAGGTTGTTATGATTAACTTGTTATACCTACATTCGTCTGCTTAACCCTGCTTATTTTGCCCATTTGGAAACCCCTGAGCTATAAAAACCTTGTCTTCCTCATATCCAAGGCTCTTGAACCTACCTTAGAGGGAGGTAGCTGGATACACGAATACAGAAATCTTGCTTTAATTAATTTGGCCATGATAATTTGGGTCAGTGATCTTTCTCCTTAAAACCTTTTGGAAGCCCGTTCTCTCCATCCTGGGTATGGGTGCTGGGAATTTGGTTCAAACCATTAGGCTTGACAATAAGCACCTTTGCTGCTGTCTTTTTTTAAAAAAGATTTATTTATTATTATGAATGCAATATTCTACCTCCATGTACGCCCGCACACCAGAGGAGGGTGCCAGATCTCATTACAGATGGTTGTGAACCACCATGTGGTTGCTGGGAATTGAACTCAGGACCTCTGGAAGAGCTGCCAGTGCTCTTAGCCACTGCGCCATCTCTCCAGTCCGCTGCTATCTTATCTCAGTGAACCCACACCATGTTTTGGGCTGATGTTTCCCAAACCCCATTAACTTTTTTTCAAATGTGTCTCTCCACCGCTTCTTCCTAGGTTTAACTACCTCACTCGGGAAGCTGAGTGGGAAACTGAGTGGGGAAAGACAAAATTTATTTTCACAGTGCATAGAAAGAGTGAAAAAAAAAACTTTATAAATATTCCAGCAGGCAAGGAGACACAAATCCTTCTGTAGGCACTGACTTGGGTTTAAGTTCACAGCAGGTGAGTATGACTTCTGCTAAGTGAAGATTTCTTGGGGCTTCCCATGTGTCCATCTGTTGTGTGATGTTTTGATTGCATTCTGACAATAAAGCTATCTTTGAATCAGATGGTGGAGCTAGCTACTACCTGACCAAAATTAACCATAGAGGTTTTGGAGGACCGAGGACAGACAGTCAGGAAGTAGTAGGGCGGGGCGTAGAGAGGGTCTCAGCCCTTTTGGATGGAGGACTACAGAGATAGGTGGTCACTGGTGGCTTTTCCGCTGCGTCTCTGATCATTCAGGTTCTCACCCCATATCCAGTTCGTGAGTTTTTATTAATAAAGAATAATTAGATAAACACATCATCCACACCCAGCTTTACTGCATATTTTGTGTGGCTTAGGTCCTCAAGTGGATTGTGGGTGCTGTGATAGATGACCTCATGGCTGGTCTTTCGTGGCTCTTCCATACAGCCTTCCCAGTTAAAGCCTCCATTCTGTGTAACAATAGCAGCAGGGTAAGCTGCGAGAGTCGCTCTGTAAGGAGGACCAGGCTAGAAACGCCCACAAAATAATTTCAAACACACACACAGCTGCTGTTTACTACTGGAAATGTCATCTGTGTTTTTGTTTCTTCCTTTGCTAAGCTCTGGGAAGTGGCTATGGGACAAGAGTGTCTCTTTCTGTTCGGTAAGGAGAAGTCATTTGTGAAAGCCTTTCGCTCCCTGTCATGAGAGCCCGCCCAGCCAAACAGCCTCCATCTTAGGGATTCAGCTGGGCCTCCCTTGCAAAAGCATCATCCCAGCTGGGCTTGTTGACTGTTAACACTCTATCTTAGGGGTTCTATAGCTGCCAATAGAAAGAATATGCCATGATTATGGCAACACTTACGAAAGAAAACATTTAACTGGGACTCGCTTATAGTTCAGGGGTTTAGTCCATTATCATCATGGTGGGAAGCATGGCAGCATGCAGGCCGACCTGGTGCTGGAGAGGTAACTTGAGAGTTCTGTATCTGGATCTGCAGACAGCAGGAAAAACAAGTGAGCTATTGGTCCTGGCTTGAGGTCCTGAAACCTCAAAGCCCACCCCCAGTGACACACTTCCTCCAACAAGGCCACAGTTCCTAATAGTGCCACTCTCTGAGGGTTTATGGGGGCCATTTTTATTTAAACCACTACACGCTCCCCTGTGGAGGGGTGAGGAGGGTCGTGAGTACCCTGCTTCTTCCTACTACCTGTTGTATGCAACCTGCTTTAATTGCCCCTGCTGGGAAGTCTCATCTCTGCTGGTTAAAGGCTTTCCAGGTGTGGCCTGATGTGGCCAGGAATACACATTGCTGTACGTAGCCCACTGTTCCACAGGGAAGCCCAATAAACTCAATGGTTCCTCAGAGTGAGTTTTGGGAGACTTATGTCTTATGCCTTGATTTGTTGTTGGAACCTTAGGAGAGGTGGTAGATGTTACATCTCCTCCTGGGGAAGAATTTTCACAATATACTCTTAGACTTGTTTTTTAAAGAATTAGATAGGTTATGACATGGGTTTCTAAACTATGTACATTGTTTTATTGTTTGTCACTGCACATGTACACTGTTGTTTGTGTTTAAGACAGGATCTCACTGTGTAGCTCTGGCCTGGAACTTACTATGTAGTCCAGGCTGGCCTCGACCTCACAAAGATCCACCTTCCTTTGCTGACTGGGTACTGGGATTAAAGACATGTGCCACCTTTCTTGGACAGAGGACAACTTTGTGGAGCCCATTTCTTTCCTTCCATCTTTTCATGGATTCCAGGGATTGAACTCCGGATACCAGGTTTACATGGCAAGTACCTTTGCCTCTTGAGGCATCTTAATAGCCTGGTTGATGGGTTTTTGTTGACGGGGTTTCTGTCCTGCCCAGTTCCCACAATCATTAAGTCCCAAAGAAATCACACAGAGTTCTACATTAGTTATAAACTGATTGGCCCATTAGCTCAGGCTTCTTATTAACTCTTATAACTTATATTAGCCCATTATTCTTATCTGTGTTAGCTACATGGCTCAGTACCTTTTTCAGCGAGGCAGTCACATCTTGCTTCTTCTGTGGTGGGCTCACAACTGCAGAGAGAATGGGCTTCCTTCTTCCCAGAATTCTCCTGTTCTCATTGACCCGCCTCTACTTCCTGTCTGGTTGTCCCGCCTATACTTCTTACCTGGCTATCGGCCAATCAGTGTTTATTTAAAATATAATTGACAGAATACAGACCATGGTCCCACACCAGGTTTTGCTTGTTTGAGACAGAATGTCCTGGCCTAGAACTTACTATGTAGCCCAGGCTGGCCTCAGACTCATTACCTAGCAAAGGATAACCTTGAACTTCTTATCCTCCTGCCCCTATATCCCAAGTGCTTGACAACAGGCCTATGCCATCATGCTTGACTTTGGAAGAACTTCAAAGAGTTTGCTATCATTCTGAGTTTGTGTCTCCTAGGCAGGATATCTGTCAGCCAGACCCAGTTGGGAGTTCGGCATTCAACATAAGTCTTATGCTATTGGTTTCTTATGACCTTGATTTCTCCATCTGCAGAATGGGAATGATACTCATAGCCCACACCATACTAAGGTATGGGTAGGGTTCCATGGGCTGAAACCCGGGAAGCATTTGGGCTGAGACTAGCCCCTGCAGGGGGCTAACAGCAACGGGAAAGGTGGGGAGCTGACTGTCCATCCTGTTAGCCCAGTGTTGTTCAAACTTATGTGGTAGCAGATTGAGTCCCGGCTTTCAGTGGTGGCATTTAGCTGCATAGGTGGATGGTGTAGATGGTTCTCAAGGCTCTCAGGAGCTCTGTTTTGAGCTGTCACCATCAGCCGGGCAGTGGTGGCGCATGCCTTTAATCCCTTTAGTCTAAAGGTGACTTTAGATTGGATCAAGTTGACAATAAAGACTAAGATAAAACACACCCATCATAACCCACAACAGCAGCAATTCCCGCTAAGGGTCCCCAGATGTCTGCTTTATTTCAGGCAATGGGCAAAGCGCTCTCTATGTCAATCATGTTCTTCTCACGGTCACACTAAGAAGCGGATCCCACAGCCATTCTTCTCTCGCGTGTATACGGGAACACTCAGACCTCAACTGGAACTAGAGACCATACTGAAGTCTGTGCTCTTGCCCTGACCTCCTCACTGCCCGGCCCTTATATAGCCGAGCATGGGTTACATTTTCCCAGTTCTGCTCTGGAAATCTCAGAAAACTGTAGTTCCTGGGTGCTGCTTTCAACTGGTTTTGGTGTCTGGGACACTGGGGAAGGAAATGTGTACCACCAGCTACTGCAAAGCAGTCGGAGAGTGTTTGGGGGAGGAAATATTGAGAAGTCCCACGTTCTGGAAGGCATCAGACTCTTGGCAAAGATCAGCATGGCCAGGTGTGAACATGTGCTTCTGGCTTTGGAGATGTTCTCGCCCCAGGAGAAGAAGCCAGATCTGGCTTTGGCTCTGAAGTAGGTGGATTTGAGACGAACCATTCAGATCTTTTCTTTGGGTATTGACTTCTCCTTTGTTAAAATGAAGGGCTTTAGTAACAGTCAATGTGCTAGGTTCCTTGGCTCAGTCCTCACCACCTTGGATGAAGTAGTTGTGGGTGGGGCCCAGGCATCTTTCCTAGAGGCGTGCTGACTGACATTCAGTGTGGGAACTTGCCACAGAAACAGCCACTGGCATTTCATGGAGGCCTCTGAGCTCCATCAAAGCTAATATCTCAAGAGATAAGGTGGAGAGAGGTCAAGGAAGGAGGCCTACCCAGAGCGTACACAGACAGGAAAGGTAGGTCATTTTTAGCTTTTATGCTTTTGTGACAGAGTCTTACTATGCAGCCCGGGTTGACCTCAGACTCCAGATCCTTCTGCCTCCCCCTCCCAAGTGATGGGATTATAGGCATGTGGAACCCCACGAGTGAAGATACACAGGAAACCACAATAAAGGTAAACACAAACAACCCCCCCCCCCCAAACCCACGAAGATGGTTCTCTGCATTGCCCATCTTGAATTATCCCAGGCTTTCTGAGCTGCTGGCTTCTGTTCTGTGTGTGTGCACACTTTCTCTTTGGCAGTATAGACAGCACCGGAGGGCAGGAGATTCAAAGGGGAGTTGTTTTTACCTGTGCTTCTCTCAGTTTGCCAAGAGAAGCTGGTCTCTGGGTGGATTTGTTTGCCTTGAATCTTTTGAATTACTGACTCACGTGTCCTGTCACTTAGCGCCTTGGGCTACAGCCTGAGGCCATTTTTCTCTTTCTCCGGGAAATGTGTTTTATATGAGTTTATTTATCAACTCAGGCCAAAGATTAAAAACATAGATTGCCATGATAAAGTGATACATTTTAATATTCACTTCAGGATTTAGCCATTGAGTCAACAGGGCTGGGGAGGTGGCTCAGTGGATAAGAGTGCCTGCTGCATAAGTGTGAGGATCTGAGTTCAAATCCCCAGAACCCTGGCAAAAAGCTGGATGTGGTCTCATGCATGAGCTTGTAAACCTAGCAATGAGGTAGAGGAGCGTAGACGGGGGAGCACAGGAACTTCCTGGCTGCCAATCAAGACCCGGGTTAACTGAGAGACCCCATTTCTCCTAGGGCAGAGTGATAGTACAGGGCATGTGCCTTATGTACATACATCAAACACATACCCACATACATGTGCAGGCACCCAAAGTAAACTTTTTCCTCCCCAAGACAGGGTTTCTCTGTAGTTTTTGGAGCCTGTCCTGGAACTAGCTCTTGTAGACCAGGTTGGCCTCAAACTCACAGAGATCTACCTGCCTCTACCTCCCGTGTGCTGGGATTAAGGGCGTGCGCCACTACCTTTTTTAAAAAGCCAAAACAACCAGAAATTGCATTAAAAGCACTTGGGCATAGATTAAGCACTCATATAGGCTTTTAGGTGACTATGAAAAGTAACTTCCTCTTATTGATCCAGTCTATTCGTAATGTTTCTCATTGTGTAACTGGGCCATGTCACCTGTCACATGGGCTAAACCCAGTGATGGAATCTCTAAACTATGCTTTATTCAGAGAGCCAGAAATCCAAGACAATGGATCACTATCTCAAGGATCCATCTTTTTTTTTTTTAATATTTATTTATTATGTATACAATATTCTGTGTGTATGCCTGCTGGCCAGAAGAGGGCACCAGATCTCATTACAGATGGTTGTGAGCCACCATGTGGTTGCTGGGAATTGAACTCAGGACCTTTGGAAGAGCAGGCAATGCTCTTAACCTCTGAGCCTTCTCTCCAGCCCCTCAAGGATCCATCTTAACGACAGCATACAGACTGTGTAGGGAGAACCAAGTCATCCATCACCCAGAGCTCAGGTGTGGCCCACTGCTCAGTTGATCAGCCACGATTCTGAGGCCTGTGATGTCTATGTCTCCCTCCTTTTTCTCATTCTCTGCCCACCAGCCACTTGCAGACACAATGAGTCTAGTTAGTGTCTGTCAGTGTCAACTGTGTGCTTCTCCAGGGGGGTGTGGTCTGGGAAGGGATTCATTTAGAACAAGCATCAATGGTGTGCTGGACTGGGGATAACATGTACATACTTCCTTTTTATGATATGGAGCGCACGTATGCCTGTATAACACAGAATATGAAAGCAACCTTATTAGTTGCTGTGATAGAACCCTGGCAGAAGCAATTTAAGGAAGGAAGGGTTCATTAATGGCTCACGGTGAGGATGTGGTCCATCGTGGTGGTCCATCATGGCAGGGGAAGGCATGAAGACAGGAGTGTGAGGCAGCTGACCATCTAGCATTCAATCCAGGATCCCAGCCAGTGGAGCCGTGCCAGCCATATTCATGGTGAGACTTCCCACTTAACTCCCTCATATACATGCCTAGAGGTTTGTTTCCATGGGAATTCTAAATCCCATCAAGTTGACAACTGAGATTAAACCCAGGAACAATTTTGTTTTGAGATGGGGTCTCAAGTACCCCAGGCTGTCCCCAAACTCATTGAGTAGCCAAGGATGACCTTGAAAGAACTTCCTGCTTCTGCCTCTCAAGAAACTGAGAATATAAGTGTGTGCCACAAAAGCTAATTCTATACAGTGCTGGGTGTTGAACTCAGGATTTCTTGAATGCCAGGCAAATACTCTACCAACTGGGTTACAGCTCCCAGGCCCAAAGGAACAATTTCTTTTTCTTTCTTTTTTAATTAATTAACTAATTTATTTATTTTAGACAGGGTTTCTCTGTAGCTTTGGAGCCTGTCCTGGAACTAGCTCTTGTAGATCAGGTTGGCCTCGAATTCAGAGATCCGCCTGCTTCTGCCTCCGGAGTGCTGGGATTAAAGGCGTGCACCACCACATGGTAGGAGAAGAGGGTTATGGGCTCAGGCTCTCAAGGAACACTTGTCCTGAAACAGTTAATCTCTTAATTGGAAGGATATCACGTTTCTATTTTAATCCAAGGTGTATTTGTAAGAAGATTTGAAAGTATAGGCAAGCAGGTTTTAGCTTAAAGAACATTTTTGTTTTGTTTTTTTTAATTTGGCCATGGAGCTAATGAGCTGTCATAAGAGACAGTGGATTATCCTAGACCAGAGGTATTTATTTAAACAGAATATGGTGCCCTTGGGGAACCTATGGACCAAGTGCTTGGCAGGAAGTGACTCCTCCGAGGTTGCCTCTCCTGAATGTCATTCTCTTGCTTTCAGATGGTGCATCAAAAGGGGCCAATATCTGCAGATACTATCTGAGTTTTGTGTAAAGAGAAAACTGTATTTGGGAATTTCCCCTCCCGACTTAACATTTTTTACTCTTTAAGTAAATGCAGAAAAACATTGTTGACAGTGAAACCACGTGAACCCCAACAGGTGTTTTGACTCCATGGCTACTGGGGTGTGTACACCAGCAAGTTAGGGCCGGAGAGATGGCTCAGTGGGTAGGAGCCCTTGTTGCACTTGCAGAAGAATCAAGATCGGTTCCTAGTACCTACAGCAGGAGGCTCACGACAGCCTGTAATCCCAGCACCGGGGATCTGATGTCCTCTTCTGGCCTCTGGTGGTAACTGCACTCCCATGCATATCCCCCTGCACATGCATGGACAGAACACCTAATGAAGATAAAAGATCAGGATGTTCAATACTGAGTACCTTGGGATTGGAATTTTACTCTGGGTTTCCTTGAACACTAAAGCTACAAGAGAATGCATTGTCAGTCTGGCAAACTGCAAATGTCATTTCTTTCTCAAAACTGCAGGCAAGCAGTTGTACTTGTGAGGTTAAATGTGGACTTGTTAGCAAGCAGGTGGACCTGTCATTCTGTAGAAAACATGGGAGGTGACTTAGTTGGCAAAGTGCAAACGGGGCACAGTGGTGTGTACCTATCATCTCAATGCTTGGTAGGGGGAGGAGGAGGCTGGCTGGGGGCAGAGTGGAGATCCCAGGGGCTTGCTGGCCAGATTCAACCAGTTAAATCAGTTGGCTCGATTCAGTGAGAGACCTGTCTAAAAATAGAGGTAGAGAGTGATAGAGGAAGACATTTGTCATCAACTTTTGGTCTCCACAGGCACATGTGTGTGCACCTGCGCACACACATGATCAGGTACACAACCACACATGCAGACAAAAGCAAACCAATCAACCTCTGTGGGCAATTGCATGTGATTCAAAATGACAATTAAGACATTTATAAACAGTTTTACTGGTTGTTACCACACTCATAGCATTTTGTACTAAACTGTTTTCCTTACCATACTGATGAAAGACACTTTTCCCCAGCAAGCTGAGTTATAATTCAGCATGGTGTCTTCTAAAGGGGCTTCAAGCTTGTTCCCCGGCAGTCTGTTTTCCATTTGGAACCCACAAAGCCATCTGAAGTGCAGATCATTAGGAAGTCAGCAGTAGTTGGCCCTGCAAGGTTGCTGCGGGGTGAATTCAGAGCAACAAGATAAACCCAAAGCAGGAGAGGAAACCAGGTGGAGACTCGCTGGGGTAGCGCTTCGGGGTGGAGAAAGAACTGTTTCTAAAATGAGGATTTAACAAATTATGATCTCCGCTCCAGTGCTTGTTCACATGAAAAACTAAAGCTTCAATTTAACTGCAGGCTCTAGATGTTTCATCCTGTCGAAGCCAACTGTCTCCTTTCCAGAGCTGGTGTGGAAATGGGGAGGAGCTAAGCCAAAGATCTGGAAGCAGGTTAGCTACACTCTGTAGCCATCCATGACCCAATTCCCTTTTTGGATAGTCCTCTTATCTACTATATATTTTCCATTTGGCCTTCACATTATCATGCCAAAATGAGATAGCATTTTGCTTCTCCCTAATTCCTGCTTTAAAGACTGTAACTGCTTGTCAGTGGTAGCATAGGCCTTTAATCCCAGAACTTGGGAATCAGAGGCAAATGGATCTCTTAGCTCA
Organism: Microtus oregoni; assembly: GCF_018167655.1. NCBI lineage: Eukaryota > Metazoa > Chordata > Mammalia > Rodentia > Cricetidae > Microtus > Microtus oregoni. Next base: position 1,669,235 of record NW_024544600.1, read on the forward strand.
AGGTCACCCTGGTCTATGTATAGACAGGGCCTGTCTCAAAATACAAAATAATTATATATATATATATATATATATATATATATATATATATATATATATATAGCTATGTATCACTTAGTAAAAGAGACATTTTAAAAAATCTATTGTTGGATTATTTTCACCAAGCAGACATCATGAAGTGTCTCGTAGCTGATATACACCCCTACTACAGATAACTACCGGGCTACAACCTGTCTAGTCTATGAATAGGGAGACAGCTCTGCATCGCTGCCTCGAAGCCTGGGTTCTCTTATCTTTCAAGAGACTTGACATCGTTGGCTTGGGCATGGTAGATAATTTCTGGAGTAGACAGTATGAAGCCGAGTAGGGTTTATTACAGTTATCTTTAAAAAGGGTTTGAGGGTTTTGCCTGCATGTATGGATGTGCACCACCTGCATGCCTGGCACCCTCAGAGGTCAGAAGGTGGCTTTTGACCCTCTGTGAGCTGCCATGTGGGTGCTGGGACTCAAATCCGGATCTTCTAGAATAACTAATGCTCTTATCTTAGTCACTGAACCAGCTGTCTTAGAGGTATCTTAGTTTAGATTTCCTAAGCTGCAGTCAGAGAGGTGTTCAGAAAGAAAGAAAATCCCGAGAGCACTTGTGTGGGCTTCTCAGGGTCACATGTCATCCTTTTTACAATAGTCATATAGAGAATTTGGGGTTTTGAAGCTATTATCTTCAAAGGGTTGTGAAGGAACCCAAATGAGATCACAGGGTGGTTCCCAAGGGGCACTGACAGGATTACAAACTGTCGAGGGGAGAGGCAGAAAATCATGACTGTAACAAAGTTGGTGTTAAAATTCCTAGAAAATGCCTGGGTAAAGGAATGGGACCCTACAAGGCTTCATTGCTCTACCATCCACATCTGAAAGGCATGTTATCTCTGTTAGTGGCCTCACAGCAAATGTCAACTGTGGTCAAGCTCTTGCTTAGTCTTCAAGAGGCTTCATCCAGGATCCTTGGTGAGCAGCCCCTTTCTGCTTCCATGACCTTATGATTTTTCTTTTGTCCTGCCTCTTAATTTAGTACCAAGTGTCACCATATTCAACAATATAGGCCACCATAACCCAACAGGAAGCATTTGTGCCTAAACACCTGAGAGTATGGTGGAAATTCTAACAGGCATTTCTAGCTCCTGTGTCAGTGGTGGGACCGGTCTGACACCAAGCCTTCGGCTGACAGGAATGCCCTTATGCCGCACCTAGCTGCTCCGATCAGCTCAGTTGTCTAGAGGAAGGCCTGTAGCTTGTCTAGGCAAGCTGCAGAAAATATGTATTTCCCAATTTCTTAGAACCTAATAAAAGACCCTTAAATTTAGCACTCATAAAACAAGTACAGATCATGTAAGGGTAGAGAGGCTAAAGGTATTTCTGTATTTTATAGACTTGATTTAGGCTCCTTGTCCAAGGCCTATGGGGTGCAGGATATCAAAGGCCAGTCATAGTCTGTGTTCTCAAACACTGGTATCTACCTGCACTAGCCTAACAGAAGCCTCAGTTCAATCCTTCCCCACTGAGGCTCACTTTCTGGCCAGTGACAGCAGCCTCAGTCTGGAACTCCTTACCAGTACTGCCCTCAGTGCAGGCGGAGATGCCTCCAGGCTCTTGGCACCGTAAGAACCTAAGACTGCACGGTTTCTGCTCCATCTCACCCACCAGAGGATTCTATCTGTAAACAGTTTCTGCTCCATCTCACCCACCAGAGGGTTCTATCTGTAAACAGTTTCTGCTCCATCTCACCCACCAGAGGGTTCTATCTGTAGCTGTCCAATCTGTCTGGAACGAGACATACTGAATTCCTGCTCTGCCAGCTCAACCCCAAAGTAGACCAGTTGCTAACAAAGTTCTTTGATTCACAAGGAACTGTGCCAAAGTTCTACGGAGAATCATGGAAACACTGACCAAAGGATGCCCTCACATATTGGTCTTTCTCTCAGGAAGCTGAATGGCGCAGACTTGGACACTAGGATGCTGTGTGCTCAAATGCAGTGAGTTATTGTAACTGAGGAGTGCAGGGAGAGTGTCCCCACACGAGCACAGGCTATATGCATTACTTAGCCACACGTCTTACATGCTATCCAGACACCATAGATTTCTTCAGTAGGATTAACACTGAGACTCATGAGACTTATGTATGACATTCTATGATGCTCATGTATCACAGGGGTCAAATTATATGCCTGTCTTTTATCTTCTATAGTGCAATAAAAACACTGAAACCTTTATCTTCATATCTTTATTATGTTTGGACCTTTAAGAAACATATACCATAATATATACCACTATTCAGTAAAAATCTATTCTAGGTTTTAGGAAGCACACACCACAAACTATCTTGTTTCTGGTCTCTAAGACTACCAAGGATTTATCAAAAAGGTAGGCTCTGATCTATGGAATCTCAAGCCTTGAGGTTTTCATCACTGTAAAATATGTTCAAGTGGATAAACTTTATTACTGTTTTTCTGCTGGAACAGGCTAAGTTTTAAGTTTGTAGTCCATTATAAGAATATTCCATTCCTTAAGCTCTGTTGTCTATCATGTCTTTGGAAAACCAACCTGGTTTAAAAAAAGTATTTCTTTTCCCCTGTACAGTGAGGATGAATCTCCCAGAACACATCCCGTATTAACCAGAATGAAAACACTACAGATAAAGTACATGTGCTGTGCTCACTCTAACGCTATTCACACCCTAACTACTCTACCATGGAGACAATCGCACCAGTCCACCCTGGAAAAGAACTCCTGGATCTGACATTAGAAATACACAGGGTAACAAGTTAACAAACGTACTCACATGACGTTTTCAAGAGGGTCCTCTGTACAAGAACACAGGACAGGGGCTCGGAAAGCTGTGGACAGGGCTGGGAAGGGTTAAAGCTATGGCTTTGCTGAGCACCCACGTGAGATGAAGGAAGGCATTTGTAAGAGTAGATTCTGCAGCATCGAAGGTAATTCTCGAAAAGAGCCGGGTGTCTTCTCAATTAATCTCAGTTCTGAGGCTTCAGAAGTAGAGAGCTACCAACAGCATCCAAAGGAAAGCCATTTCCGAGATGCTGAGAAAGGTGCGTGCCTGACATCAGGCTGTGATGTTGATGGTTGAAAAGACTTTGGTGGTATCAATGGAAAAGGAAATAATTAATACACAGACCACATAACACCATTAAAACCAAAAAACATTTTTTTTTTCCATTTAAAAAAGTTTTAGGACACATAAAACAAGGCAACATTTATTCCTTCTTCTCGTCTTCTGGCATGGGGTCTGTGGGCGGCTCCTCTACTGTGGCACTGTTGCTCTCTGAGCCAGTATTGCTATCACTGGTCCCTTCGACCTCCATGCTGTCAACCCCCTCCTGCCCACTCTCCTTGTCCTCAGGAGTAGATGTGCCTTCTTCACCATTCTGCTGGCTCTCTGTTGTTTCTTCCAGGTGTGTCTCCTCTGTAAGACACATTTGCAACTGTCAGTTCTAAGACAAACATTGACTCTTAACTATGCTGATGGCATAAGACGTTCTGTCCAATATGACAGCCACCAGCCACACATGGAGAAGCACCTGAAATGGACCAGTATGACCCAAAAAGTTTTAAGCATATTTGAGACAACTTAGAATACAAAAATCTACATTTTTAACCTATAGGTTTATGACATTTAAATATAAGCCAAACACTTGTGAGAACTGAGCTTTTCAAAGTATGAAGTGTACAAAACGCACACACCGGATTTTGAAGACTTGCTATGACAAAAGAATATAAGACAGTTATGGTCGTTGTGTGTGTGCTTGTGTGTGCATGTGCACACACCATGTGTAGGTTAGAAGAGTGTTGTGTTCCTCAAGAACTGTTTACCCTTTGAAGACAAGATCTCTCACTGGCCCTGAAGTCACTGAGTAGGCTACGCTGGTTGGAGATGAGCCCTAGGAATCTGCCTGCCTCAGTCTCCACTCGTGCTGTTTATACACAGGCTCCAGTCCCACCCACTGAGCTCTCTCTAGCCTAGAATGTTAATAATTTAAAGATGTTGATAACATTTCAGTATTCTGAATTTACTGGGTTACTTGTAACATTAAAACTAAGCCAGAGACATGGGCACCTGGTGTTTCAGCTGCTCAGAGGGCTAAGGTTAAGACTGCTTGTGCCCAGGGATTGAGGCCATCCTGGGCAATATAGTATAGCAAGATCCTGCCTGAAACACACAAAATGAGGGCACAGAATGAAGATGCCATGCTCTGCTGCCAAATGCCAGTCCTGCTGGGTCATTTCCTTTAGGAAGTTAAGACCATAAGGTTTTTGACAACTCATTTTTTCCCCCCTTCAGTTCCCCCCTCCCTTTTCTTTTCCTTAAGTTAGAAGACAAAAGTAAACACCCTGTGCTGTCAGAGTAAGGAAGATCTCATTCACGGGGAAAACACTCAGGACTGAGCACAGTTGCGAGCAGAATCTGATTCTCAAGCACCTGCTATAACCACAACAATGTGTTCCAGGCTCAAATTCATGGTAAAAAAGAGGTTCACAAGAATAGAAAGAGGCCCAGAAAATGAAGATTAAACCCAGACTTGTCAGAAAAGATAATCTGCTGAGTTACACACTGCAAAACCGCCTGGTAGAGATGCTGATGTTCATTAAACCCTGAACAGGCAGTTGCTGTTTGAGTATAAAGTATGCCATGCCCTTCTATTTCCTGTGAACTCTACTGGCATCCCCCGACTACTTCTGGCTTACTCCTGTTTACCCACAAGGCAGGTCAAATGCTGCCAGAAGTTAAGCTGCTCTCAAAATTCCAAGAATAACTAAATTTATTAGTATTTTATCTAAACTTTACTTTAAAAAAAAAAACCCAAAATGCTTTTATTTAGGGAAATCAGAACATCAAAAAGCAAACTGCTCTATGGTGAGGTCAGTTATCCATAGGCCTAGATAACTGTCATTTTAGGCTTTGTGGGCCAGGAAGTCTTTATTACAAGTTCTAAAAACTCCCCCCTCCCCCCACGTTATCACCTCAAAGCAGCCAGAGATGAGTGTGGCCATCTTCCAGTGAAACTTTACTTACAGAAAGATGGAGGCAAGATCTGGCTTACAGCTTTTACTTTGCTCAAAGCCTAGGTACCAAAGACCAAACGAATCTTGGGGACAATGGTAAAGGTTAAAATATTATTACTGCCTATTAACCCTATGTCAAATCCAGTACCAGAATGCACCCAGAGGCAGGTACTTTACAATGAAGAAACGAGCTCAGTAAAGTCACAGTGCCAGCAATGGGGAAATGAACAGGATCCCTCTCCATCTGTCTCCAGAGCCATGCGCGCCCACCTGGGTTCTACTATGGAGAGACTGGAAAGTCACAGGGATTAACTAACGGGAGTGGCTGCTGCAAAGCATCCAGAGGGAAAGGTCAGAAGGTAGCTATCAGGGCCCTCACATGTTCCTGCCAAGGAGCTGGTTACCTGTCTCCATAGGGATGCTCTCTTCATCCTTCTTCTCCTCAGCTTTGTTCGTTGCTTGCTCTTCCTCAGGGGCAATGCTGCCCTGACTGCGCTCGGCTTGCTCCACTGCTTCCTTCTCCCGCTCCTCCTGCCTTTTGCGGGCCTGCTCCTCTGCCTGTGCAATTTCGGCTGCAATTTTCTCCATGTCTACTTCCACCTTCAGACCGCATAACTAGTCAAACACAAATCAGACAACTCTTAGCAATGTTGTCTTCTTCGGACCTTGGGATCAGGTAAGTTATTTCTTGGCTTAATAATGGTATTTACATGGGCGAGTAAAACGTATCAGTGTTTTGTCCTCAAACTGCACAGGACAAAAAAGCTGCTGTATGTAGCAGCAAACCAGACATGGCAGGGCAGGAGCTGCTGGGGCACTGCCCAGGACTGGGCTAGCCTTAGGATGCCCCACTCACACGTCAGCTACCAAATACTCTATTCATTTTATTTATTTATTTATTTATTTATTTATTTATTGAGACAGGGTCTCTCTACGTAGTCCTAGACTTCACTGTATAGACTAGGCTGGCCTTGAACTCACTGAGACTCTCTTACTTCTACCTGGGATCAAAGGTGTGTGCCACCACGCCCAGTTGAGATTTACTTGTTTTAATACAAAGTGCAACTGAATTACATCTAATGAATATACCCAAGAATAAATTATAATAAAGTGAAAATAATTCACAACTACAAAGATTTTAAACAAAAGCACTAAAGGGATCTATCAGCTGTGGGCCTACTACTTCAATGTATACATGACACTGCAAATTTATTGTAATTTTTCTAAAAATCAAGAATAATCTTATAAAGACAGTACAAGTTATACTGTGATGTTAGAACTATTTCAAACATCACTTTAAGAAAAAAACCAAAGCAACAGGCACATGATAAAGGCAGTCACGGAATGGAATGGAATGGATACCCTTTTAAGTTCATTGTTAAAGGAATCCGTGCTTTCCAGGAATTTCCTCTTCTTTTCCTGGTGTCGCTCCTCTATCTGAAGAAGTTCGGCTTCCAGTTTTCGCTGCAAGGTATCAGATCAGATTATATAGTTATACCTTCTCTCTAGAGCAGATGTAAAGCACACCAAGTGTGGCATTTTGAATTATGTGATGTGTATGCGGGTATGTGCACAGGTGGAGGAGCCCAGGGAGGTCAAAAGAGGGTGTTGGGTGCCCAGGAGCTGGAGTTACAGGCAGTTGTGAGTCACCTCAGATGGGTTCTGGGAACTGAACTCACGTTCTCTGGAAGAGCTGTATATGTTCTTAACCACTGAGCCATCTCTCCAGCCCATTAATTTTTCATTAAAAAAAAATTAGGTATAAAATCTAGCTATTTTTTAAAAAAAATGTAACATAGGAAAGGAAAGACTACCATTAACAAGATGATAAAGGGAAAATCATTTCATAGTAATGCAGCAAAGGCTGATGGGGTGCCCCAAATCCTTCAGTGTGCACCTATCTTTTCATAGGTCTACTTATAATACACTGTCTCAGAGCCACATCATCTAGGACGTGAGGCAGAGACTCCTCTTATTAGAACGAATGCTTTCTGCCCTTACCTGATGAACCATTAAAGACTGGACCTGTCGCTTGAGGACCTGCATTCTGGCTGTTGTGACAACCGACCGCACATCAGGGACCACGCTCTCACTGAGGATCTCACTGATGAGGCGGTGGTTTCTCTGGAAACGGGCGGTAGCTGTATGCTTCATTGAAAAGCCGTCATCATAATCTAGAAGGAAAGAAATGTTCTGGGAATCAGCTGGCTAGTCACCAGGACAGTGGTAACAAGAGTCACCAAGTAAGCGCTGTCCTCAACTGTCCTAGCAAGTGGGCTTGCCCAGCATCAGGGGAGTCAGGGCAGGCCACAGTAAGAACCACACAGAGACAGAAAAAAAACCAGCCGAATGTTTCCATAAAGCTAGTAGGCAGGTGTTCTCAACCCCAGGGTGGGGTACCAAATGACCCTTCCATAGAGGTCATATATCAGATATTTACATTATAATTCATTAACAGTAGCAAAATTAGTTATGAAGTAGCAACAAAAATAATAATATGGTTGGAGGTCACCACAATATGAGGAACTGTATTAATAAAGGGTCACAGCACTAGGAAGATTGCGAACGGCTGTACTAAGGGATAATTCATGTCTGAGGTTTGGTTAAAATACAAACAACGTTTGTTCACATCTCTTTAGGCCCTGGAATCCATCCATGTGAAGCCTGCATGTGATGGCAGTACTTGAAATTCTGCCAATGTTCCACCCTCCCAGTAGCATTTGATAAATGCTGGACTGTAAATAGGAGGTATCTTTATCATAGTTGTTAAAATTAATAAAAATATCCATATGTAAAATTAACTTATCACCATCCTCTCTAGCAGTATTTAGTTTTCCAGGCAGTACTTACAGTTTATTACATTAAAAAAATGGTAAAGACCCAAACTAATCTCACAGAAAAAAACAACTTGATTTCAAGGTTGGGAGACTGCACACATGAGGATCTGTGAGGCAAGCACGAGGATCTAAATTTGAAACCAGCCAGTATCAAGTAAAAGCCAGGTGTGGCAGGTTCAGGAGGCTTGGCAGTCATTCGAGCTAAAACAGCAAGCTCTAGGTTCAGAGAGGTACTCTATCAAAGAATAAAGCAGAGAAGAAACTGAGGAAGGATTCTGGATGTCACCCCCGACCTCCACATGCCTGCACAGGGAAGTACAAGGGTATATACTACACCCAACCACATGACGAAAAGGTGGAGACTGAGGAAGACACTCAACATTGACACACACAAGAACATCCACTACACACTCCGAAATACTTGATTATAATTTATTTTTAATTTTTGCCAGTTTAAACATGTACATGGCTGTTATGAACGTATAAAGGTGCTGTTATTTTTGGTATGTGTGATGCATGTATGTGGGTCTGCAGTGTGCACACAGGCATGTGGAGGCCAGATTATGACAGGTGTCTTCTTCTCTTTCTGCCTTATAGACAAGGTCTCTCACTGAACCGGAAGCTCACCATTTTGACTAGACTAACAGCCCACCATGGTCCCAGAATCTGCCTGTTCCAGCTCCCCAGTGCTGGAGATACGGGTATGTGCCAGCTATCCTATGCTTGGCCTTTTATATGTGTGCTGGAGATTTGAACTTAAGTCCGTGTGCTTGTACAGCGAAAGCCCTCGAGCCCCAGGATGTGTGATCTTTCTGAGACAAAATCTACCGTGCACCCCAGGCTGGCTTTGAACTCGTATCAGCCTGCTTGCCTTAATTTCTCAAGTCTGGGATAACAAGTGTGCCCTACCGTACCTAGCATGTGCGCTTATTTCTGGAAGACAAGTATCTCCTTTATCTTGCTTTATCACCTCCACCTGGGAGTCATCTGTACTAATATCTACTTTTCTTTACACTAACTCATTAAACAAAGCAAGTTTTCCTTCCAATATAGATAAAAATAAAGGTTGTCTCAGAAACAGCCAAATCCTTAGTGTACAGGGGCTGTGCTTAGGAAACCCTGCTATACATGGAAGCCCGCATGCTGCACATGATGGTCTCTGAAGTCATTTAAAAAGCCTTTGCTATCTTGCTTGAATCAAGGTCTGACTTGTGGACTTTCTCAGAGTTTTCTAAGGAGTCTGCAGATGTCGCCCTCGTATCTTGATGTATGGCTCCCATCTCTTGGTTTTCCCGTATATTTGTACCTCTCAAGTTCTAGAGCAGTGGTTTTCAACCTGTGGGTCTTAATCTGCTGGAGCAATCAAATGACCCTTTCATGGGGTCGCATATCAGATATCTTCCATTTCAATATTGACATCATGATTCATAACTGTACTAAATTACAGTTATGAAGTAACAATGAAATAATTTTATGGTTGGGGGGGTCACCACATGAACTATATTAAAAGATGACCACATTAGAAAGTTGAGAAATACTGTCATAGAGGGTCACATTATATTAATATAGCTTCTTAATTATTTCTCATGCTACTGCTCATGTAAGAGCCTCTCAAGCTTCGTTCCTGCTGTTATATTTTGCTTAGGAAATATTTTATTCTCTACATATGGCTTCTAAGATGTGAACCTTTGTTTCTACTGTATAGACATATTCACTCTCGCAGTTATTGCAAACTTGCTCTTTGATTGTTTTAGTCATCTTTTTCTTGTATCAATCACCTCATCCGGGTAATTCAAGTCTGCATATGGACTTTTAGCAGTACTAATAATGCTTAACACTCAATTTCTGTTTCTAGTTCAAATTTTATTACATCCTACTGTATTTATGAGAATTTTTGCCAGTAACACCTCAATGAATCTTTCTGAAGCTCCTTTCTGCTCCTTCATCCTACTTGGCTGAATTTATTCCTGTCTTTTGGTGTTGTTGTAACTTCCTCCACTCTTTAAATCTCTTAAAAGTTCTTAAGAACCCCTCTGGTGTGTTAAAAATGGAATCTTAGGCCGGGCGGTGGTGGCGCACGCCTTTAATCCCAGCACTCGGGAGGCAGAGGCAGGCGATCTTTGTGAGTTCGAGACCAGCCTGGTCTACAAGAGCTGGTTCCAGGACAGGCTCCAAAACCACAGAGAAACCCTTCCTGTCTCGAAAAAAAAAAAAAAAATGGAATCTTAAATTATGATCCTGGAATTTTTGTGGCTGGTAATTGCTGCTTCCAATCCTGTTTGTTCAGCATGGAGTAAGACACAGAGACAAATAAACATTTACACAGCATGCCAAGTGAGTGGATGAGCATGCTCCTAAAGGGAGGGTACTATCTTGGGAGCACCTTATAGTTACAGACTGCCTGGCTGCGGAGGCCCGGAGAGTAATCTGCTCATCTGCACTTGGAATCCTAACTAGGAAGCCTGGCCATCTGTGAGTAATGTATGTGTGTAATACATGATACCCTGTCTACATGTAATATATGACACACTCAGGAGTGATCTCAAGTGGTATTCTCAAATTCATAGTAAATTTTGAATAAAGTTTTATAATGCTTCCACACACTCATTAATTTTTGCTTCCAAGAGCCTTTAATTCAGCAAATTTAGGAAATCAGTAAGATTGGGTATGGCAATTAAGAGCATGTGCAGCTCTTCTAGAAGGCGAGCACTCAGTTCCCAGCACCCATGCCAGGGAGCTCACAACAGCCTATAACTCCAGCTCCAGAGGGTTTGACACCTTCTTCTGGCCTCCTCAGGAGCTGGATTCACATGTACAAACCTACAGGCTTGCTACACACATAATTAAAAAAATAAAGACTGGGTTACTTCAAATTTTTAGAAAAGAAGTTATCTGGGCGTGGTAGCACACATCTTTGATCCCAGCATTCAAGGCAGAGGCAGGCAGATCTCTGTGAGTTCAAAGCCAACTTGGAGTGCACAGTGAGCTCCAGGACAGCCAGGGCTGTGTAGATATCCTGCTCTCAAAAAGCAAACCAAAACAAAAGAACTAACCAACTAACCCAAACAAAACAACCCCCCAAAACAAACAAACAAAAAAACTCCATAATATCACTTAGGGTGTGCCACAGAAGCCTAAAATCCAGGGTTTGGAGGCCGAGGCTGGAGAAACCAGTTCACTATAAATCTGAGCAACACAGTGAGATCCTATTTTCAAAAAACAAACAAATCCTATATTGAGTATAAAGACAGTGAAAAGTAACACATGCAGCTGTTTTTCGTTACTCATTTTCCACACTCTAAAATCCTATTATTGAAATTAACTTAAAATTACGCTTTCCATTTAATAGAATAAAAGCCTTGAATTAAGATTTATCTTCTATTTTAATTCAGAGAGAATGCACACATAAACCCCACTTCCCTCCTTACCATCTGGATCCTCAGCAGGCTGAATGCTCATATAAGGTTCTCCTTTCTCCATGCGAGACTGTCTCTGTCGACTTTCTTCCTCTAACGCAGCTTCGGCACGACTTTTTGCATTAATATATGCAAGGTATGCAGGGGAATTGTGATAGGCCTTCATAGACTCATTGTACTCTATCTGAAATTGAAAGGGTGTTGGTGTTTTATAATGTACGTCCTACAGGCTACCATGCGCTGCCTCAGCCATCTGAATGTGGGGCACGAGGCAAAGCATGGTGTCATGACAGTCATCTCTTTCTGAACAGAGAACACGAGGTTCAGACATTAGGTGAGTGGAGCTTGGTGGACACAACTTCAGTGCTGCCTCAGCTTTCTGGTCAAGCCTTATGTTTCTTTCACAAATAATAAAATGTTTTATTTACATTTAAATATTTTATTTATCCCCTACCTTTTCGGCTTCGTATTCGTTTAAATATTCTTGTTTCTCTTCATCAGTGAGATCTCGCCACATGCCACCAATAATCTTGCCAATTTCCCACAACTTTAGGTCAGGGTTGGAAGCCTTTACTTGGTCCCAGACCTTAAAAATCAACAGTTAAAAATTCAATATTAATGCCTAAGTATATAGTCATTTAAAAATACTCTACTATGGAACCCTTTAAATACAAACAAAGGCAGAGAAGACAGTATCAAACTAGCACATACCAATCAGCCTGCTTCAAAACTGCCAACAGCTGGCTTATCTCATTTCATCTTTACCCTGGTGGATCTCATACACCATGTCATTTTACTCAAATACTTCAAATTGATAATTTAAGAACACCATTAATCACAGTACACGCTTACAGCAAATTAAGCAAACAATTTAAATATGTCTCTAACAGTTCAAGCAAATCTAGAAGAGTTAATTTGTATAATACAATGGCGTCATACTATCAAACACAGAAATAATAATTAGGATCAAAATAATACTTTTATTATACTTACAAATTAATTCATTTTGTGCCCTTGGAATTGATCCTAAGGGCTCTGACGGCACATGTTTTACTACTGAACTACACCTCAAACTTATTATTATTCTTAATAAAAATAAGATATTAATATATACAGTCTTGCATTCTCCTTTCTTTCTTTTTTTTCTTCAAGAAAGGGTTTCTCTGTAGCTTTGGAGTCTGTCCTGAGACTCGCTCTGTAGACCAGGCTGCCTTTGACCTTAACAGAAATCTGCCTGCCTCTGCCTCCCGAGTGCTGGGATTAAAGGCGTGCACCACCACTACCTGGTACATTCTCCTTTCTACTTAACATTTTCCTCATGTCTTTCAATATTCTCTAAAACGTATTACTCATGGCTACAGACTAATCTGTTTAAAAGATTTTAGCAGTTTATTTAACCATGCTCCTCTTCGATCTGAGTTCTGGAACTCTGAAACAGAACGAACCACTTAATCCTTCCCCCTATTTTGTGTAAGGACGACGCCGAGCCTGTCTGCAGTGGCATGGAAGGCCATCTTCTGGTCCCCGGTACACACCTTTCTGCTGTACCTCATGTAGGGCATCAGCGGCTTATCTGGTGGCTTTGGAGGCTTTGGAATCGTGATACCAGATGACGCCTGTAAAAGAGTTAAACACATTCATTCTTCAATTGCTAGGAGCTCACCAGCACCTGAAAGAAAGCCCCTTAAAAATTCTAATGCGCCTTTCTTCTACTCGTCCATGGATACAAGATTATTATTTTCGCCAAAGAAAATAGATATCACTGTAAATTCAGAAATGTTTATATCAAAGGAAAATGACTTTAAACACATAATATTTAATGTTTTACTTAGCAGTTTATTTCCACTGTTGGACAGCCTGGCTGCAAAAATAAAGTATTATACATAATTCATACACTGAGAATGGAATTATATGCCAAACGCCTCACACTTAGGACGTTACCTTTTATTTCCTCAGTAACTATTACGCATACAGTCAACGTTGGATATCTGCAGACTCTGAGCACTTACCATACGCACATTGCCTACAGGGGATCTCGTTATATCAGGAATGTACCCCAGACAAATAACATAAAGACCACCTCCCACGTTAAAAAAAAAAATCACCAATAAGAAATAGGAGGTAACTAGAAACCTAGCAAATACATTTAAAAAAAAAATAAAATATATCCTTTAGAAATAGATTTATTTCTCTTAAGGTTTTACATTATCTTGTAGTTTTGTTTCATGTCTCTGTAGTCTTGGGGCAGCGGTTTTCCTACAGTGGATCAAGTCACACTGTCCTTTCCTCATTAGCCGGCCACAAGGAAACAAGGAAGCGCATTAGGTGCTGACACTGGCAGACCTTGCTCATGTTACTTTTGAGGCCCATTCCACAAAATTGCTTTTGTGGAAAAGAAATGAGGACAAGGAAGGACAGGATACAGAAAAAGGAAAATTTAAAAAAATATATTTAAAGTGATTGGTCCTGTCTATGCGAGGCACAGGCAAGGAGACATCAGATGACTTCCAGCAGATGCCCCATATATAAAGCTGCCACTCCAAGGGCATCTAGTTCTGAACTTTTCTATCTCCTCTTCATATCTCCACACTGATGAAGGGGCCAGAATAAGAAGGAAGATGGTCTATCAGACTTGGCTCTGACGTGGCGGGGGAAGGAACCCTGACACTGACTCTCACGGTCAGAACGGGGAGAGGACTGCTTGCTTCACTCCCATCACCAACACACATACCGGCAAGTCCTTGCTGCTCGGACCACAGACAGATGTGGTCTTAACCAGCAGTGGGAGGTGGAATGCAGTGAGACATGCAGGCAGCACTGTCACAGTGGTTAGAGTAGCCAATCAGGGACGCAGGCACCACTGCAGGAGCCCTAAGAAGTCAGAGTCCTACACGGCTAACCTTTGCATGGAAAGTCTGCTTCCCAATACAGGACATGATTAGAAAACATTTCTAACCCAGTCCCAGACAAACTTTTGGAATACAAAGTGAGTGACAAATAAACCAAAATAAAGTTGTTCCCATATTTGAAGGGACCAAAATACCGTTAACAAGTAAAAATTCTAACACGTTTACATTTCAAACTTTGGGTATACATTAAAACAGCTAAAAAACAAAGTTTTTAAATATTTTCTCAAATCTTCCAAAGAATCACATTTTAGAACATTAATAGATTTGCTAATTCACCTCCTTTCCAAAAAAAGGGACCCAAACAGAATTACAAATAAAAAACAAAACAAAACAACACAAAACAATACTTCCCCTACTCCCTAAGAATAATAAGTGAAATTCCAGTTGGCTTGGGGACCCTAAAGAAGTTTATCATCACATATCACCAATCTGCTTAACATCTCAGACTCCTTTCTAAATGTTCCAAACATTTTTCTACTCTGCACTGAGTGCGGTATTCCGTCCTTTCTTGTTAAGAGTCAACTAGGAACAGCTACTATGTGCTTGCTGTGCTGTGAATAAGAAAAACTGCGGTCGGCCCTGCTCTTTGGCTAAGTGGCCTAGGAGCACAATTTTGGAGAGCTCAACTCTGCCGTCGATGAGGACCTTTCCTTGTCGCTATCAGGAAATCCACCTGTAGCACCAAGTCTCCACCTTTCCAATTTCTTTCTTCCCATTTGCAATGAATTGGAGGTGGGAAGCAAATACTTAGGCTTGTAAAAACTGTTCTGATCTAAGAGTTAGGTTCTGGTCAATCTGTGGAGAAAGTCCATGATTTTGTGGTCGATTCATCTTGAATGGCACAAGAGAATTTTTTGTTATTTCTCAATTCTTAGCTGTTTCTCTGGCAAGGTCTTATTTAAGGATTTTCTTCTGGAGACCGGATTTCTACTAGCAAGAAGTAGGCTACTTTTAACACTCTATTTCAATCTGTTTACGATCCTGTATATTAGAGACTGTGAACCATCACCTGAACAAACCAATCAGGCATGGGCTGCACTCAAAGCTATCCTAATCCTCCAAAG
This sequence comes from Microtus oregoni, assembly GCF_018167655.1. Taxonomy (NCBI): domain Eukaryota; kingdom Metazoa; phylum Chordata; class Mammalia; order Rodentia; family Cricetidae; genus Microtus; species Microtus oregoni. Next base: position 1,684,537 of record NW_024544600.1, read on the forward strand.
GTACCTAATGCTTTATTATCTGAAAACAACCCACAAGTTAAGACAGCTCTTGACTGCAGTTTCACAGAATCATTTCACCAAATCACTATGGTTATTTATAGAAAACAATTTACTCAACAGGAACATTGCTCACCAAGTAGTGTATCATTGGGGTCATTCTCTACAAACCCTTTTTATAAGCATCTGAGTCCCAAAACACTAAGTCAGACATACAAGAGAATGCAAGCCCTAGGTTTCCAGCAGTCTGCTCACACGTCAGTCTGGAGGTGATAGAACAAAAGGACAATAATACAAAGAAACAACTACAGAGAAGGCACACACCAAATTTCACTCCTAACCCACTCCCTACCCTGAAGGCTAGAGCTCACTCTGCACCGAGTTCTCTACTCCCTAGGAGGGAAAGGGTTGAAAACACGTGACCAGCCGAGGTCCAGAAAGGAGTGAACTCTCCCTTTTCTAATCAGGTTTCTACTGAATGACCTTACTTTGTAACAACAGAGAGGCCTCACAGCTATCCACAAGTAAGGAACTGGCTGTTTATACAAACCCAAAACCAAGTTATTCTAGGATCACAGTGACTACTGGCTCATCAGCATGGCTACTAAAGTATGGAGTGATTCAGAAATCATCATTCTTACTTAATACCCATAAATAAAATTTCTGCATTAATACAAATGATCTAAAACTAATTCTGCTTACTATGTGAATTATAATGTTCTTTTTCATCCGATAACCTTGCCACTCATTACACTTGTGAAACAACACATTTAGGCCAAAGAAAAACATACACTGCTGCACATAGAAACTATGTGCACTGCACAATGCACACATAAACATATTTTTCAGAATCCTTTTCAGATACTGTGAAATACATATGGCACATAGAACTTGATATGCTTATGAAGTACAAATTATGCAGAAACAATGAAAAATTTAGACAAACAAAACCTATCAAGCTAAGCAATGTGCTTACCAAGATAGACACACGGTTTGATAGTGACGAGTTTTCAACTATAGCTTTACTACAGGGTGAGAGGGTTTTGTTTTGTTCTTTGAGTTACATTTCTTTTTTATGAAAACAGCAAATGAAAAACCAGATACTAAAAAGATTACAGCCATTCTGTGTTGTATATATTCTCACCATCACCACATTCTAATGGAGGTACTTGACTTTTGGATTTATTACCTTAATTTCCTTGGAGTTTAAAATAATTTAAAAATAAAAGCTTTGAAGTATCCAGTTTTGATTATCTTAGTTGGATCACTTAAATGAAACACCCCAAATTTTAGGAACCATCTTTCTCACAACAGACTGGAAACAGACCTCCAGTTGTACTTATCTGACACCAAGAATTCAAGTTTTATTCTGCAATTCCTTGAGGTGACAGTAAAATCTTTTTCTGTGTTAAACTGGAAAGAAGCGAGTCTCAGATAGGTCAATCACTAAATCCAAAAGACAAATAGCTGAGTGCGGCAGTTTGGATGGGCAGGGCTGCCTGAAGTTTCTAGTCCAGATGAAGCCAGGTCTAGTCCAAGCATTCCTTAAGAAACTACATCCTTGAGAGTACCGCCACCAATTTACCTTAGACAACAAAAGACACTCTTCATGACATAAAGTATGTTAACCAAAAGAATTCGAGATTTGTTTACATAGATAGTATGAGCATTAAGTGTTTAAGGCTTAATCCCTATTGATCACCAAACAGAATGGATTTCTTTTCTCCTAAGTATATATCCAGACTGCACTTTTTTTTTTCCAGTGTAAGACTGTACAAAACAGTTGAAAAGTCAGGTTAAATTTTTTTTAAATGGCTGTGCTTCTGATTCAAAAGGACCTAACTCTGGAGGCATTTCTGGTCAATTCCAGTTGTTTGCCGGAGGCTGTAATAGTTGATTCTCCTACCGTGACCCGGCTGTTGGTGCCCGGGTTCCCTCCCAGCCTGTAGTTGTTGTAGGCGAGATGACTGTATGGATTGTATCCCACAAACCCTGGTGTGCTGGGCATTTGCTGATGGAAACAAATGAGACAAAAACACGAATGAGAAATGAGCTCAAACGAGGAAAACACAGAAATGAAAAATGATCTGCAATATGGCATGCAAAAGCAACCTGAATTTAAACAAGCAATGATGTGTTGTAATTGTTCTTTTTGGTATTGTTGCGGAAATTAAGTTTTTTTAAATTGAGAAACCAGCCTGCAAGTATGTATGTGCATGCATGTGCATGTGAGATTGTGCATGTTTCTTCTCTTTCCCTCTTTTCCTTGGTGGGGGTTAAGGATGCTTGTGAGACAAAGTATGTTGTGTTTTGTTTCTGAGGAAGGCATCACACTGCAGTTTCAAACATCTACAACTACTTCATGGTCAACAGTATGAGATAAGAATTTGGCAATCTGTGATGTCTGAGATGGGAAAGCTTCAAGTATGATAAACTTTAAGTCTGAAAACACTACATGCAAACAAAACATGATTTATTGGACAGTTATATGGATGCCACCAATGCACTCATTTACTAAAAACAAAAACAAATGGATCTGCTTTCAAAGACAGCTTTAAGTAATTTTATATGTGACAAATGAGAAGAGAGACTCAAATCGGGAGGCCAGGAATTGTCAGTAGGAAAGAACATATGCTGGATTCAATGGATGTCACATGCATGATTTCAAACAAGGACTTGTAAGAAATGCAGAGATTTCATACTGGGGTACTATCTGATCTTTAACCCAGTCATTCTCTCATAGGCTTTCTCTTCCATCTCTTCTTTGATCCATCTTCCATAGGTGATCATGCATTTAATTTTAATGGGAACTACGTCTTTTTAGTTGCCAGACTGGAACTTCTTTTTCATCTGATTTCCTGAAGGCTCTCAGCCTTTCCAAATACAACTGCTCGCTGCAGCGACAAAATTCTTGATTTTTGTGAATTATGTGTTGATAAAATCACAAATGGGTTCTTATGTGATTGTGGCCTTGTGGTTAATACAATGACATCCAATGTTCATAAAAATCAAGACAAAATGCGTTAAAAAATGTAGTAAAGAGAAACCAAAAATGTATACTTAGTCAAACTCAATCATAGTAAGTGATAGCAATGTCATTTTTACATGCAATTAACATAGCTCTCCTTGATTACACAAGAGTACGCTTGACACATCCCCACTAGACTTTAGTTGTCACAAAATCAATGTCATTTTCTAAAACATGCCCTTGTACATATCCTTAGTGTCCAAAGACATTCATTCAAGCAGGCAGCACATGTGATACTTTTTAGAGGAGAACAAGGTGATCAATTATAGCCCATAGTTAGAAAAGACGCAAATTAAGCATATTTAAGTAGCAAAACACAGATGAAATAGTAAAGGCACAAAAGAAGTGCATGTAACACATGGAGTGGTTCATCTGGGTGGTGGCTGTGGAGGGGTGGGTGGTGGTGATGGTGGGAAAAGCAATGGAGTAAAAAAAAAAGAGAGAGAGAGAGCGGCTAACTCATTATATATTCATTCTACTAGATGTTAGAATTCCTAGCTCCTGGATTTTGTGTGAAGATGTGAAATTATGGTACGAGGGACAAAAAAAGATCCTCTTCTTTGTATGAAACTCAGGAGGGGATCCAGTTTTTAAAACATCTTTATTTAAAAAATAAATAGCAAGTTTGTTAATATAAACTACTGGAGGCACTATTTATATAAAAATGATACCTGGAGGCACTATTTATATAAAATGATACCTCCAAACACTGCATAAAGAATGAGAGTTCAATATGAGTCAATAACGTGAGCAAATAGGGGATTTAAAAAAATGAAACTAGCATATGGTAACTATACCATTTCTAAAGTTGAAGGGCCTAGTTATAGCTTTGAGGCTCTTCATCGCTCAACTCAATCTTTACACAGCCATGAGCATGTGATGGAGATGGTGGTAAGAATTATTCTTTAAGAAAGAAAATAATGAAGCACAAGACTTTACAGTCTACCAAAGTAACTTTACAGACTGTATCACATGAAGTGAACTTAAGAATGTATGATGCACTTTTTAAAAAATCATCTCAGGAGAAACAAACTGCTGATAAATAAATATAACTAAAACGTTCACCTACAGGTTAGTAAATCAGACTAGTTACCTAATGGAGAAAACAAAATGACAAAGGAACTCATTAGTAATAAAAGGAGACTAGCCTGAAATTAGTTGGTAGAGGGATGGAAGGAAGAGCTAGCAGATATTAAAGAATTAATTTGGGGCTGGGCATGCTGCTAATCCCAGCATTTGGGAGGCCGAGGCAGAAGGATCACCATTTCGAAGCCAGCCTGGGCTACATAGAGACCCTGTCTCAAAACAAAACAAAAGAAATAAAAATAACCCTGACTCTGATTTTGTAGGATATGGTTATGCTAAGTGATTTTTGTTTTTTAAATGGTAAGAAAGCCATTTCAGCATATCAACAAGGGCCTGCACAGCTGCTGTGAAATCTGAATTGTGGACTGGGCGATTATTTTACATGCTGATCAAGCAGGGCTAGAGCTTGCTGGGAGAAAACAGTTTCCACCATCAGACACTTTGAAACAGATCAGTAGGCCAATCGGCATAATTTATGGAGAAGAACAAAATTCAGCAGCAAGTTCTGACCCACGGGTAATGAAATTCTTACTTGAGCAGCTTGAAAATAAGACTTATGATGAGTGTTGTTATCTTCAGAACTAAAAAGTTTATTTAATGTGAAAATTTTATATATACGACAAGAAAGTTTAATTAAAAAATTTGTGTTTCTGGGGCTCCAACCTGGGCCTTGCACATGCTAGGCGAGCGCTCTGCACTCAGCTATGTCCCTAGCCTTAGAGGGAGAGAAAAAACGTGATAACCAGCTGAAGGTTAGGGTTAAAATCAACAACAGCAAAAGGACAAATAATGCCAGAGTGAGCATCTAATCAACGCATAGACTCTTTAACAGGGAAAACAAGGAAGAAGTGTTTCATTCATTTCCCGTTAGGAAAAAAACAGAGCACAGGAGGTTGGAAGCTCACAGTATGTAATTTTAGATGTTGGGTTTGGTTCAAAGTAGGATGAAAAGAATTATTTTATTTAGTAGGAAGTGCTGATTTTTAGCAGAATTTTCTATCTTGTGGCTGTGATGACTGAGTGACTGTCACTGGAAGACATCTGGGTTTTTGTATCAAGGCCAGACTTGGCTATTACATTAACAAGAAAATTAAAACTTACTGTTGCAGGAGCTGGGGTGGGAGGTGGGGCATAAGATGGTCTTTCTGTTTGAAAGAAAATAAATAACTTCTTGTAAACAACTGAGATATAATACTATGCAACAAAACTACCAATGGTCCTGTTTTGAAGAAAAAAAAATGAGAGTAGTTTGGAATTCCCATTTGCTAGGGCATTAGTCTCGTATTAACACAGATTGATAAATATAAAAATTGAAACTTACTTGACATTTTGGAAGATTAAGTTCTCAGTTCCTTAAGAATGAATCTGAGACACTAAAATAAAAAAAAAGAAAAAAAAGAAAAAAAAAGAGAATCAAAACTCAGCAAGCATAAGAGAATGTTTTCCTAAAGAATAGGGTAGTTTGATTGGTATTTCTGAGCAGAATTACGTCACTATTAATTGCTAGTAATCAAGCCTTTTGCATATTTTTAACTAGTTCTTGTAATCATTTGGTTGATCAGAATTAAATGAATAAAGTTACTGGGAAATTTAGAGTTGTATTAGAAATGGATCTTTGAGTTTTTGCTTATGATATTGAGCCACGTCTTGTATGGAAAACATTTTGCTGATGCCATGCAAACGTTTGCTTAGACTGGTAAAAAAAAACAATGACAATAGAATGGGATGTATTATCAGGGTGACCCCAACAAGGCCTACCAGACGCTGACCAATCCCCAACCAGCAGCTCTGATTTTTTTTAGGGGCCATCTTTTATTGAGACAGAGCAAAAGTCTATTTCCTGGAAACAGTGTGAAAGATAATTTGGTATGATAACGACCTTTACGTTCTCTTCTGTTGGTAAACAGTTTCCTAAGTGAGGGAACACACTTTCAGAGTCTACTGGAATGACTCTTATTGGTCCTTTAGAGCCCATTTCAGAAATTACTCAGGTACTTTCCTGATAAATTATCTGGGCAGAACAACTGCATCTTCTCTGTATTCTTATCTGGTTACAAAGATCAATGGCATCTTCCCTTACACGATAGGCCAATATGGCTCGGTTTTGTCTTGAAAGAAAGGAGGGATGGTCTAATTTATTATTGTATCGCTCAAACCTAGCTCAATTCTTCACAGATTTGGTCCTAGTACTATCAGCTCACAACATGGACAGATGTGAGCCCGCTCCTTACTCAACACACACCACAAACGGTAATGATGAAAATTCATTTTTAGAAAGGTGAATAAACTATGCTTACTGGAGTCCGTTCACCCATCGCTACGTACAACACTTTTTTTTTTCTTCTAGTCTTCATTTTAAGAAAATGCCTCACATCATCGGGGTAAGAGTTCTGATGCGGGAACTCAAGTTTCTCAGCCCAGGCCTCTCTTTTCTCCCATCAACACCCAGTAGGCCTTGCTGTGGGGAGCCCCGAAAGAAACTGTAACAGGGTCCCTAGTCCCTTACACTTCAAGGCTAACACCTGATTGCTCTCCCGTAACTCGTAAGAGAGGATCTAACCCTGGTGCCTGGCATGGAACTTAGTATCTGTTGAATAATTAATTAATCAATCACCTTTACAAGGTAGGCTTATCACACAGTCTCGCTCACTATTCACAACGACCCTACCAGACACTGACGGCTGTCCTCATTTTACAAACCAAGAAACAGTCTCAGGGCCATTAAGATAGTGACTAAAGCCGTGGGCCCAGAACTGCCAGGGGTGGGTTTAAACCCAACCCACGCCGTCTCTGAGTTCACTCCTCACTCCAGGCCACTTCGGAAGTCTTTAGGTCGCTGCCTGAACCAAAAAGGGAACCACTTTCCAGGTGGGTGAGGGCCCCCCGCTGGCCTTGCTCGGAGGGCTTCCCGAGGTCCCCACCCCCTGAGTTAGTGGCCGAGGTTGAGCTTTTCTGACAACTTCCCCGCAGGGGGGTGTGCATCGGTGCTCGGCCAGCGTCCGAGGTCCAGCGGAAAGGGAAAAGTGGCGCCTCGGAAGAGCTGTCCCGGATGGGGCTTCCTTGTGACCCCGCCGCCGCTAGGCCTCACAGAGGCCGCATCGGCCCTAGTTCCCGCCTCGGAGCTGAGCCCGACCCCCAACACCCCGCGGGAACTCGGGGTCCCGCCAAGCCGACACACCACGGTCCGCCACCCTCCCAGACCGGGTCGGACCCACTTGGAAACACTCACCCGCGGGCCGAAAAGGCGCCCGCAGCTCCGGCTTCGCTTCCCTTTGTCCCGCGCTCGCCCCGCCCCTCGCGCCGGAGCTTCCGCGCTCGCACTTTCCACACGCTCCGGGATTTCTCTGCGGGCCGCGGCCGGCTCTCCTCAGACGAATAGCCCTTCCCGTGAGGACGTGGCGAGACTTAGTGCAGCCGAGGATTTTTTTTTCAGGCTCTCCAGTTTCCTCAGAACTCTTCCAATTCGGATCCTATCCCAGCCGGGCGCCGATTCGTCACGGCGAGGAGGGCGGAGAAGGCCGGGCCGCGTTGCGGGCCCTGGTTCGCGGCCGGGCGGCAGGAACTGCGCCGCCGGGAGCGCGGCAGGGATCCACCGAGGCGGTGGTGGCACCGTGTGAGACCCTCGCCGGGCGAAGGCACGCCGGAGCCTCTGCCGGGAGAGGGCGGGACGCAGCTCCCGCACCCCGGCGATCCCCTTCGCTGTGGTCCTCAGTACGCCGCCGCTGCAGGCTGGAGGATGGAGGCGGGGAGGACTCGGGTCGCCGCGTTTAGGTTCTCGCCGGCGCCCAGCGGGGCTCCCTGCCTCAGAAGCCTCAGCGAAAAGCAACACGGGAGTTTTGTAGTTTTCTAGATGCTTCTAGAGATTGAGTGATGGCGACGGGTTTCTGAGCCTAGGGTCCGCAGCTGTCAGCTCACTCTCGCCAGGTCGCATACCTGGGACAATTTACATGTCTTTCCAGGAGAACCAATTCCGATTAGCCTCACCTGCCTGCAGATAGCCAGCTCAACTGTTTGTGATGCCACCCGGGAACTTTCCCAGGCTCTTTGTAGTCCTGTGTCTTGATACCCTCTATATGGGACTGGGCCATCTGTACTACTGGAAAGTCTTGAAAGCAAAGGTTCAGACATCCGAACTGGACAATTTCATAATTACCAGTGTTTTCTAAGGACTACTTTCATAATTAGGTGTTCAGCTAGTGTGTGTAGCGGCACCTTTCTGGACCATTCCAAGGCTCATTTTATTAATTCCAAGTACCTGGAAGATGTGGGTCATGGTGGAGAAAAAAAAAAAAAAACGATTAGATGACCCGTGGTTATCTAAGGGCAATGTTAGCATTTAGAGAAACTGGTTGAATTCTGGGGCTACCCGTCGGCCCTTCAGAGCAGGGATAAGTGATAACACTGTCCAGTTCTTCCATCGCCCAATATTTTCATACCCATGAGTAGAAATAAATGGAATGAAAGAGCGCATTGGAAGCAAAGACTAAAGAGAGTTTGGCAGAAGAAGGAGAGGCATGAGAGAATGTATCTGGAATTGGTTTTGGCATAAAAAGCATCCAGAAGGTGAATGTAGGACCCACAAAGTCACATCAGGGACCCGGTATCCTCTTTCTTTGATCTGCTCAGCAACTCAGGGGAGTCTTGTTACTTCCCTGCCTCAACGATTGTAGGATGCAGTGGTAGAAAAGGAGGTGGGGTCGCACCGTGCTGTGGGGTGTGTGTGTGTGTGATCACATAACTATATGAACACAACCTGTTCAGTTCAGTTAGTGTTCCTGTCACATGATTCAGAGCTGACCTTTTGGTATTGGATAACCCGTTAGGGCGTTTGTCCCTGGGAAGGACTTCCTCTTGCTCTCAGCATTCCTTGGTTGCCTGTAGTTCATTGTCTAGGCGTGGGGATATTTGATATCTTGAACAATGGGTGATTTATTTAGATGCTTATTATCTGTGAAATTAACGGATGGTGATCTTGTTATTCCCCTTTGGTTCTTCCTCTAGATCTTAAGATTTCAAAAATGTAGAAAGGGGGCTGTCAAGATGGCTTAGCTGGTAAAGGTGCCTGCTTCATAGCTTGATGACCGAGTTCGAGCCTCAGGATCCACCCATATGGAACGAGAGAACCAACCCCTGCAAATTGTCCTCTGACCTCCACATGCTCACATGCAGACAGAGAAATGCAATAACATCACATATATACAATAGATAAAAATCATTTTCAAATAATTTATTTTAAACTTTAATATAAAAATCATTTCTTTTTCTTTAGACATCACTTGTACTTCAAAGACTGTCATGTCAGAATAGTAAAAATTGGATACTTTACCAGGAAGGAATAATTTTCTGAAATAATTGAGTTTAAAATAGCTATTATGCTTTGAACTACTGCTTAATCATTGTCAGTTATGATTTTCCTCACAAATTCTTTACTTCCAGAGTCTGTTTTCATTAAGTAAAATTGTACATTTGAATATCCTTGCTGGATACTTCAGTGTGCATATTAGTTCAAGCAGCTGTGAGGCAGGGAAGTGTACCTCGAATTCTAGTTGGTCTTAATAATAAAAGCCCAGAGTCAGATATAAGGGTTAGTGCTGAAGATCAGAGAAGCAGAGAGGCCAGACACTGGAGAGTTCTTTTACTGGTACCAATGCTTAGACAGAAGGGCGATCCTGTCCTCAAACTGCATCTGTCTCCACCAAACCTCAGACTGCCCTGAGCTCCCTTCTGTCTCCTCCAGCCTTGAATTCCTCTCACCACCCAGCCACAGCACTTGTCTCCACCTCCTGAGTGCTGGGATTAAAGGCGTGGGATCTCAAGTGCTGGGGTCACTTTTATGTAAACTCTCTTTCTCTTTTAGATACATTCAATCTTGTTTAGCCCAGGGTGGCCTTGAACTAACAGAGATCTGACCACCTCTGTCTCCTGATTCCTGGGATTAAAGATGTGTGCCTCCACTCCCTGGCCTCTAGTGACTTATTAGCTTTTCAGCTTTATTTGTTAAAACGTAAACAAAATATCACTGCAGGGAAGGCAGCACTTAGAAGCAAGCATGGTCTTCTCTTTGTCTTCAGGTGTGAACTTGAGGCCTAAGAGACAGAGAGCAAACTCTCCTCTCATCTGGTCGATTATTGGCAGAGCTGGGGCTCAGATCCTCCAATTGTCAGTAACTGAAATTACTCTTTATTTTTGTATTTTGTTATGAACTAGTGCATTTGGAATATTTTCAGGAGATGGAGGAATATTCATTTCTATTCCCCTGGCAGAGAGGACAGTGAGGCTTGCAGATGATCCGCTGACTGCAGTGCCTGGAATCCTGCAAGAACGTTGCCAACAATGCTCTCCACTATCATACTTTTCCAGGGTTTTGTAATTATGGTTGTGAGAAGTGTGTGTATGCATAGGATCTCACCATGTAGTTCAGGCTGGGCCGGGAACTAAAAGCTCTTCCTGCCTCTGCCTTTCAAGTGCTGGGATTAGAGGTGTGCGCTGTGGACACCCTGAAGTGCTGGTTAAACCCACCACCTGCTGTGACTGCAGTTTCCTTTCTTCCTCGAGTGAGCCAGCTTTGTTTGCCTTAGCCAGGCACAGACAGCTTTGAAGTAAGAGAGCTCAAATACAAGGCAGCCTTAGAGTTCATGTTTCAATTTTTTTTTTATTATAGCGGTATCATTTGCTTTGGTAAATTCATATTCCGATTTTAAAATGCTTTCAAGCAAACAAAACTCATTTACAAATTCAAGTACTGCATGTTACACACACAATAGCTGCATAGTGGGATTTCTCTAGCAAGCTGTTAATTCACAATGCCCAGTACTAACAGTACGGCAGTAGATTACACTAAATGTATCGCTTTACCATAGTCATCGTTGAATAGGACAGTAAACAGTACAACAGCTTATATGACTGCACGTCAGAGCTTTCTTTAATAAAGTTGTAGCATTTGATGATGAATGAAATTTTCCTTTTTTGTACTGAGGTCCAAACCCAGTGCCGCCCTGCTATGCCTCTAGCCCAAAAGATACATTTTTATGTACAGGATGCAATTTTAGTTCAGATGCTTATGCAAGACTAAGCAGTTAATATGCTGCTGTATCCTTGATAAAACCACATCATTCCTTTCTACTAAACAGAGTGAGTCAGGCTAAAAGGAACCTGAGGTAATGGAAAGAAAAAGACATGTTAAATCCCTGTATTATATTAAAAGTTACTTAACAATTTTTGTGGCTAAAGCCTATTTACTGGTCAAAATATATACATATATGTACACGCATGTGGAGAGAGGGAGGGATGGGGGAATGATTTTGAAGGCTGCACTAAAATGCTAGCATAGCTGTAGCCCTTATTCTTCAGCTGGAAACAGAACAGTGGTTTGTATTCCTTCTGTTGTTTAGGGGGGAAAAAAAGCCTATAACTACCTAGTGCCTTAAAACAGGTATTTATTATCTAAGGTCTCCAATATACCTGCATTAAACAAATTATGTTGTTTTTAGAAATCTTGCAACAACTCTCCACTTATTCATAAATATGTTTTACACCTTTATTGCAGTTTGAACAATTGAGAACAAGTCCCACAGACACTCTTAGCCCAGCTAGCAATGCTATGCTGCTACTTCACAGAAATGACTGTAAGAACTCTTTCTCCTAGTTCAGAGAGGACCTTCTCTAAGGCTGTAGCCAATGCTACTAACATGGCGTTTTGGATGGAAGAGTTCAGATGATGAGCAGTTGGGTGTCCTAGTAACTAGAGTAATCACCTTTTCAATTAGCTTTAGAATGTTGTTTGTGCAGTCGTGTGTTTGTGTGTGTGTGTAAGAATACAACTTTTAGCCGGGCGATGGTGGCGCACTCCTTTAATCCCAGCACTCAGGAAGCAGAGGCAGGCGGATCTCTGTGAGTTCGAGACCAGCCTGGTCTACAGAGCTAGTTCCAGGACAGGCTCCAAAGCCACAGAGAAACCCTGTCTTGAAAAACACCAAAAAAAAAAAAAAAAAAAAAAAAAAGAATACAACTTTTACAGTTCTTTCAACGAAATGACTCTCCTGCAAATCAGATACTGATTCTAAAAGAATCAGGATAGGACACCCCAATTTTATTAATCATCAAAATAGCCTTGAGGTGTGCTCTATACTTCATCCAGAATTGCTCGCAGACGGACCACTTCTCAATTCCCAGGGTTCAAATGATTGTCTCAAAAGGAAAAACCCTAAGAGTACGGAGTGCACTCCTTACACGTTTGTTCCTACCTGCTGTCTTTTTAGAAGGACAAACCCTTTAGGTTCTGTGGTCCTGAGACCATGGAGAGTAACCCAGTGTGACTCTTTGAGTATCCAGACCAGCTGTTTTATTATCTTGAGGATGCTTAGCCATGGAGGGAAATCACAGACTTAACCAAGTCGCTTTATCCTTCAAGTTTCTGATAACACTCAGCAGGATAAAGACTATTTGGATGATAAATAAAACAGAAACCACACTGAATTTCTGATTTATTTTTAAGCACTCCCCGTTCCAAAAAAATATGCTCGTCTTTGGAGGCCTAGCAACTTTACCTCTTATTATATGTGTTCTCTGAGGAGATCCACAGCCCACAGCATCTTAACATCATCCATACACATGGAATAACTTACATTCGGGGCTGGGCATCGGCATGGCCAACCTGGGTCCATCCTAGTGTCTGATAGAAACTATTCTGGGTTAGTTGGTGGCTGGTGGGGGCTTGATGGAGGGGATGCTACATGATCTTCTCATGATGAGCCTGACTTCAATGTCTGGCAGATTATCCTGTCTGCTCTGTAAACAGCCTTCATCGGTGGCTGCTAAGTGGAGATCAAATCGAAGAGAAACAGACTTTTTCCTCAGCCGGGGGTTATCTTTAAAGAATGAACCTTCCCACTCTTTTATAACTTCATCCACTTTCTCTGTCCTGAAATGAGAAAATAAAAACTTTTTTTAATAGAAGAAGAGATAGAGACAATGCCTAGTTCATATTTATGAATAGAAATATGTGTAATATATAGATTGCGAGATTTTAACAATTTAGATTTGCTTATGTGTATCTTTTGTCTGCATGTATGTGTACCGAGTGGTACATGCCTGGCACCCACGGAGGTCAGATTCCCTGGAACTGGAGTAGCGAATGGTTGAGAGCCACCATCTTTACCACAGCCATCTCTCCACACCAGAATCACAAAAATATAATCTTTAATATGGAATTCTGTGGAATTTCTACACAATTATTTTTACCTTTTTTGAAACAGGGGCTTGCTGTGTAGCCCTGGCTGTTCTAGAGCTCACTCTGTTGACCAGGCAGGCCTTGAACTCACAGAGACCTACCTGCCTCTTCTTCCCAGATGCTGGGACTCTACACAATTTTTATGATCTGATTTTAGTTTTAGAAAAAAAAATGAATTCTTTTCACAGTCTTGTTTGTGTTGTTCTTTGTGTCTATTCGTGTCTGCCTGAAAAAACACAGTTTATTGAAAGTTTTTGGAAGGCTGCTGAAGTGAATGTCATCACTTTAGCACTGCTTCGTAGTCCAAGCAGTTCTACTTACTGAATGGTGCCGCGAGCTTCCGCGCTCTCCTTCACGTTCCCATTTAACACTGCCTGTTTGGTCGTGGTCTCCCCGTTTTCCCTCTCGTACTTTTGTGAGACTTTCGTTGAAAAAGATATTTCATTTATAATGGCTGTGAAAATGTTACATTAAGTTACAACGTTGGAAAAGAAAAGGGACATAAAGTGGGGGTGGGAAATCACAACATTGAAGTACTGAAATTCCTTCTCTTGCTGCTTTGGAGAATTGTCTGTATAACCTCCACAAATAACAGGCCGGTTTTCAAATTAGTCTATAGTGTGGGAAACTCACCTGAGGGCAGAAGAAAGCCGACTTTACTCCTGGTAGGTTTTTCTTCTTTTTTCTCTCCTTGGATACAACCATAATATCTGAAATGGAAAGAGTCATGGAAACAACACTGCAGTAGTAAAAGACAAAAACAGAAAGAAAATAGACAAGAGAATGGGTAAGTTGTTACGCTCACACAATGGAAATACTTCTTCAGCAGTGATGAGCGAGGCCATGCAGTGTCTTTGTCAGTGAGCCTTCCAGGCACAAGGAAGAGTGGAGGGCCACTAGGAGCTAGTTTCATAAAGGTTAAGACAATACACAGACCGATTTTCTACATTGTATAGATAGGCATTTATATTACCAAAAGAGCTGTGTGAGTCTACTAAATATCAAATTCGGAGTTAGCAGGGTGGGTGTGGGTTAAGGTTGGGTGGGGGGTGGAGGGCAAAGGGGCGGTGTTTAGATTCCCAGAAAATATAACATCTTAGACTGGAGAAACTAGAAGTATGTTAACATGTAGGACCTCAAAAGTCATAGGAATACAACTCTACTACTTAATAACATTGTTCGTTATATTTTCTGGTTTTTGTGTAATAACACTGTTCATTTGTATCTGCCTGTATTTATATCAAATATAATAATACAAATTTAGAAGATTATTAAAATGTTAAAAACCAATCTGTCAATATCTCAAATGATTAGGAATTGCCATCTATGATCATTATTTAATAATATATTACATTCACACTATATATAAAATCATATATTTCTTACAAAGCACAATGTGCTAGGTAGTGCTTTAAGCACTTTACAGATGTTAGCTCATTAGATCCTAAAGTAATCTTGTGGTGTAGATACTATTATTCTCACTTTGCTGAGGAGAAGCATAGAGAGGTTAAGTAACTTGTCCAAGGTCACTCAGCTAGTAAGTGGTATATTTTGAATTCAGTTTATGATTTTGAAGGATTTAAGAAATGCCAAGGCTTATCACAGGCTAAACTTATTCCATCTCGTTTTGCAGAAGACTCAGAATTCTGAAACAAGCAAGAAAAAAGATTTATTGTCATGGGAATATGGAGACATGGAGGTAATGCCATGTTCTAGGGTCTCAGGCCTTATAAATGGTTGTAAAATACAAAATTGAATAAATAAGAATTCCCCTTTAACTTTTTTTTTTTATCTCAGGGTACCTGAAGCCATTTAAATAGGGCTCGAGAGCCGGGCGGTGGTGGCGCACGCCTTTAATCCCAGCACTCGGGAGGCAGAGGCAGGCGGATCTCTGTGAGTTCGAGGCCAGCCTGGTCTACAAGAGCTAGTTCCAGGACAGGAACCAAAAGCTACGGAGAAACCCTGTCTCGAAAAATCAAAAAAAAAAAAAAATAAATAAAATAAATAAATAAATAAATAAATAGGGCTCGAGACAGTATTGCTTTCCTTGCTTTAGCAGAATCACATTATTACTCTTTTTCATTTTTTAAGAAGGTCTCTTGGAACTCAAACTGGCCTCCAACTTGCCAGAGAGCTGAGGATGACCTTGAACCTCCTGACGTCCTGACCCCCCTGCTGCCACTTCCCGAGTGCTGGGATTACTGGCGTGCGTGCCTGGATTACGTGATGCTGGGGAAAACTCAGTGTTTCATGCATCCTGAGCAAGCCTCTCCGTTAACTGAGTCCCACCCCCTAACTATAGTAATATCATTTTGGTGTTCACTGTGGGGTGGGGTGGGAACTTAGGGCCAGGTTGTGAGTCACCAAACTTCTTTGGGAGTGGTCTATGAAATGCAGACTAGTTCTAAAAGAGAGAAGCAATGGAGAAAGTGGGAAGGCCAAGAAAAACCACCTTAGTGAACAAGAGTTGTAACAGCCAACTCTGGCT
This sequence comes from Microtus oregoni, assembly GCF_018167655.1. NCBI lineage: Eukaryota > Metazoa > Chordata > Mammalia > Rodentia > Cricetidae > Microtus > Microtus oregoni. The sequence continues at coordinate 1,700,365 of NW_024544600.1, forward strand.
ATGAATGTGCTGGTTTGAGCAGGCTGGACATAGTTCTTCATGCTACCTGGAGGGTGTGCTAATCCCACTTTGCCATAGGAGTTCAGTGAACGGCTGTGGTGGCGGTGGGCTTTATTTTGGATTTGGTTTCTCTGATGGCATCAACAGTGGCTCTGTGAATGTGACCCCATGCCACCCTGTGCCATTAGCGATACAGACTCAGGTACCTGAGCTCTTCCTGTTCTAGTAGGCGGCGGTAGGTGGCAATTTCCTGCTCCAGGCGCATCTTCGTGTTGAGAAGCATCTCATGCTCCTGAAGCTGCCTCTCGATGCCACACCTCACTTCCTGCAGCTCCTTCTCTAGTCTGTCAACCACCGACTCCAGATCTTGCAGTTGCATCTGGTAATGCTGCTCACTGGCCTGCAGAGAGTTTTCAAGGCCCCTTTCCTATGGACAGATATCAGCAGCAGTGAACCAGTGACACAGAATGGGCTTCTGAAGTCTCCGTCACCTGTTCCATTCTGTCTATGTATCCATCCATCCATCCATCCATCCATCATCTGTCTTTCTATTTTTATTTGTGGTTTTGGCATTAGCAATCAAAGCCAGGGGTTTAAACAGGTTAAACAGGATAGGCACCAAGTCACACCTGGATTTGAAAGGTTATAACAGTTGTGTTTTACTTATGCAAGAGGACCTTTTTTTTTTTTGCTGTTTGAATTTTCTCTTTCTTTCTTCTTTCTTTCTTTCTTTCTTTCTTTTCTTTTCTTTCACTGTGGAGGCCCAAAGAGGCCAAAGGTCAGAGATTTTGGGACTTGTTTTTAGTTGTTTTGAGGTTGTGCTTCCTAACTCAAAGAGTTCTGCTCTCTCAAGGCTATTGTCAACAGGTGTGGCTAGTTGCCGGACCTGGGAAGTACTTGGTTCCTACCTAAAACAAAAGTCTAAGGATCCAACTAAGTTCCAGTTCCGTTTATGGAAATAACTTGGGATTCCACCCAGGGAGTGGTTTGCCTACAGAGTGATTGGTCTAGGGCTCCAGTCAAAGACATGGTGATGAATGTACCTCATGACTTTCAACTTGTATGTTAATGTAGTTCTTTTGTTCTACTCCTACTTTTTGTAGTCAGGGATATATTAACCAGTTGGAAATTAAACATAGACGAATTTTCAGTACTCGCTGAAATTCCCTCCCAATACTATCCTATATATTTTTGCGTTTCATTATTTTCGTTTGTGTCTTCTTTACTATATTTCTAAATCCCACGCCTCCACTCTGGAAGAAAGGTATTTTTGTCGAGCCTGGCCCCCGACATTTAACATTTATTTTGTGCAAGTAAGTGTGTGCACGTGGAAGTCAGAGGAGAGCTTCCAGGAATTGTTTTTCTTGTTCCATCACGTGAGCTTGGGAGATTAAACTCAGGGTATCAGGCTGTGCGGCAAGCCACCTGCTGAGCCATCTAGCTGGCCCCCTTCCTGCTGTTCGAGACAAGGTCTCATGATGTGGCCCAGGCTGGTCTTGAACTTGGAGTTACTGGTGTGTGTGTAAGGAGGCCTAGTTCATTCTGAAGTTCAATTTGACCTTGCACTAATGGCAATCCTTCTTCCTTAGCCTCTGAAATGCTGAGATTATAGACATGAGCCACTATGCCTGTCTTCCTTTTTTTTTCCCCCAAAAGAAAATTATATTTAGCGACTGAGCATGATGACACTCATAATCACAGCTACTCAGGAAGTGGAGGCAGGAGGAGCATCAGTTCAAGGCCCACTTAGGCAACTTTGTGAGATGGTATCTCAACAACAACAACAACAACAACAAGGAACAGGGGCTGAGGATGTGGCTCCTGTCTCTGTGGTAAAGCACTTGTTTAGCATGCACAAGGCCCTGAGTTTAATCTCCAGTACTGGATATTTTTTTTTAAAATATACATAACGAGATAGCTTTCTGTATTTCAAAATAGTGTTGTAGTATTTCCTCTGGCAAGAAAAGGTTTACATTGTGATTTACCTACTGTCATTCTGAATTATTTGATTTTGTAAATTATTGAAAATATAATGAATATCAAAGGTGAAGCAGACTGCTTATAAAAGGCATGCTAGAGGCCAATGAGATGGCTCAGTGGACAGAGGTATTGTCTCAACCTGAGTTCAAAACCCTGGCCCCACGTGGTGGGAGGCGTGAACTGGCTTTCACGTGCACACACACACACACACACACACACACACAAACAAACAAACAGATGTAATAGCAAAAGGCATATTAGGAAAGAGCTTAAGTGTTTTCCCATTAGAAATCTCAATGACACCAATGCAAGGAGCCAGTGTTTGGAAGGCTATAGATAACAGCAGTACACAATCCATTTTTTCCCTATCAACTGTCGGGGAGCCCCAGAGCAATGAGAAGTAAAACTGAATATTTCTAGGTGTAAACGGAACCTCCAGTGAGCTGCTCTCACAGTCACAGGGCGGGAGAGAGTTAGGCTCCGGGCCAGCACTCAGTGGCTTCCACTGCAGAGTGACAGTGTCTTCTTTCCCTTCCTCTGTTATACATGATGCTCTGCCAGCAAGCTTCTTTCCCAAGGCCCCTCGCTCCCTAAATCACTAGCCTCTGGGGTGCAGCGAGCCCGTTTCTGGTGCTCTTCCTTACCACGGCGTGGAGAGACTCTATTTCCACCTGGAGGTGGTGGCACTGGCGGCGGGCCTCCTTGAGTTCGGCCTGAGCTGCCTTCAGAGCCTCCTCATCCTTGTCCATTCTCTTCGTTATATCTTCCTCTAGCTGCAAAAGAGTCAACAATAACAACAGCCAACAACAACAACAAGAGCAAGAAAACAAAACCCAAGAGAAACAAAAACCCCAAAGGGCATTCTTGAGAGGGAGGTGCTTAAAAGCAACCGTAGAACAATTATACAGGAATCGAATTGCATCTTCTTTTTACTATTAGATTACAAGTGTGTGCTCCAGCGTTTCATCACTAATTAATCAAATCCCTGAGCCAGTCAATTATGCTCCCAGCCCCAATCTCCTCTGCTGTAAAATGATCTGAAAAGTCCCTTCCCACTACGGCAGCCTGTGAAATACAGAGAAACACATCTGTTTTAACGAAGAGAAAGTTTTCGAGACAATTTTGTGACCTCTGATTATTTTACATTCCCTTATCTGTCGATATTAAAGATTGAGGGAAATTCAGTGAATATTTTTCAACTTTTTTTTTTTTTTTGTAGGCTGCTTTATAGAGGCAGATACACATCTGTCTATCACCAAAGGGGTCAATTCTGGATGGACGGACTGGGAGGAGACACCACTAGAAAATGTATTACTATACTAGGAAATCGGAAAATCAAGTTGTCGTTGGCGTCAAGGTTCTTAAAGTTCTGTGTTGCAAAAACCTTTTAACTTTTTCCAAAGATCTTTTTGTTTGTTCGTTTTTGTTTTTTCGAGACAGGGTTTCCCACTGAGCCCGGGGCTTGCTAAGGAGGCTAGAATGGCTGGCCAGTGAGCCCAGGGATCTGCGTGCCTGTCTCCAGATCGCATTGCTGGAATCACACGCACACACCGCCGTGTTTCCCTTTTATATGTGGATCCTGCGGGTCAGGATCAGGTCCTCAAACTCTCACAGTAACACTAGCTGAGCTATCCTCTAAGTCTCCCAAAAATACATCTGAAAGATTATTTTCTAAATATTCTCCTATTATAAAAACACTTAGGGGAAGGTGTGTAGCTCAGTGGTAAAATGCCTGCCTGGGCAGGTATGGGGTGGAGGGGGGGAAACTTGGTATTCTCTGTTTTGCTTAAAATGTTTTCATGCTGGTGGAATTAAAAGAAAGCACTAGTTAACAACGTTATCAACATTTGACCTCATTAGGAGCAATGTGTTGAGTTGATATGAAGTAAAAAAAAAAAAGACAACGTTTTAATGTTCTTTTAAATTTGTAGAATCTGAGCCGGGCGGTGGTGGCGCACGCCTTTAATCCCAGCACTTGGGAGGCAGAGGCAGGCGGATCTCTGTGAGTTCGAGACAGACCAACATGCTTGTGAATCTTGCACAGTTCACCCACACACATGCAAACATGCACACACATACACGTGATCACCCCTTCCCCTGACCGAATAATGGAAAAGGAAAGATGCTGGAGGGAATTTTTTTTCTTCCTTTCTTTCGTCAGCTGATCACATGTTTAGTGTTAACTTGGCAAAGTCAAGCAACCAACAACAACTATGGGAACAACTATAAAAAAGAATGAAAAGACGTTTAGAAATGACATAAGGGCTGTGGGGACCCCTGGTCTTTTGATTCCCAGTAGGGAACTGGCTGGTAAACTGGGTGTTAGCTAGATTCCCAAGATGGTCCCCAGTGAATCTCCCCCGCCCCCCGCCCCAGTTCATGCCCTGAGTCTTACTGTGATCAGTTGGGTATGGTAGCGGTGACGCTGTGCCCATTCTAGGCTATGCCTTAAGAAAGCCTGGCAGCTTCCACATTATGGTTTTTTTTTTTTTTTTTTTTGGTTTTTTCGAGACAGGGTTTCTCTGTGGCTTTGGAGCCTGTCCTGGAACTAGCTCTGTAGACCAGGCTGGTCTCGAACTCACAGAGATCCGCCTGCCTCTGCCTCCCGAGTGCTGGGATTAAAGGCGTGCACCACCACCGCCCGGTTTAGCCCTGGGTTATCATTGTAGAAGATATCCGGATACCTGGTTAGAGAGGGTCCTGTAAGGAAGCTAGGTGGAGAGGGACCTGAGGCTACGTGGAGACAGAGCTGGCTCAGGTGTTTCAAGTCAGCCTTTCGGCAAACCACTGCCAAGGTTCCAAACACATTAGCCAATCATTTGGAGATGCCAGCCAGTAGGACCCTGAGGTGACTGCATCCTATTCCGCATCTCATATAGCACCAGGGTCTCCACAGCCCAGGCTGCTCCTCATCCCACAGAATTACAAGCCAGAATACAATAGCCTAAAATTTTAGCCCAATGAGTTTTTGGGGTAACTTTTTAGTGCAGCAACTATATGCTTGTTTTATCGGACTTATTTGCCTCTTGGTGCTAGGGTTTGAACCCAGGGCTTTGCAATATGTGGTGGTAATAAAATAAACTGGCTTTGTGAATTACTTGAGGAAAGCATTTCTCTCAAAACCTTTATGTTATCAGATGTTGCAAACAGAACTCGTGAGAGTTTCTGCTGTTTTTCTTCGTAGTCACTCAGTTCAGCATGGGGACTTGTAAACGAAACTTAGATTTCTACTTGGTAAAATAAAGTATTCATTTGGTTTATAACTGTCAAAAGTTGTCATCTCTTAATATTTTCCCCTATCATATGAAGGCGAACAAACTTCTCCAGCATCTAAACCAGCAGCCCAGTGACCTTATTTAATCCAGGGAACTGGTCTTTCTTTTTGAACACTGAAAATGTTACCCACAAGCAAAATTTACAATGATCTTTCAGTTGCTAATGGAACGAAGTCCTGTGATTTCTTGCTAACAGTTTATATATAATATATATATATATACACACATGCATAAATTTATATATTATATTTTGAATTGAGCCTTGGTCTGAGTTGGCTCTGTTTCGTTCGTCTATTTTAAATATCTTGCATTTATGTCAGAAGTAAACAGTTCTCACAGTCCAGATGCAACAATGGGTACTTTTCAGTGTCGAGTCACTACCCAGCTGGGGGAATTTTGATTGTTAGAATTTGTCTCTCTGATTCTGAAACCCGCTTTCACACACTCAGATGATTCTATTTATAGCAATGGCAATCAGCAGAAAGCTGAGCGCACGGGAAAGATGATAGAAACCTTTCAAAAAATATTTTACTTGCTTTTATCGCCTCAGAATGTGCAGGCAAACAATCTCGACTATCAAGCTTCCATTATACAGATTTTTTAAATCGCTTCTATAATTAACTCCATAATATCTTTGAAGAGTGTTTGGAATGCGTCTTTCCAGAAAAATCTAAAGAGGTCGGAGTGCACCATTTTATTGTGCGTTGACCCCGTGCTTTAGTAATGACGGTCCGTCACCTTATCTACGTAAAATCCTAATTCATCGATCAATATTTATTGAACGGTCATTCAGCCGCACAGCCACCGGGTTTATCCCTGTCTGCCACCCCAGACCCAGTGCAGAAACACCTACATTGCCTCCCCAGTAGATGCTGCATGGAAAAGAAATACTGTACCTCAGAGAGGCCGGGACAGGACTCGGGGAGACATGGACTGTCTCCTTATCCCGAAGGTGACTGGCTGAATGAAATCATTACCTGCATCCTTGTGGACAGCACCGTCTCTATCTGATTTCTGGTGAGAAGCTGTTCATAGTTTGCCCTGATCTCATTGAGGAGCTGGGACAGCTCCATTCTTTTCCCATCCTCCACCTTGGCTAACTGGACCTTAGCGACGGGATGAGTCGCTGCTGCGGCAGAGCCTGCCCTGCCTGCCTGCGTCGCCGCCGGAGCAGACAGCCCCGCGGAGCCTTAAAGATGCAGAGATCCATTTCCCCAGCAGAAGCAGGGAAACTCGCGCGGCTAGTCAATTATGCAAATGTGAGAAACTGTTCGCGCCCGTTGTCGTTGGTACAGCAGAAACCTCAGAATCTCCAGGGAAGAGAAGAAAATGACACCCACAGGTCACTGCTAGGGTCCCCTTCACGTGTGAACGCTTGGTCTGTGGGGGGCGGGGCGTTCTATTATTTTGTGGTAGGGAATGAGTCACGACATTAAGAACTCTGTCGTTAGCCAGGCATCGTGGCCAGGCATGCTAGCTACCTCAGGACTCAGTTAGAAAGATCTTGGATTCAAGCCCAGTCAGGACTTCATAGCGAGGCCCTGTCTAGGGAAGGGGTGGGGAGAAAACAAATCAACAAAAATCCAAACCATCACAAAAAAACAAAAAACAAAAAAAAACCCCACACACCAAAACAAACAACAACAACAACATAAAAAAAAAAACAACCAACAACAACAAAAACAAAATTCGGGAGGCAGAGGCAAGCAGATCTCTGTGAGTTCGAGGCCAGTCTGGTCTACAAGAGCTGGCTACAGGACAGGCCCCAAAATTATAGAGAAACCCTGTCTCAAAAAACAAAACAAAACAAACAAACAAACAAACAAAAAACCACACACCAAATTTTATTGTGTATAGATATTGTGTTATTGTGTGGGCATTAAACTGGGCTCCAAATATAATAGTTCAAATTTTTTTTATAGCTCTTTTTTTTTTTAATCAGTATTTGGACTTTTTTTTTTTTTTAACAAAATACAAAAGGAGAGGGGAGGAGGAGGAAAACAGAGGGTAAAAGAACCCAGGTGACCAGAAACAGACTGGAGGAAGAATCAACAGAAGGGCAAGGCTGTGGGAAATGGCGAAGGGGTTGGAACACAAAGGACGGTGACACATGTGGACGAAAACGCTGCCATGGGGCCCAGAACTTCGTGTGTTGACTTAAAACAGTGAAGAAAACCCAAATGGTGTGGTAAGCCACCTGAACGTGTTATCCGTCTCAAGCATTCTGACAGCTAGCTCTTGGGAAAAGCTTCTCTCAGACAACGTCGATAATGCCGCTAGCTGTATTTCTCAATTGGTGGGGGATTGCCAGCCCCAGAGCAGAGTTGGGTGGATGGAAGGGAACTCCTGAAGTCATGAGTCTGGAGCAGGCGCTGGAGCAGTGTGGAAGTCGTGGGTTAGTGAATACTGCCAGTGTCGTGGAAGGGAGCCCTTTAGTCCCTGTGGCGGGGCACCCTCTGAGGCTGATGTTTCTGTAAATGTGCAGAGAGCAGCCCCTCACACTTAGAGACACGTCTTCAGCTCTTCCAGTAACACTGTTCGGCCCAATCTTCTCAGTTCCTGACATTTTGTGACTGTGAAGATGGAAGGACTGTGGTCAGAGAGGTTAAGTGTCCTACCCAAGCTGGCTCACGGAAGGGATAGCATCACTGAGATAGGGACTTTGACCGCAAGCTGCCTGCCCTGTCTGCTTCTTCATTCCCTCCTCACCTGGATTCTTGTTCAAGATAGCGACCGTGTTAGATGTAACTGAAATATTTTTTGAGAACAGGTCTGTTGTTGTTTACAGAGTGAATGAGTCAGATCTTGGTTCTAAAACTCACAGGGCCTTTGATGTGCCTCTTGTTTAAAAAAAAAGTGTGTGTGTGTGTCTGTGTGCGTGCGCGCGTGAACTGCATTAAAAAAATGGGTGTAAGCTGGGCGGTGGTGGCGCACGCCTTTAATCCCAGCACTCGGGAGGCAGAGGCAGGTGGATCTCTGTGAGTTCGAGGCCAGCCTGGTCTACAAGAGCTAGTTCCAGGACAGGAACCAAAAGCTATGGAGAAACCCTGTCTCGAAAAATCAAAAAAAAAAAAAAAATGGGTGTAGTGACATGCGTTCATAACGCAGGCGTTTCGGAGGCAGAACAGGCAGGTCCCTGGACCTGGTCGTTCAGCCACCCTAACTAGATTCACAAGTTCCAGGTTCAGCGACAGACCCTGCCTCAAAAATAAGGAGGTGAGGGACTGGAGAAGATACACAACATCTATCTCTGGCTTATACACACATGTACACAGTGTATAAATCCACACACACACACACACACACACACACACACACATACATACACACCAATAGTGTCCAATAGGTTGGGGATATAGTTCATTCGTAGACAGCTTGCCTAGCCTGTGCAAGGTCCCAGCACCAGAGAAAAATAAAACTGGCTCGTAGCTAGTGGGTAGACAGTGCAAGTTTGAAATTTGTTCCTCGTGCACATCAGGAAATGCTCTTCACATACTTACGCATGCGTAAAGACAACAGCACGTGGTTTGCTCCAAGGGGTTAGAATTTACACATCTATAAGCATGAGAGCGAAGAGGTTAGTCATTTCAAGACTTCAGCTTTTTTTTTAAAAAAGAAAGATGTAGCTACTTATGAGAAACACTGCTCTTTATTAAAACAAGCAGTCACAGTCGCTCATCAGACGCCATTTGTGGGCTTCATGCGATCCTTGGTGCATTAGCTAGATGCTTCAGAATGCTGTAGAATAAACAAGAATGGGTGCCTTTCTACAGAGATACTCTTAGGTTCACTCTCAAAGGTGCCTGGCTCTGGCGTTCATTGAAGAATTCAAGACAGCCAAGCTGTGGGAATAAACCATGGGTGGGTGGTGGAGTAGGATGTGGGAAAGCGAAGGTCAAAGGGCTCAAAGTGGCCGGTACGAAGTGTGACCAAGCCTAGAGATCTATTTCTTATTTTTGGCTTTTATGAGAAAAAGTCTCTCTATGTAATCCTGGCTGTCCTGGAACTCGATTTGTAGACCAAGTTGGCCTTGAACTCACAGAGATCTGCCTGATTCTGCCTTCGGACTGCTGGGATTTAAGTTGTATGTCACTGCTCCCAGCAAGCCTAGAGAGCAAATATAGAGTTAACAAAATTTTACAGCTTGTGGAATTTTTATTGAATAAATAGAATTTAGCTGCTCCTGCCATTAAAAACATAACTGAGATGGTTGAACGGTCATTCTCTTCACTACAGAAATCACTTTTCCCACCCCTGTGTACACCACAACATCATGTTTCAGACTTCAAACACACACTGTGTATCCATGTAAAATTCATGTAAAAAACAAACACCTGAAGAAAAGGAGGCACGTCTTATTTTCAATAGGTGCCACTACACCTCTTTTTCTTCTTTAAAATTAAGTTAGCCTGTTATTGGACAACTTCATATGCATATATAATGATATATAATGCATTCTAATTGTACCCTTTTCCTTTTTTTTTTTTTTTTTTTTTTTTTTTTGGTTTTTCGAGATAGTGTTTCTCTGTAGCTTTGGAGCCTGTCCTGGAACTAGCTCTTGTAGACCAAAGCTGGCCTCGAACTCACAAAGATCCACCTGCCTCTGCCTCCAGAGTGCTGGGATTAAAGGCGTGCACCACCACCATCCTGCATCTTCCTATCCTTTTCAAAAAAGATTTAATTTTTTTGTGTTAAGGTGTTTGCTTGCACATTATCTGTGTACCATGTGCCTGCAGTGCCTGAAGAGGCCAGAAGGGGGAGTCTGAACCCCTAGAAGCAGAGTTGCGGGCTGTCTCATCCCTGCGACTCCTTCTCATTCCTATCATTCCTCCCCATAGTCCCACATAATCCCTTTTCCAGATCCATGACTTCCGTCTTTGTTTTGTGAATTATTTTGTTTTACTACAGTTCTCTGTGTGAGCATCTGATCGGACCAACCCACTGGAGAACAGTGGGATTACCAGTGGGTACACGCCTGAAAGCTGTTGATGGGGCTACTCTTGTACAGACCCAGTGTGGGCATCTGAAGCTGCTTTGAGTTCATGATTGCCACGGCTGTGGCATTTCCACTTCTTCTTATCCTTTGGCTCTTCCATTTTTTCTGCCCCCCCCCCCCCCCTTGCACAATGATGTTCCTGGAGCCTTAGATGGAACGCTACACCTCTCATTCAGGGGTGAGTGCTCATCTGTCACCTGTCACTTTCTCAGCTCCTTCTGCACCACGAGTCTCTGCATTCACCACCACCCACTAGGAAGAAGCCTTTTGTATAATTGTTAGTTTTTAAATTTGTCTTGAGACTGAGTCTTATGTAGCCCAGGCTAGAATTGAAGTTGCTATGTAGCTAAGAGCTTCCTTGATCTTGTGACCTCCCCTGCACCCCACGTCTCTAGCTCCTGAGTGCCGGGGTCACAGGCTTCTGTTACCATACTCAGTTCTTTTGTTTGTTTTGTTAATTTTTATTATTTATTTATTTATTTTTATTTATTAAAGATTTCTGTCTCCTCCCCGCCACCGACTCCCATTTCCCTCCCCCTCCCCCGAACAAGTCCCCCTCCCTCATCAGCTCAAAGAGCAATCAGGGTTCCCTGCCCTGTGGGAAGTCCAAGGACCACCCACCTCCATCCAGGTCTAGTAAGGTGAGCATCCAAACTGCCTAGGCTCCCACAAAGCCGATAGAACATTTCCATTGTCTCAGTGTGTGGGTGCACCCCTTAAGATCCTGAGTTCCTTGCTCATGCTCTCTCTCCTTCTGCTCCTGATTTGGACCTTGAGATTTCAGTCTGGTGCCCATACTCAGTTTATAAGGAGCTGGGGAGTGAACCCAGAGCTTTGGACATGCAAGCCAAGTGCCCCACCAAATGAGCTACATCTCCAAGCCAAGCCACGTGTTTTGAAGCATCCAGCCACTCTCACTTTTGCATCCTCTCACAGGTAGGGCTTGAGGGTTGGTGGGCAAGGAGATAGCAGGTGGGTTGTTTGTTGGCATCTTCTGCCCAGACTCCATGTGCACCCAGAACCTATTTGGCTCTTGTTCTTTGCCTGGCTTGCAATCTACAGAGCAGGGCACAGTTCTACATATTCTCATCCCCAAACACCCCTCCGGTTTGGTGGGTTCCCAGGCTCTATGATACAGGTGCAGGATCTGCAGCCTCCTTCTTAAGATCCAACATCTGCCCATCCCTTAATCTTACCCTCTTTCCCCTTGCTGCGGGAAGGCTGTTCTCTCAAGAGAGGGATGGGAATTCCTGTTCCCAGTGCTGGAAACTCAACTCCGTAGCCTGTCTGTCTGACTCATTCATCATGGCCTCCCCACCGGGCCAGGCACAGAGAAAGCAGGAAACATCTATGTGAGGGGGAAATGGTATTTCCACTGAACCTGTGTCTGGGTCCGAGTTCCCTTTGCTCTGAGACCAAGGCCTGGGAAACGTCTTGGTTTTGTTCAAATTTCTCCAAAGACAATGATCACAGAGTAACAGTGTGATACAGGAAGAGAGAGGTCAATGGGAACATCACTTCAGTCCCCTTTTCCATGGATGAAAAGTGCTGTGCCTTAAAAAATCTGCACGATGAGATTGTAAGAGATGATAAGGATGCTCCGACCATCTCTCTCATCAGTGTTATACAGTCTCAAGTGAGTAAAGCAGATACAGTCAGCTTCGGCATCCACCTTGTGCCAAATGTCGGCTGGATCAGGATTTTCCACTTGTAAGTCATTGATTTGTGACTTCCACTTACACCTCTGTCCCATATTACCTGAGTGGAAATGTCCTTAGAGGCATCTTCTGTATTCCCTGTCTGCTTGAAGGAGCTGAAGGAAGTGGATTGCCAGGAGGTAGAAGCAACCATTTCTCAGGTTCTTCCTGTTCATAAACTCGAACACATGAGGCAGACAGCTGACTGTCATGCTGGCGGTTTTTTACTAAATGACACAGTAGGAGTGCGGCATTAGGTTTTGGAGAAAATGACATCCCTTTCAGCCTTTTCTTGTGAGAGCGTGTGACAATCGTGAATGGGAGTTTTGCTTTGAAGAAGGAAAAATATCGAAAGGGAAGTAACAGGTCAGTTTATTTTTATATGATTACATTGCTATATACAAGGATAATAACTTGTAATCCATTTAATACTCTTACCTGTCACATCTATCTATCTATCTATCTATCTATCTATCTATCTATCTACCTATCTGTTCAGACACACACACACACACACACACACACACACACACACACACACAGAGTTAAACACGTATTTATTTGCTGGCTGTGAGTACCTGCGCCATGGTGCGTGTGTGGAGGTCAGAAGATAACCTGATGGAGTTGGTTCTCTTTCCACCCAGTGGGTTCTGGGAATCAAACACAAGTCATAAGATTTGACAGGCAGCCCCTTTACCTGCCCAGGCACCCTGCTGGCCTTGTACTGTTTTGACTCAAAAAAGCATCACAGACAGACTCACTGGCAATGCAAGTTTACACTGGTTGGCTTTTCCCTCCAGGCAGTTTGCCCTTAAGCGTCTCTTTAGATAGACGGTCAGTCCACTATCTTAATTTTGGTCAATAATCTCACAGGGCTTGGGCATTACTTGATTTATGAAGTATAATTTTTTTTAACAGCTTAAGATTTTTTAAATCAAGCTTATATTGTAATAGGATTAAAGACACATACTAGTCAGCAAACAGAGAATTTTTTTTTTAATCTTTCAGAAAACTTGCTATGGATGAGAGGCCTTTACCGGCTTGTCCGCTTTCCTGAGATGCGGCTGGTTTCTGGTCACGGGACATAGCGTGTCTCCACACGATGCGGCTGAGCTTGTTCCGTGTGTCAGTTAGGAGCGCACTTTGATGGAGAGTTTTGTAATGGCACGTGCTTGTCCGTCAGCATTTCCCAGCAGGTTTTCGTGTGGATGAGAAAAGATTTCACGCATGCCCATAAGTCCTGTACATGCATTTCATGTGGAGTGATCAAGCAGGGTGTATACCACATGCTGAACTCATCCCTGTTCCTGTCGCTCAAGGATGACAAGCAGGACAAAGTCCCCTCCGGCATCTTCCGTGGTGCTCCTGCTTCCAGCCTTGATTCTTGCTATTGAGAACATGCAAATGCTTCCCGCTCAAAAATAAGCTTTATTAGAAGATGGCTCTGTTAGGCCCTTGATAGCACATGGCTGCAGTGTAGCCCCAAAGCTTTGGCTTTACAGACCATAATTCAGAATCTGCTTCCTCTTCCCCACCCTATTTTCCTCTCTGGCCACTGTGAGAGATGAGGTTTATCTTGTTTGTTGTTGTTTTCTCTCTCTCTCTTTTTTTTTTTTTTTTGGTTTTTCGAGACAGGGTTTCTCTGTGGCTTTGGAGCCTTCCTGGAACTAGCTCTGTAGACCAGGCTGGTCTTGAACTCACAGGGATCCGCCTGCCTCTGCCTCCCGAGTGCTGGGATTAAAGGCGTGCGCCACCATCGCCCGGCTGTTGTTTTCTCTCTTTTAATCAAAGCTGGGTAAGGGCTTATGTTTCCCTACCTTCCCCTTCCTCTTTGTGACAATTAGCCAATCACAGCAGATGGTGAAGTCGAGCTCCCATTAATGGGGTGAGACACAGTTATCACCGGAATGAGGGATAAAAGACCCGAGCTATTTTGGCCTCAAAGAGTTGCTATCTCTGTTTGGATTCTGGGACAACCCATCTATCTATGTATGTATCTATGTATCTATATCTATATCTAACTATCTATCTAACTATCTATCTATCTATCTATCTATCTATCTATCATCTGTTATCTATCTATCTATCTATCTATCACCTACCTACCTATCATCCATCCATGTATCTATCTATCCATGTATCTATCTATCCATGTATGTATGTATGTATCTCTATCTATCTATCTATCTATCTATCTATCTATCTATCTAGATTTGCCTTGTTGAGATACCTTCACTTTTTGCATTCCTTTGCCAGATACAGAGATTATTTCTAACACGAGTCTTGAGGTTCTTTCTGGCTTATAACTAAAATGGTACTCCCGAGCACCAGGTCCACACACAGGTACAGATGTTCTGTCCCGTCTCACTTCTGGCAGCGAGATCTTTGTTGGGTCCTAATGGATCAGGACAGAAAAACGAAAAATAAGGGCTAGAGAGAAGAGCCCCTCACCCCGGTGCCTGGTTGAAGTCCCAGAGAGTCACAGATTCCAGCACAATTCATAAATGAGCTGTGGAGGTTGCTGATGGAGAGGCTACCGTCCTTTTACATAACTGTTTAAAATAATGTTAAAACAGCAACAGACCCTCATGACGATATAAGTGTGTGATCAAGTGTGGCTTTCTCCTTGTCCAGATGAAAACCTGCCACTTTCTAGAATCTTCCAAGAACTTCTGTTGATGGTAAAAAGCTTGCCTTAGTCCCCTTGTGAAACCTTTGTGATCTGTGGGTTTGCCTTATGTGACTGTGTTCCTATCCAAAGCACCCCAGAAACCACCCTGAGAGCCATTTACCAAAGGGGAGTTCTTTTTTTTTTTTTTAGATTTATTTATTTATTATGTATACAACTTTCTGCCTCCATTTATACCCACATGCCAGAGGGGGGCGCCAGATCTCATTACAGATGGTGTGGAGCCACCATGTGGTTGCTGGGAATTGAACTCAGGACCTCTGGAAGAGCTCTTAACCACTGAGCCATCTCTCCAGCCCCAAAGGGGAGTTTTTAGCAACCATTCGAGATATAACTGGAGAGGACCCCAAAGCCCTGTATCTGGGTACTGGTAAGAAACTTCCAGTGTAATTCTTGCTTTGGATGTCCAAGCCAATGTTTGGGTGTTTGCTGTCCTTTCCTTTCTATTAGCCACCTACTTAAAACTATGTTTTAAAAAAAAATCTCTTCTCCCCGGGTGGTGGTGGTACATGCCTTCAATCCCAGCAGTTGGGAGGTAGAGGCAGGCAGATGTCTGTGAGTTTGAGGCCAGCCTCTACAGAGGGAGTTCCAGGACAGGTTCCAAAGCTACACAGAGAAACCCTGTTTCAAAAAACAAACAAACAACAAACCCTAAAACAAAAACTCTTCTCTTAGTGGATTTTGTATTTGTATCTATCCATATGTGTCTCTTTGTCCATGTGTGGGGTACTGTGCTTGTGGAGGTCAGAAGTTAAAGCTTAGTGTCTTTCTCAATTGTTCTCTCTCTCTCATTCTCTCTCTCTCTCTCTCTCTCTCTCTCTCTCTCTCTCTCTCTCTCTCTCTGGTTTTTAGAGAGAGGATTTCTCTGTGTAATAGTCCTGGCCGTCCCGGAACTCGCTCCATAGATCAGGCTGGCCTTGAACTCATAGAGATCTGCTTGCCTCTGCCTCCTGAAGGCATGAGCCGCCATAGCTAGTACTCTTATTTTTTGAGACATGATCGCCATTGAACCTGGAGCTCACTGATTGGGTAAGGCTGGCTGGCCAATGAGCCTCAAAGATCCTCCTGTCTCCACCTCCCCAGGGTTGGGATTACAAGTTGGGACTTTGGTCCAGCTCTTTATGTAGGGGCTGTGGATCTGAATCTAGGACCTTGTGCTTCTTAAGTCAGTGCTTCATCGACTTGGAGTTGATTCTATAGAAGCTGCTCTGATTTAAGGTAGGAAGTAGGAGGTGTCACAAGAATAGTCCTCTGAAAGAGTGACAACTGTTTTGTACTGGAAATTGAAACTAGAACCTTACCATGTTTAGCGTGTGCATCTGTCACCAAGGTAACCCTGACTACATAGTTTCTGTCTGTCTGTGTATCATGTATCATCTATGAATATATTATTTATCTCTTCTCTCTCAGTCAGTCTATCATCTACTTACATTTTAAGAAAAGACTAAAAAAGGGTAAAAAAAAAATTAAGTCTTTTTTCTTTCTGTTAAAAATGAGGGAAGAATAGTCCCTTTAACTCCCAGAACACACACACCACACATACCCACACACACACACACTAACAACATGGTGGTTCATGCCTGTAATCCCAGGAGCACTTGGAAGGCTGAGGCAGAAGGCTCTTGTCTGAAGGTTATTAAAGCCAACGCATAGCAAGACCTTCACTCAAAACGATATCAGGGAAGAGATGTCTCCTTCATTCCTTTTAATGTGATCATTTATGCATGCTTTTGTAAATTCTTTCTTTGGCTTTCAAGTGTCAGTCTTTCAAAAAGACAAACGAAGGGTGGGGAGATGACTCGGTGGGCAAAGTTGTTGTTTGATTTTTTTTTTTTAACTCTTTTGGCTTTTTGAAGGACCCACCACTCAGCTTTCAAATAAGTCACGCACAGATACGTAGTCTTAGTTAGAGATGCTGGGCTTTAACTTGGCTTGTTTCTAAGCCAGTTTTTCTAACTTAAATTATCCCATCTACCTTCTGCCCCTGGGCCTTTCCCTTTCACTCTTACTCCGTGGCTGGCTGGGTGGCCGGCCTCTCACGTCCTCCTCCCCTGTTCTCTCATTGCTCTTCCTCTGTCCTCGTTTCTCCTCCCCTTTATTCTCTCTGCCTGCCAGCCCACCTATCCTTGCTCCTGCCTTGCTATTGGCTGTTCAGCTCTTTATTAGCCCGTCAATTGCTTTAGCCAGGCAAAGAATCATCACAGCTTCACAGAGTTAAACAAATGCAGCAGCATAAACAAAAGCAACACATCTTTACATCCTTAAACAAATGTTCCGCAGCATAAACAAAAGCAACACATCTTTACATCCTTAAGCAAATGTTCCACAGCATAAACAAAAGCAACACACCTTAAAATGCTTGCCGTGCAATCACGAGGACCTAAGCCTGGAGTCTTAGCGCCCACATAAAATGTGGGATGTCGCTGCGGGCACCTCTTGTCTCAGCTGAAGACAGACAGATGGATCGCCAGGCTCTCTGGCCAGTCACTGTAGCCAACTGGTAAACTCTAGTCTAAGTGAGAAACCCTCCTTCAAAAAATTAGACAGTGAGTGATAAAGGCAGGCACTGGGCACAACCTTTGGCATTTAAGGCGCATGTCTACCTACACATATATACATGAACAACAGAACACGCACCAGAACAAATAAACAAACATACAAAAAGGTTAAATAAGCTTTTTGGCAGCTTGACTTTAATCATAGGAAATGTCTCTCTCCACCCTGAAACAAGGTTTCTTTGTATGTAGCCCTGGGTGTCCTGGAAATTCACTTTGTAGATCAGGCTGGCTTTGAACTCACGGAGATCTGCCTGCCTCTGCCTCCCTAGTGCTGAGATTAGAGGTGTGTACTACCACTCCAGTCTTTCTTAAGGAGTTGGAAACTCTCTCTTTGGGATGTAAATGTCCAAAGAAACTAACATCATTCGCCTCCAAGTTCAGCAACTTTGATGTCCATGGGCACCTTGTTTCTAAACTGCCTTCTGTTATAAAGATGGAAGAAGTTTATTTGTCCTGTGTATGAAGACTATTAAATAAAACAGACATAATCCTAATCACCGGGCACTCAGGATGATGTCTGTGTGGCAAATGGTCCACCAGACCATCCTACTAGAGAATTAACCAGGGCATATTTTGAGAATATTGAGAACACAGCCTTGTTGGTTGTATGGTTGGCTGTCTAACATGCCAGGGTTTGCTCTGTGCTTGTGGACCTTTAGTGACTCCCTTGCCATGCACATCGCCTCCTGGTTTAATGTTTTTTTTTTTTCCTGGCTTAATGTTTATTGGATAATAAAATGCCCTTTCTCCTTTGTGGAGAATCACATTTCCCCAAAGGACTCATAGGGGAAGTAGTATGCCATGTTGTAAGTGATTTATTTAAAATACCTAACGTTTCCCATTTTCAGTTTAACGTCCACATGGAACAGTATTTTAAGATTTATTTATATTTTAAAACATGTGTATGTGTGCCTTAGTGTCGGTTTGTGCACATGAGTGTCTGTGCCCACAGAAGCTAGACGTGATTGTCCCCAGAGCTGGAGTTATAGGCAGTTAGGGGCTACCCAAGTCTTATTTTTTTTGTTTGTTTATTTGTTTTTACATTGATTCATCTCTCCAGCCCATACAGCACTATTTAAAATGGAAAGAAGAGTTTAAAAAATTAAATCAAGGTAACATTTACATAACATGAAGAGATAATTAACATTTAATCCATCCACAAAGTTCTCTCACCAATACCACTATCTAGTTCCAAATCATTTCATTGATCTTATTTCTTTCTTTTTTTTATATTTATTTATTTATTATGTATACAATATTCTGTTTGCGTGTATGTCTCCAGGCCAGAAGAGGGCACCAGACCTCATTACAGATGGTTGTGAGCCACCATGTGGTTGCTGGGAATTGAACTCAGGACCTTTGGAAGAGCAGGCAATGCTCTTAACCACTGAGCCATCTCTCCAGCCCCCCATTGATCTTATTTCTTTGGAGCCTGACCACTAAAGTTAGCACTTAGTTAATGTTGTTGTGAGTAAATATCAGAGTAGACAGTTGTCTTTTAAAGTTTTTTTTGCATTTCCACTCTGTGTGCCTGCGGGGTTGGGGCAGAGGTGCCACTGTCTGTGTGAAGGTCAAAGGCCAGCTTGCTGGAGTCTACTCTTCTTCTCCTGCGTGGGGGCCAGAAATGGAACTCAGGTCGTCAGGCTTGATGACAGCTTATCTCGCTGGTCTAGCAATCGTTTTGTAGTGATAATTTTTAATGCAAATTAATTGTATAAATGAATAAGATATATCAATCCATCACACACCCATCCATCCATCTACACATCCGTGCATCCATCTACCCACATATATATCATACCTTGATCATGTCCATCCTTCCTGTACCCTCTTTTCTTCTCAACTCCCGTTCCTCTTCCCTAATAGTTCTCCTATTTTCAGGTTAGAATAGAGAATCTTCTTTCTTTCTTTCCTTCCTTTCTCCCTTCCTTCCTTCCTTCCTTCCTTCTTTCTTTTCTTTTCTTTCTAAAGGACCTCATCTATCCCTGGCTGGTCTCAAACTTGACTGTCTTGTGGAGGATGATCTTGAACTTCTGATCTTCCCTCTTCTTCTCCCCGCAACTCTTGTGCTGTGATCACAGGAATGTGTCCAAACTATGGCTCTACAGCAGACTTTTTTTTTTTTTAAATTGAATTTCCTCTATACCTTGTCCTAATGGGTCATTGTTAAACCCATAGTGCACATTTTATGTTCTGGAAATGCTCACTGGAAGGTTCGAGTTTGTTTCAGTTTTCTGGTTGTGCGTGTGTGACCAGGAGAGGTTGCTCACTTCGGCATTGCGGTTGTATAATTAGAGTGGAATGATAATCTTCCCCTCTTGGGTGTGAGACCAGATTGAAAGCATCAATATGCCACACCAGCAATTACCCAGTCTAAAGAAGCTCAATTGCACCATCGGACCATCACATTCGGCACAAATAGAACATCTGTGTTCCTGTAAATAATCTTGAGCATTTGGAGAAAATGTTGGGGTGTTAGCTTTTTAACTCTCAAAAGGTGTTGTCTCCGGGACCTCCCTAAAACAGCCGTAGGACAAGCACCTCCTGCAAGGAACGAGAGTATAAGAAGTCAGCGCCCGTGAGGATCAGGGAAAGCGCTTCCCTTCTTCCTGTCAAATCCCTTGTGAACAAAGCAGGTGGCTCCCCTTTCCAGATGCTTGATCCTGTAAAGAGCCTTTGATAGATCAGCCCTCTGAGGTTGCAGTGACACCTTTAATTAGCAGGCTGTAGGCTTTGATCTCTCCGTGGAGAGGAGTGGCAGTCTAGCCGTAAATTGAAGGCCTGCACCGTCACTCACCTGATGGCCAGCTGACCCTTCCTGGCCACCTTGGCCCAGCACAAGCCACTCTGAGTTCCTGCAGCAGTTGCTGCTCCCTGAACTCCATAGCCTGAAAAACTCCTCTTGATGACACAAAGAGCCTTCAAGGGGCTGCAAGATTACAAGAATTTACATCCTTGTAATTTTGCAACCTCTTGGTTGGAGTTTTCTTTTCTTTTCTCATTTTGTTTATTTAGATTCTCAGTCCTGGCAACCATAATTCTTTATTTTATTTTATTTTTTTTACATTTTATTTAATTTGTCCATGCGTGCACGTGTGTGCGTGTGTGCGACAGAAGTGTATGGAGGTCAGAGAAGAACTGAGGACCGTCACCTTGCTTTATTTATTATGTGAGTCTTAGGGATGAAACAGAGGTTATCAAGCTTAGTGACAGACACCTTACCTGCCAAGGCCATCTCCCAGCTCTGACTTTTATATTTCTATGACCGCTTTATATTATGGGTCCAATTAAGAAAAAAAAGTATAATGAATTTTCAACCGCCATTTGCCCTCAACTGCAAGCTTTTCCATTTGGAAACTGCAGCTGTCGCACCAGCCCTTCTGATCCGATCCGAGTCCAGCTGATTTGGGACAAGCTGAGTGGATTAGAGTGCATACTCGGCCACACCC
Organism: Microtus oregoni; assembly: GCF_018167655.1. NCBI lineage: Eukaryota > Metazoa > Chordata > Mammalia > Rodentia > Cricetidae > Microtus > Microtus oregoni. Next base: position 1,721,009 of record NW_024544600.1, read on the forward strand.
TTCACAGGTATCTTTCATGCGTGGCCAGGAGAAAAAAAATCCATTAATTGCGTGGATCCACCGAGCCTCAGCTCTGCCCTAATTGTTTTTCTCACATTTCATAACTTGCTCGTGGCTCGGCACCATCTGTCACCGCTGACTCCAGACTGGAGGCTGGAGGATTTGTTGGCCTCCAGGTGCCACCAGCTTGGTCACCTTCAAAACTCATTATCTCTGAGATGGCTGCGAGTTCTGCCCTGCCCTGCTGATGCCTTCGCTGCACGAAATGCTCACTGAAGTCGCTGTCCGTCTTTTGAATTTGGGGCTTGTTCCCTTAGGAAAGGGAGCACCGCCTGGTGTTAAGAGCAGGAGCTCTGGGGACACACGGCACAGGCTGGAAACTGGTAGAGATCACTTGGCAGCTGGGATCAAGCTCTTTAGTGTCTCAGTTTTCCCATGGGAAAGGAATACTCCATCTCTCAGGGCCATAGAGACTCAGCCGATGCATAGGAGCTGATGAGGACCAGTGCAATTGCTGACTCAGAGAGGAAGGAGCGTGGTACATATGGGGTCAGAGGGAAGGCCAGCCTGTGGCCAGAAGTTAGGGCGCATGTGCAGCAGGGCCCGGAGGAGCCCTGAGAGAAAAGCATCATCAAGTTTAAGTAGGTTGGCGCCTGAAGGTGAGGACGTGCGGCATGAAGCACGAGGCTGTGGGAAGAAGAGGGACGGTGAGGCTGAACTGAGGAGGTGTGGCAGCCATGTGGACAATGGCCTGATGCAAGAGGCGGCAGAGTGCAAGAAAAACTCTTGCAATTCCCTAAGTTCTGTTTCTCTTGCTGTGCTAAAACACCGTGACCAGGGTAACTTCTAGAAGGAAGGGTTTATTTGGGCTTCCTGTTCCAGAGGGATTAGAGTGTATCATGGAAGTGAATGGTGGATTTAGGCTCCAGACATCGTGACTGGAACAGCTGAGAGCTCACATCTCAAACCACAGGCAGGAAGCAGAGAGAACACGCTGAAAATGGTGCGAGCCGTTTGAAACCTCCAAGCCTACCCCCAGTGGCATTTTTCCTCCATCAAGGCCACAGCTCCTAACCCTACACAAACCTGGCTATCAACTTGGCAGCGTCTGAGCCCATGGGGGAGGCTCTCATTCAAACCACCACACAGGTATACCAGTGAAACAACCTTTGTAAAATGGTATGGGTGGACAGTATCCCCCCAGGGTGGGCTTGAACTAGCATCCTCCTGCCATTTCCTCTTCAGTGCTATGGTAACAGGGATGCAATTATATACCTAGCTAATGTCTGGGCTGTTAATCATATGTGAAATAATACCTGTTTTACTTATTAAAATTTAAAACGTTTTTGGTGTTTGTGTGTGTCATATGTGTGTGGATGTAGGGGGTACATGAAGGATACGGCATAAGACAACTTGTGGGAGTCAGTTCTCTCCACTCACAGTGTGGGTCCCAGGGACTGAACGCAGGTCATTAGTCTTGGTGGCAAGCACTAAGCCATCTCACTGGCCCTACCACACAGTATTTAAAGTACTGCTTACTATCTCTAGGTAACATGTTTTGATATTTTCTGTTCCATTCCGCCTAACAATGCTGATTGCATTTCAATATTTTTAACTAAGAGGTCACAAGCTGCAGCTGAAAAAAAACAACACCTTCAACTCACCTACATATTTAAGCCTTATTTGGCCTACTTTTTCTTTTTAGTTAAACATCATGGCTTAAAAAACTTGATGTGTGCCCGGTAGTGGTGGCACACACCTTTCCTTTAATCCCAGCACTCGGGAGGCAGAGGCAGGTGGATCTCTGTGAGTTCAAGGCCAGCCTGGTCTACAGAGCTAGTTCCAGGACAGGCTTCAGAGCTACAGAGAACCCCTGTTTTGAAAAACCAACCAACCAAACAACCCCCCAACAAACAAACAAAAAACAAAAAACTCCAACAACAGCAATAAAATCTTGGTGTATTTCTTTTCCTTCTCTGTGTCCTCTGACCTTTCTCAGTAAGCATAACTGAGACCGGCTCCCTACATTCTGAATCAAATGATGTCAGAAGAAAGTCATTTAGATGTGACAGAGTAATAACATCTAAGAAATTTGCATCTATTATTATAAGTATGCATTTAAAAAAAAACCAGCAGTGCTTGTGTTGCGGGAGCTCCTCCTGCTCCTTCAGCCAATAGCCACTGAGATACCAGCCCATTGGGGCATGGTCTCTCTCCCTTTAAAAAAGTGGCCACTTCCCTCTCCTCTCTCTCTCACTTCCTGCTCCGCTTCCGGCGACTAGACTCCCTTCCTGATTGCACAGAGGACTGTTGTCTGGGATGGTGATCTGAGCTCACTTCCTCTTCCTCCCAGCATTCTGTTTTGTTTACTCCTCCCACCTATGTTTTAACCTATGAGGGCCAAGCAGTTTATTTATTATAATTAACCAATGACCTTCCTCCATCATGCTTGGAGACAGTCTTAGAGAAACGTTTCCACAGGCGACTTCTGATTTTACGTGATGGTGACTGCCTTCACAGGACTTAATTTATGTACGGCTATCCTTTCAGGCCTTGGGCTGTACTGGAAGTGAAGACTATGAAGGAGAATAATGGAAAGGTTTCCTATAGAGCTTACCCTTGGGCTGGGGATGTAGCTCAGTTGGGATAGTACTTGCTTAGCGTGCAGGAAGCACTGGGTTCTACGCTTAGCACTGCAGAAAACCCTGCACATGTCTGTAATCTCAGCCTTTAGGACGAGGCAGAAGGATCAGAAGTTTATGGTTATCCTCATCTTTAAATGGAGTTTGAAGAGGCCAGCCTGGTCTACATGAGCCCCTGTTTAACAATAACTAAATAAAATAGAAAAGAATTTACACTTTATTTTACTGCCTTTTTAAGGTCACTTTTAAAGTTTATGAATAAAAAGGAGCTTAACTTTGTTTTGATTGTTTTAGGTATTTATAAAAAATTGTAGTATCAAGCTGAGCTGTGGTGGTGCATGGTTTTAATCCCAACACTCAAGAGGTAGAGGCAGGTGGATCTCTCTGAGTTCAAGGCCAGCGTGGTTTACAGAGTGAGTTCCAGGACAGTCAGGGCTGCACAGAGAAACCCTGCCTCAAAAAACAAAACAAAAGAAAACAAATTGTAATATCTGAAATGCTTCTTACAACTCTAAGTTGCCTGGGGCTGGGGACATGAAGGCTTGGTAGTTAAGATACACTATACGGCTCTCTTATAAGGGACTGGGGTTCAGTTGCCAGCACCCACATCAGGAAGCTCACAATTACCTGTAATGCCACCTCCAGGAGAGCTGGTGTCCTCTTCTGCCTCTGCAGGCACCTGCACGCTCATGTACACACACACACACACACACACACACACACACACACACACACTAAAAATAAATCTTTAGGGCTGGAGAGATGGCTCAGAGGTTAAGAGCACTGACTGCTCTTCCAAAGGTCCTGAGTTCAATTCCCAGCGACCACATGGTGGCTCACAGCCATCTGTAATGAGATCTGGTGCCTTCTTCTGGCCTGCAAGCATATATACAGACAAAACACTGTATACATAATAAATAAATAAATCCTTAAAAAAATAAATCTTTAAAAAACCCTAAGTTGAAATCTCTGGGTTTTAGCCTTTTATATATTTATTTTATTCATTTTTCTTTTGAACTGAACAACCTCAAATGACTACAAAGTATGAAACACCGGGGCACATGCGCCTGTTTTTAGCGTAGGAGCCCTAGTTTCTTTCTCCTGCTTCAGCCCATCACTGAGGGAAGTCAGGTCAGGAACTCGAAGCAGAAAGCTTGAAAGAATGCTGCTTTTTCTGATGATCCATGCTTCGCTAACTTTCTGATTTGTGTATTTTTTTGAGACAGGGTTTCACTGTGTTGTGTAGTCCTGGCTGTGCTGGATCTCGCTCTGTAGACCAGGCTGGCCTTGAACTCGCCTCTGCCTGCCGAGAGCTGGGATTTAAGGCGAGTGCCACCACCACCCCTTAACTAGCTTTCTTATAAGGCCCAGGACCATCCGCCCAGGGAATGGAATGGGGTGGGCCCTCCTACATCCATTACCAGGGAAGACAGTCTCCACAGACATGCCCGTGGGTCAATCTGATCTGGGAAATCCCTCACTGGAGACTCCCTTCTTGGGTGTCGCTAGGCTGTGTCAGATTGACACTTTAGAACCATCGTGATGGCCTAGATCTCAGTTTGACTGGATGAACAACAGTGGACTCCCTTTCCCTGGAGCCATCAATGGGACTAGGGTCTGGTTCCTGAACTAAGTCTACCGTCACAGAGCAGGGGTGGGGTATTAACTACCAAAGCAGTATTTAATAGATGGGCTTGGCGCAAGTCTGTTCAGTCTTGGTAGCTTAGCATATTGTTGCATTTAATTTAAAGTGCCAGTAAGATCAATGGATTCCTGTACCTACCCCTACCCCATTCCTGTCTTTCTCACCATATGCACAGCTTTGTCACCGGCCCTGTCCTTTGTGCAGGTGGTGGCAGGTCCCAGCTTCGTTCTTCAGGTGTGTCTGGAAGCCCAGGAGCTGCATGGAGCCTGCTGTCTGTCTTTTGTTCTCTCTGGACTACTGAGTTTCTAGTGTGCTGATTTGCAATTTGGGTCCCTGAAATTGAGTCTGGGAGTTGGCTTTGACTTTTCAAGGGATTTTTTTTTTTCTTTTCTGGGAGTGGGAGTAAAGGTTTCCAGACACAGACAGATGAACAGCAAGGAGAGAACACAGGCTGTGCATAGGTCTCTCCCTTCTCAAGCAGATCAGAGACAATCTCAGCAGCACTCACGTCTGGGGAAGGCTGAGCTGTGATACTCCAGGAAGGAGGCCACCTCAGGCTCCCTGTTACTTCCATATCAAGCTGCATTCAGGGACTAGCATTGCTGGAGTGGAGGAGGGGAACCCTGTTTTCAGAAGCAGAGAAGCAATTGTGAACAGTTTACTCACACCCCCCCCCTTCTACTTGGTGACATTTGGAGTTTTTTGTTTGTTTGTTTTTTGAGACAGGGCCTCTCTGTGTAGCTTTGGAGCCTGTCCTGGAACTCGCTCCTCGCTCTGTAGACCAGGCTGGGTCAAACTCACAAAGATCCGCCTGCCTCTGCCTCCCAAGTGCTGGGATTAAAGGTGAGCACCACCACCACCCAGCCTGGAGAGACATTTTTAATGGTCACAAGAGAGGAGTACCTGTCCCTGGCTCCCTACAATCCGCAGGAGAGGGACCCCACCCCAAGGAATTGTTAGTCCACGAGATATCTGGAGCCAAGATTGAGATGCTGTTTAGAACCCTGATATTCAGACATTCTGTATTAAGCAAGTTCCAGGAGACTGCTCTAGCCAGGGCACACTCCTAGACTCCAAAGCTAGAAGGTGTCAGACTGCTAAGGTGCCATCGCTTTGACAAACTGCCTGAGATGATTAGTTTATAAAGAGAATATATTTTTATTTATTTATTGTCTTGGGGGATCAAACCCAGGGCCTTGCCTACGTTAGCCTAGTGCTGAGCCTCTGAACTATGTTCATTCTGTCTGACTCCGTTTTAGAGGTTTCAGGTGGGTCCATTGGGTGGACCCCTTCGCTTGGAGTCCCTGGTGAGGAGGGTGCTGGATGGTAATGGTGACTGTGCAGGCTCGCTGTCTCCTTTTAAGGAGGGGTCTCCAGTGTCACATTGATCTCCCCCTTAGCTCCATGTCCTCATGGTATCACCCTAGGGACAAACCTTTGACACACAGGCCTTTGAGGGGAGGAGAGTTAAGATCTAAGTTATAACATCTCCTCAGGCCATCACCAAGTGTTGCCAGGGAGATGATAGCCCAGTGGTACAGTGCTGGCCTGAGCTTCCCCAGGAATTGTGGCCTAGGGAGGGACTCCTGTGGAAGAGTCATTTCCCTAAGATTACACGAAGAATTTACAGACAGCCCAGGGGTGAGGTTCAGGTGGGGAACTTGTCAGCTTTCTAATGAGTGGGCAGCAGATGAGCCTGTCTCAGTGGCTACCTGGAGTTTCCAGAAATGAAGTTGCTCTTGTTTCGGATCCTTCCTCACTGCTCCTGAAACGTGGAATGGTGAGTGTGCCAGCGCATGGGGGCTCCTCCTGTGAACGAGTGGGGGCTCCCCCTGTAAGGGAGTGGGGGCTCCTCCTGTGAGCAGTGGGGGCTCCTCCTGTGAGGAACGGGGGGGCTCCTCCTGTGAGCGAGTGGGGGCTCCTCCTGTGAGCAGTGGGGGCTCCTCCTGTGAGCGAGTGGGGGCTCCTCCTGTGAGGGAATGGGGGCTCCTCCTGTGAGGGAATGGGGGCTCCTCCTGTGAGGGAATGGGGGCTCCTCCTTTGATGGAATGGGGGCTCCTCCTGTGAGGGAGTGGGGGCTCCACCTGAATACTCTTAGGTCTTTAGAGTATGAATGGACCAGTGAGGTGGCTTAGAGGGTAGTAAGGTCTCTTGCCACCAAATGTGATGGCCTAAGTTCAGTCCTGGTGACCCACATGACAGAGAGAAACACCAGCCAATCGTCTTCTGACCTCCACATGTACACTGTGGCACATGTGCGCTAACCCCTAAACAGACAGACAGACAGACAGACAGACAGACAGACAGACAGATAAATAAATGTGAAAACAAATACAATGTAAGTAAAAGGAGATTTAAAAAGTGGAACAAGCTGGGCGGTGGTGGCACACACCTTTAATCCTAGCACTTGCGAGGCAGAGGCAGGTGGATCTCTGTGGGTTTGAGGCCAGCCTGGTCTACAGAGTGAGTTCCAAGACAGCCAGGATTGCACAAACAAACCCAGTCTCACAAACAAAGGTTGAACAATGGACTGGAGAGATGGCTCATTGGTTAAGAGCATTGATTATTCTTCTAGAGGACCCAGGTTGGATTCCCGTCACCCACAAGGCAACTAACAACCACCTGTCACCCCAGGGATCCAGAACCCTCTTCTGGTTTCCTTGAGCACCAGGCATGTATGTAGTGCATAGACATATATACAGGCAAAACGTGTACACATATAAGTTAACATTTTCAGAGGTGGACCTTATTCAGGCTGAAGTGCACCATCTTCTGATTAAAAAAGCCTATGTGTCTTAGTGCTGAAGAGAACCCCAGCTGACCTACATGCAGCCGTTTTTACCTAGCCTAAGTTTCTTAAGCGTTCAGACAGGAGCCTGCCTTGCCACCTACCTGGCAAGAAGAGCAGTGATCTCATCCTGAATCCCAGCCAGAGCTTTCCCCGGCGGCGGCGGCAGCAGCAACCTCACGCTGACGTTCTCAGTGGCCCAGCTAGTTCTGTGGCTGGAATATTTTTAAAGCAGCGCCTGGTGTGTGAAGTCACTGTGTGGCTGCCAGACTTTTCCTTTTCTTCTTCTTCTTCTTCTTCTTCTTCTTCTTCTTCTTCTTCTTCTTCTTCTTCTTCTTCTTCCTCCTCCTCCTCCTCCTCCTCCTCCTCCTTCTTCTTTTTCCTTCTTCCTTCTTCTTCTTTTCCTCCTCCTCCTCCTTCTTCTTGACATTAGATGGAAAAAAGTCTTGTCCAAGTTACTAATTGAAAAAGTTCAAGGTCTTGGAGACACCCCTCCTTACTCTCTCTTTCTCTTTCTACTCCCTAACCCCCCCCCCTCTGTATTTTGACACAGAGTCTCACATGGCTCAGGCTCACCTCAAACTTGCAATGGAGTTGAGGATGACCTTGAACTTCTGATCCTCAGACCTCTGTCTTCCAAATGCTGGGATTAAAAGGCACACGTGATTACAGCGCACAATGTACCACAATGCCCAGGACGACTTTTTCTTGAGTCTTAAAATAATCAAAACACCTTTATTAGGGGATACAATGTTTTCAAAACACATTTTATATTTCACATGAAGCCGTCTGTGAGGTCCTTGGCTTATGGAATATTCACCGGGGGTGAGGCGGGGGTGGGGCTATTCAGTATCGAGGCTACTGTTGATTGTCCTTCTGGGACCTTAAAAGCCCTTTCAGCTCTTCCTTCCGAATCTTCCTGGAATTGCTGCTGCAGCAGGAGCGGCAGCGTCTGAGGCGGCAAAGGGCTGAGGCAGCACTTTGCTACAATAGTATCATTCTTAAAGCAGCGTCTTGGAAGTAACTTCATCCTAGGTTTCCTGACCTTGGCTGGATTGTTTTGTTTTTTTTTTGGGGGGGGGGGAGTAAGAATCCCATTGTGTAGTCCAGGCTGTCCTCCCACCCCAGCTAGCGACCCTCCTCCCTTAGCTTTCCAGGGCTGGCATTAAAGTGCCCCCACCACCCATGTCCTCCACCACCCGTGTCCTCAGCTCTGGTGATCTGCTTTGTTGTGGCTGAGTTTTTCCTGTCCCTGAGGTCTGGGGCCGGTGTCCCTACCCACACGCATGTCAGACCCTTTGACAACGGACTGATTTTGAATTTCCTGGCTTGGAAATGATCAAGGCGCTTAACCATGTGGCAGAAGTCAGTTCCTTCAGGATCCCCTCCTCGTAAGAGTTGGATGAAGAGGTCGCTCCTCAGACACCTCCATCCCCGTGGGTCATTTGGAGATAAACTGATGCCTGCTCCAGGGCTTCCAGGGATGCTAACCTCCGGTTCAATATTTGTTAATGTAATTGGCTGTTAATGCTTCCTTGTTGCATTCAAGATGCTGGAAGTCTCGGGGCAGAGCGTTCTCAGCACGTTGATTGTTTAGGATGCTGTGGTTTTACCCTGCCCTCTTGTCAGGTGTTGAAGACCTTCCGCACGTGCAAAGGAGACAGCGCAAAAGACTCCTTAGGAACACACTGTGGCTTACTTTTTTTTTTTTTTTTTTTTTTTTTTTTTTTACAGGAAACTTACTTGAAACTCACCTAATTCAAAGCCCTGGGGCTGGTGGTGGAGCTCAGTACTTGAACAATTACCATCATGTTTTTGAGGACTTGCACTGAGGAAAAAAAATTACTTGTGAGACACAATTAGATGGTGTGTCTCTGTTAGAGACGGGATCACCACGGCATGATCGTAAGTGATGCGCTCTAGCTGGGCCTGGTGGCTCACGCCTGTAATCTGAGCACAAAAGAGAGCCGGCAGCAGGAGGGTCAGGAGTCCAAGGTCATCTTTAGCTGTGTGTCAAGTTTTATGCCAGCCTGGGATACAAGAGAGCCTGTCTCAAAACATCGAGTTGCTACAAGGTTTTCAGTGCAAACATTTCTAGAAGCTCATCCTTCCCAAATAGAAAAATACTCCTTCTCTAATTTGTCATTTGTGGGGGAACCCTGCTGGTATCCAGGCCACGAAGCAAGCCCACAAAGAGCTGAGAACAAAAACCCTGTGCAGACTGACTTGTCAACCTGGATCAGACTTCGGGAATCTAATGGCAGGCGGTTCATTGCCGGCATCCTGAAAACACAGTCCAATTTGGGAAAAGGTTTCCACGCAGCAGCCAGTCCGATTCCAGCTGCACAATGAAGCTTAAGCTGTGATCACATAGAGACTCCTTTACAAAGTACATGTGACCGTGAGGGTGAGTTCTATGGGAGAAAGGCCTAGAATTTAGCGTGGTCTCTGACGGATAGCAGAGGTCAGCAGGCCATAGAGTATAATGTGCCACCTCCCTAAGGATGGGTAACAGTCTAGGGAGGAAAGAGTCTGGGATAATCGTTCTTGGGAGTTAGGGTGCGGTCTCTAGAGCAAAGGCGGGTGAGGTCTGCCTCTCCAGATGGCAACAAGGCCACCAGATCATTAACAAAATCTAGTCTCAGCTTTCTGGATGGAAGGCAGGTGTTTGATTTTATCTCCTCCAGTGAGGAGACACCCCTGCCTGATGAACGTTCCTGGTTCTCTTAGTGCTTCTCTGTGAATACAAGGGCCTCTGTGCCCCCAACAATTATCCCTGTACATAAAGCTTAAATTCACATTTTGGCTATTCCACAGCTCTGTGTCCACTCTGTGATGAAAGTGATGCATGCCCAGAGTTTCTCTGAGGTCTGTCAACCTGGAGTATTGGTCACAAGAGGCAGGTGCTCTATCCCTGGGTCCCATCCCCAGCCCTATGCTGAAGTCCAGGACTGTCAGCTTTAGGTCTTTCAAAGAAATTATGTAATTAAAATGTAGAGGTATTTATATGCAATTCCTTTAGTGGCAGATACATTAAACAGTTGTTTAATATTTTCTTTTAAAAACTTGTTTTTTTAACATTATTAAATGTGTGTGTGTGCATATGTATATGTGTACCTGCCCAACTGGAGGGTATATGCATGTGTGTGCAGGTGCCCACAGAGTCCAGAAGAGGATACCAAATCCCTGTGGAGCTGGAGGTAGGCAGTTGTGAGCCTTGAAAGTGGGCCCGGATGCTGAACCCCGGCCCCTGCAATAGCAGGGTGCACTGTTAGCTGCTGAGCCATCTCTCCAGGCCCTATGTCCTCTTTGTAGAATTTCTCTTGGCTTCTGAGAATAAGATTCCTGCAAGCGGTGGACTTACAAGATCCAGGTAACTGAACTTGTGCTTTCCCATATACAATTTCTGCCTTCATAGATTTTCATCTGTTTTCCAAGCTGTGCCTGTAAAATGTCCAGTCCTTTGGAACCGCAGGACAATAGCTCCCTCTCTTTTGATGAAAATATCCATTTTTAGGGACTTCTGGAGGTGGTAGAACAGCAGGGTCTCAGTGCATGCAGCCTGTGCATTCAATATTCAAAGTATTTAAGAATAAAATCTCGGGAGAGAAAATGGCCAGAATCACTTTACTATATTCATTGGTAATTAAAGGAAAAGTTAGAACTCTGTCTCGGAGCCTGCCTCGGAATTTTGAAGTGACTGGTGACATTCTGTCTTATTTCGGGAAAGCATGGCTCTCCTGAGAAAAGCAAAGGGCAATGGACGGCTGATACAGCAGCAAATATCGGCATTTCCAGGGTCCTCTAACCCTCTGCATGACTATGCCTTACACCTTCCATTGTCACTGTGTGTGCGCACGTGCGTGGGCTCTGTTTTCCCTGTCCTTTTCTTTGTGACCGTGAAGTCAGAGGCAGTGAGACAGACCCCAGACTAATGAAGGGATCCCCCCACCCCCGTTCCTCTTCCCTCCTCTCTTTCCTCTTCTCTCTCTCTCCCCCCCTTATCTCCTCTCCTCTCTCATCCCCTCTCCTGCTTTCTCCTTTCTTCCCAACAAAATCCATCACACATGAGGATACTTTTTATGAATGAAGCTGGCATAGCTGATTCCTGTGCGGCTCATTATCTACTTTGGAGGGAGTCTGAATTCGCTCCCACGCCTGCAAGTGCAATATCTAGTCATTAAACAGCACTCAAAACGTTTGTTAAAACTGGGATAATTCAACACTTAGAGCCAAATGCCCACATGATATATTTAGGGAACACATATATCAACCTGGACCTGCTGTCATGGATAAACCTGGGGATATTATGGTGGTAGCAATTGTATTTTCGTTAATTTTGTTTCTAAAATAATGATACAAAATACATTTTCTATGCTGAGTAACAGAGATAAAATAGTTACTAGAGGATCTTTTGGGTTTGAATGGTAACCTGCAAATAATCAAGACCTTATGGAAATAAGTAGAGTAAGCTAATCAAACATCAGATGGAGATAAAATCTCTGTAAAAACATCAGGTGACAGAGCAGTTGAGTGTGACATGCTGGGTAGACAGCGTGGCTTCCAAGCTAGAGGCTGGCTGGACTCTCTGTGGTTAATACTGGGTGTCCTATTTCAGAAGAAAGACATATGTACGAATATGTGTGTATATGCATATTTATGTGTTTTTAAACATAATTTCTTTATTGATTGTTTGGGACTTTCACATCATCTATCCTAATTCCAATGATTTCCCAGTCCCCCCATAGCCTCTCTTTATCCCTACAGCTTCCCCCAAAAGAAAATCAAGCCGGGCGGTGGTGGCGCACGCCTTTAATCCCAGCACTCGGGAGGCAGAGGCAGGCGGATCTCTGTGAGTTCGAGACCAGCCTGGTCTACAGAGCTAGTTCCAGGACAGGCTCCAAAACCACAGAGAAACCCTGTCTCGAAAAACCAAAAAAAAAAAAAAAAAAAAAAAAAAAGAAAAGAAAATCAAAAAAATCAAACCAAACAAAACCAAGGACAAAACAACCCCCCCACAAAGCCTCTTCCCATCTCCATCTTTCCGGCCTCTCCCACACCTCTTCAATTATCCAGGTGGCACAGGGAGCAGTGTGTCACATAATGTCACATAATTTGTCCAATCAGCTTTATTAGCAAATGTTCAATGCAGTGAGTCACTGGTCTGGCTCAAGGCGTCTGGTTGCTGGTCCACCACCATCACTGGCTCCTCTTGGGAATTCCTCTGGGACATCCTGCGGCCAGTCAGAGTCTTGGAGATCCTGTGGGTATCCTTCCACAGGACCAGCCCTTTCAAGAGCTCCAGCTGGTCCAAGATGGGGTAGATGCTAGGGTGGGCCAACCCAAGACCCTGCTGTGGGCCTGGGTGGTAGCCTAGCTGACCAGACTTAGATGAGGGGGTAGAGCCAGGTTCCCTATGCCATGTACTCATGGTCAGTTCTTCCCCTCCTGTGGTGAGGGCATGGCCATCTCTCCAAGTACAGAGGTCAGCTCTCCTGTGAGGGTCGGGGCCAGCTTTGGTCAGTGAAGGGCGGAGCTGGCTCAGCATGGCTCTCTGATTCACCATGCATGGTTCCTGTGGCCCCATGAGGTGGCGTAGGCCATGGGCATCAATTTTTTGGGTTTTTTTTTTTTTGAGGCAAGGTCTTGAACTCCTTGTGTAGCCAAAGATGATGCTAAACCGATTCTCCTCCAGCACCCATCAAGTGCCACCATACACTCATCGAAGGAAATTTCCATGTGAAAGTGGTCGTGGGATTCAAATTTTGTGACCTTGATGATAAAGACACAACTAAAGAAATCAAGACCTTTGTCTAGAATGGAGACAACACAGTGGCTGTTTCTGAACATGGTCCAAAGCCAGGGCCGGGATCAAAGAGCAGGAAGTTCCCAGGAGACAGGCTTGGCCCCATACAAGGGAACACTGCCAGCAACAGCACTTGTTTCAGACTGATGGGGCTGCTTTGCCAAATGGAGAAGTTTCCAAGCTCTGGGCACCTTGGCCCTACGGAATAATCTAGATTAGAGTCATCTTCCAGGAGAAACTTCTGCTCTGAATGGGAGGCCAGAGTAAGAGTCACCACCCAACTCATTAAAATTCTGATTTTTTTTCTATTGTGATGATTGCGAGAGAAACGAAGAGCATCCATATCAGAACTTTATGGGAAGTTTTGGGTGTGAAATGACCTCATCTTGACAAGGTGCAACAACACCCTCATTTGCATTAAAACCGACAGACAGACTAAAACAAAACAAAACAAAATGATAAATCCAACCTTTCTCTCACCCTCTCTCCTTCCATCTTCCTCCCACTTCCCTCCCTCCCTCCTTCCTCTCTCTCTTTCTTCTTTTCTTTCTATGAGAGGGTCATGTATCCCAACTGACTTATGGGCTCCCATGCCCAGTTCTGTATGGTGCTAAGGATGGAAGCCAGGATTACACACATGTCGTGCAATCACCAAGTCACACCCACAACTCCTAGTTCTTTTTTTTTTTTTAATTATTTTATATATTTATTCTTAGGCTAAGTAACAAAAAATTGTTTGGGACAATTTATTTATAGACAGTTATAAGCAGCGAGAAAAGGATCAAGCTTCCAACACCTGACCTTTGGGGGTACACTTAAATCTTAACACTACCCAGTTCCACTCTGCCACTCAGAAGGAAGCTGGAGCCGAGTGACACACATCCTACGGCAATTCTGCTATGAGCTCCTGCGCCTCCACATTGGAAAAACAACACTAAATCTACCCTGTCTACCTGCCCGAGCTTGGAACCAGTTCTAGGGAGCTCTCTCCTATGCTGTTCAACTGCTAATATTTTAATTTAAATGAGGTGGTTGGGCCTGGAGATAGCTCAGCAGTTGGGAGTGCTTGCTGCTCCCGAGGAGGACACTAACGACCTGGTGGCTCTGTCTCCAGGGGACTGGGCACCTCTGTGTTTAGCGCTTGCACTCAGTCACACACACCTGCACGCGGACACCAACACGTACATCGTTGGACACTATTTTAGCGCTTCCTTTCTCCTCCCCATCTCAGGTAAGGCTTGATGTCACAGATGAGTAAATTCCTTTTAGAAGGTTGTGATTTTTCCCCCCTGTTATTCAACGTCACACGGGATTTTGAGATAATAATTTAAAGCCATTTCTTATTTGTGGCATTTTGTTGCTCTGGGAGGTGGCTTGGGCAACATTGCTTGAAACACATTTCAGATGATTTATGTCCTTCCCTTTGTCTCCCTCCTCTCGTCTGAACTGCCTGCTGATTCCATGAAGTCACCAGGCAAGTTTGGCCTTGTTCCTTAGCACCTGGAGTCCTTTCCAGCTGGCTGCGGTAACCCTCGCTTGTAATCTCGGCGACGACAGATGGCACTTCTAGCATTCTCTTCCCTTTCTGTCCATCATCCCTTAAGATCACGAAGACGAGAACAGCTTCGTGAACCTCTGGATCAGAAGTTGGCATCGGGTGGAAATCCATTTGCTGCTAGCCGTGGCTCTTCCTCCTGGGCAGGTCCGCCCAGAAGAAGCTCCTTTAAACGCCACTGGAGAGCTCAACTGCTGAGTTCCCAGACAAACCCTTTCCTGCTGTATAGTATGAACATAATGTTTGGACAGGGAATAATGTGCAAATTCTAAGTTCTTAACGTCTTACTCATCCTGCTAAATAAATTTCATGACCAATGGGATTCAGTAGCTTATTACTAAGAAGGCTGCCCACTCGAAGCAACAGGTTCTATTGCAATGTTGTAACTTGGTGCACCCAGCTGGACTTTTCCTCTTGTAAACAACACTTTCATACTAATGCATCTGAGCTAACACTGGCCAAGGAAGCAGGGCTCTCTGTGCCAGGGAGTTTTCTGAGTAGATTTTTAGTTTGCTTTGATACAAGGGTTGAAGGGTGCTGAAGACCATTCCAGTCTTCATACCTGACCAGTCACATCAGTCATAAACACAGGCCCAGGTAGTCAGACCCACGGCTAGGAAGCCAGTTCTGGGAAGACTCCTGGCCAATGGCTGATGATCCTAGACAGAATACACTTCCCCTTCTGGAAACATCGAGGTTTCATCGGTTGGGTCATGTTTTTCCTTCGGTTGTTCTTAATCTTTGAGTAGAACTCTCCTGTGTTTTCTTTACTGTATTGAGGCAATGAGAAATGCTTTTTCTCTTACAATGCTACACTGTCTTTCCATGCCACGATCTTATGCCTAAGCTGTCTCCCTTCGTTCTGGGGTGGGTGGCTGAACAAGTTACAGGTATCCGGGTGCTTTTATTTTTAAGCAAAGAAACCAGATTTATTAAAGAAAAGTGAAGAAGAATGTCCAAGAGTAGGAGGGACTCTAACGGAGGAATTCACTGACATTTGTTTTTAAAAAGAGATTTACTTTTTATTGTATTTTAATTATGTACATGTGTGGGTGTCTATATGAGTGTAAGGAGCCTATGGAGGGGAAAGGTATCAGATCCCCTGGAGTTGGAGTTACAGGTGGTTGTGAGCCACCCGCTGTGGGTGCTGGGAACTGAACTCGGGTTCTCTATAAGAATAGCACATGCTCTTAACATCTGAGCCATTTCTCTAGCCATGATGTCCGTTTTTAATGTTTCCTTCAGTATGCTTAGATTACAAAATCTACATATTCAGTGGCTTTGATGATTAAGGTTGGTATTACATAATTCTGATTGGTGTTATATGTGAAGTTATAGGTTTTGTGAATTAAGTTCAGGTTCATTTGTGACGGGTGGAGGCAGGGTCTCTTCACTGGCCTGGAGATGGTTGATTAGTCTAGACTGGCTAGTCAGGGAGGGTCATGGGTCCATCTGCCTGTCTCTGCCTCCCTAGTGCTGGAATTACAAGGGCACACACCAAGCGTGGCTTTAAAAAAAGTGTTACTTTTAGGAACCGTACTCAGCTCCCTTTTCCAACAGAGCTGTGGCTCTATCCCAGGCTCATTGCTTTATAATTTTAAATTTGGCTCTCTGTATCATATTTGATGAACTTTTCTCCCTTGAAGACCAGCTTGTGGAGTTGGTTCTCCACCTTGGGCTGTGGTCAATATGAGATGCTTTGTGTGAAGTACTATTGTCCAGTCTGGCTTGATCTTCAGCCTGGTTCTTGAGCCATCCAACCAGAACTCTTTGGTGTTTATCACCAAGACAGTTCTGAGCCTTTGGTGATATCGTGCAAATGAAACAGGGCTGCCACTACCCATGGGGTAAAACGTCTCCAATGTGGAGAGTGGGGGAAAGAAATGCCAGCTCTGCCAACTGGTAATTTTTGGTTAGAGTTCTGGCTAAAATTGGCAAAGGAACAAGTTCCAAACATTTCTTCTCCTTGGGGCTTTTAAAGTGTTAGGAAATCAGATCCCATATCACATGTCCAACCATCTTTCTCTATGGTCTTTACTTGGTCATCTCTTACTGTCTCCAAACACACAATGTCTCATTTCCACGCTGTGTTTGACAAATACTGTCTAATCAAGTTCTACGCCAATCTTTTTTATTTTTATTTTTGAGACAGGGTCTCATGTAGCTTAGGCTAGCCTCAAACTTGCCGTGTAGCTGAGGATGACATCAACTTCCTGATCTTCCTGCCTCTGCTTCCTGAGTGCTGGAATTTGTTGGTGTGTGCCACCCTATTGGGCTGAAGTCTATGAACACCCTGCAGTGCCTGCTACCTTCATGTTAAGTTTCCCTCCTCAGCGACAACATAAACTCTGTACTGTTGGTCAGGTAGGGCCTCACTCTGTAGCCTTGGCTAGTCTGGGATTCAGTGTGTCACCGAGATTCCCCTGGAACTTAGGGCATTTTCCTCCATTTCAGCCCCCCAAGTGCTGAGGTTACAGGTGTGAGCAGCTGTGACCAGCTGTGAACTTGTTTAAGTACTTGGCATAACTTGTGTGTCTTTTTCTAAATGTATAAAACACTTGTTCAGTGACTGGCATAAAGAAATAGGCATTGATGAATTATTATTATTTTTTTTTGGATTTTTTCAAGACAGGGTCTCTCCGTAGCTTTTTGGTTCCTGTCCTGGAACTAGCTCTTGTAGACCAGGCTGGCCCCGAACTCACAGAGATCCGCCTGCCTCTGCCTCCCAAGTGCTGGGATTAAAGGTGTGAGCCACCACTGCCCGGCGGCATTGATGAATTATAAGATGATTGTTCTAATAATTTAATCCTTGTCTGAGGAGCTAGGACTGTTGGCTGCAGGCTAGGGTCTCTGAGGTTTACTTTCAGCGACGGTGCCGTTCTTGTCTTGTGTGATGGTAAAACCCACATACTGAATGGCTGATATCTTCCCTTACTAAGGAATTCATCAAATAAATAAAGAATTAAGGTTAATAACACAACAATGAGCTGTCAATCACAACTCCATCCCAATATTAAATTTCTTCCCTTTTTTTGGAGCCTGTCCTGGAACTCACTCTGTAGACTAGGCTGGCCTCGAACTCACAGAGATCTGCCTGGCCCCGCCTCCCGAGTGCAGGGATTAAAGGCATGCACTACCACCGCCCGGCAAAATATTAAATTTCTTGGGAAAATAAATACCCAGGAATGACTTTGTTAGTTTGCAACAGTAAGTTTATTGAAGCACAGAAGCAGTCAGAGCCAACTTCTCCTTTCTACTTTTGAAAGAATGTTCTAATAAGAAAACACGAGGCTGCAGGAAATGGGCTGGTCAGCTCTATTGAACAACAGGTCTGTTGGAAGTGAGCCATCACTAGGTCAGAGTGGTGCGCTCTTCACCAATTCCCCTCTCAATTGTTTCCTTTGACAGACGGCCCTGCTGATGTGGAAACGGCTTATTTTATCCTCACTTCCGAAATGCTGCTGACTTGAGAGGAGACAACCTTGCCATCTACCACTTCCTCGATGATGGTCTTCGTCACTCTTGTCTTGCTGGGATCTGAAAATCACGGGACCACAAGGTCGGTGTGAAGATGGTCACTGAGCCCAGAGCAGGAGAAACTGCCCTTCCTGACTGTGCTCTCTCTGTTTAAGATGCCGTCAGCAACTGTGCACGTTTTAACATTTATTTTTAAAACGTTTGTGTGTGTGTGTGTAGGTGGGTGCACACGCATGGACGTGTGTGCATGTGGAAGTCAGAGGACAACCTCACTGTGGTTTCCCAGGCAACGCCCACCTTGTTTTTGTTGTTTGTTTGTTTCGAGTCAGGGTTTCTCACTAGCCTGGAGCTTGCCAAATGGGCTGGCCAGTCAAAGCTTCAGCAATCAATCTGTATTTATTCTTCCCTTGCCTTGGGATTACAAGTCCATAAGACTGTGGCACCACGCCTGGCTATTTTCTCCATGGGTTCTGTCTGGGGGTTGAACTCAGGTCCTTATACTTACAAGGCAAGCACTTCGGACTGAGCCATTTCCCCAGCCCAACAGTAAGAAGATGCAACACGTAAAGCCTGCTTTTCATTGCACAATACTCCCCAGCGACAATCCATTATAAAAACGCCTTTAGATGGTAACATTACCATCAATATTTGGAAAACGTCTACCTTTTCCTTGGCCAGAACAGCTCCCGGATCTTGAGTCACTCAGCACCACATGCCTGGATGCTAAGTTTCCATAATCACATCCACTGCAAGCAAGAAGAAAGAGTGGCGTTCTCCTTTGCACTGGTCTAAAGTGGGAGAAGTCCTCCAGCCCCCAGAGACCCCAGGGTGCAGCTTTGGGTGTGTTCTGATCGGGCTGTGTCTGACCCCTCCCCCTCCATCTTTGCTTTCACAAGCCCACCTCACGCAACTCCGCCCCCCCCCACATCTCCGCCCACCTCACGTGTCTCCGCTCACCCTCCTTCTCCGTTGAGCAGGCGCCGGTAGGTCTCGATCTCCTCCTCCAGGCGTGTCTTGATGTTCAACAGGCATTCGTACTCGGCCTTCTGGCATTGCGTCTCACCCCGAATCTGGCTGAGCTGCTCCTCCAGGCAACTGATCTGTGTCTGGATTCCAGACAGCTGAGACCCGTAGCCAGCTTCGGTGTCAGCCAGGCTCCCTTCCAGAGAGCATTTCTAAGATGAAGAAAAAAAAAAAAAAACAAAAACAAAAAAAAAAAAACAATCATGTTGAAAATAAGCCAATGGATGATTTAGAAAAATATCCAATTTTATATGAGTAGGGATACGCTTTTGTCTGCTACGGGCGCAATCTATATTGTCATGTCTTTGCTTCTTTAACTTTCCTTGGCACAGCTCAAATGAAATCTTTAATGCGAATAGAGAGAGTTGTGTGTGTGCATGCGCACGCGCGTGCCCATATGTACATATATATGTGGAGCCAGAAGTTGACATACGTATCTTCTTCTGTTACCCTATACATTCCAAGACAGGGTCTCTCATTGAGACTGGAGCTCACTGATTTAAATCAGGCTAGGTTAGTCAGGGGTTCACCTGTTTCCATGCACCCCCCACCCCAAGTTTTCACATGGGTGCTGGGGATCTGAACTCTGGTCCTCATGTCTGCACAGCAAGTACTTTACCCGTGGAACCATCTCCCTAGTCCCAGAGAGCAGCGTGCTTGACTCTTGTCCTACACACACACACACACACACACACACACACACACACACACACACACACACACAGGTTTTTCTGTGTAAGCTGTCCTGGAACTTGCTTTGTAGACGAGACTGGCCTAGAATGCACCAAGACTCACCTACCTTTGCTTCCCAAGAGCTGGGATTAAAGGCGTGGGCCCCGCCCCCGCCCCCACATGCCTGACTCTTTATGCTCTCTAGCAGACAAAGCAGTTTTCCTTTTTCTGTGTTTATGTGTATAGTGAGCATCTTGGCAAAGAAGGACGACTCATTCGCTGAGCTCTTTGTTAGAGAGTTAGAAACAAAGCAACCGACCCCTGTCTGTACATACCTGGGCCAGCAGGGATTGAAGCTCAATTTCCAAGGTTTGCACGGTGCGCCTCAGTTCCATTACCTCGTTCTTGGCAGAATTGGCTGCCCCTGCATCCGTCGAGATTTGGACTTGCAGGGATGCACTCTAAGTGGAAAGAAAGCAGTTGCCATAGGCTGCAGCAGCAGAGGTGGTGGCTGATGGGCGGCTGCAGGTTGAGGCGCTTGGCGCCGCACCGTACCCGCTCGTTGAACTGTCTCTCGGCTTCCTGGCGGTTATGCTCAGCCAGCGCCTCGTACTGGGACCTCATGTCATTCAGTAGTTTGGTCAGGTCGGTTCCTGGCGCAGCGTTCATTTCTACCGTCACGTCGCCTCCAGATCTTCCTTGCGCGCACTTCATTTCCTAGCATGAAGGGATTAAAAAAGGCGCCACGGTGACGCAGATGGTAAGCTGCCACTTTCTAATGCTTGTGTTACTGTAAATAAACATTGGGAACCATGACACCATGAGCAAGATGCAACATGCTTTCTGGCCATTGGATGGGTGGAGAGTTATTTAGTAAAACCGAGTTTACTTTTGTAGACTAGATATCGCGGAAAATATGGATGGCAGAGCTGTTCATGTATGTGGAACCCGTTCCTACCTCCTCATGGTTCTTCCTCAGAAGGACCAGCTCCTCGGTTAAACTCTCGATGCGCATTTCCAGGTCAGAGCGAGTCATGGTAAGGTCATCCAGCACTTTCCTCAGGCCGTTGATGTCGGCCTCGACACACTCCCGGAGACACAGTTCATGCTCATACCTGGAAGGGGTGGCAGGAAGTCAGGTGAAGGGACCCTTCCTTCCTTCCTTCCTTCCTTCCTCCCTCCCTCCCTTTCTCCTTCCCTTCCTTTTTATGTTTTTTAAATTTATTTTTTATTTTATGTTCACTGGTGTTTTGCCTGCCTGTATGTCTGTGTGAGGGTGTCGGTAGCCCTGGAACTGGAGTTACAGACAGGCGTTAGCCTCCATGTGGGTGCTGGGAATTGAACCTGGGTCCTCTGGAAGAGCAGTCAGGGCCCCTAACTGCTGAGCCATCTCTCCAGCCCCAGAGTACCTCTCTTTCACACCCCTGGAAAAAGTTTTGACTTTGGAGTCCTGTTTTTTCTTTTTCTTTCTGTGGTGTGGGGCCCAGGCCCTACACTCCCAGTTACCCCTGAGTATTTTGATAAAAATAGCTGAGGTTTCTTTGATGATTTTTTTAATCTCATAAAGAAAAATAATTTCTAATATTAATTCAGCCATGTGCAATATTTTTTGAATATTTGTCAGCCTTAATTTCCTCTCTCGCCCTCCCACTTCCTTCCTTCCTCCCACTCTATCTTGCTTTCCCTTTCTTTTCCTCCCTTCTCTTCCAACAATGGTCTCTAAAGTTTAGTCCTTTGAGCCATGCTCACTCTTGTAACATAGCAGCCGAGCTAGAGGCAAGAAGGTGAAGAGTTAGTTCAAGGGCAGCCTTAGTTCCATGGTGAGTTCAGCTCCAGTCTGGGCTACACAAGCCTTTGTCTAAAAACCAAACAAAACCAAAACACGAAAAACCCCTTTCCAAACCAAGCAAATAGTAAAACAACAAAAAGAAAACCATCCAAGTCCACCCTGGTTTCTTTGTGAATTTAGGTCGTGATCCCACCAAGGGCTCTTCCCTCGGCAACCGGGCTGTGTTTTGTTCCCTATGATGCTTGCTTTCGAGCATCTCATGTTTCTTACTTCATCCTGAAGTCATCGGCGGCCAGTCTAGCGTTGTCCATCTGCAGAGTCCTCCTGGCATTCTCAATGATGGCCGAAATGACCTGGGAAAGAGGGAGGACAGACTCCTAGCTGATGCTCCTGTCTGACTTTTAATAGCTACCCATGAGGGTAGACATGGCCTATGTCATTAACTCTTAAAGGGGGGCTGGCCTGCAGACTGGCTCAGCAGCGGCCCGTGTACACTTAGCACCCCGCGTTTCCGCAGCGGGGAAACAGCGTGCATAGCTATTGGGGTAGGCACGGGACACTGTTTTACAGAATGCCGTCCTCTGCCTATTTCTGCTGTTCAGAAGATCACTTATTTCCTCGCCAATTGAAAAAACTAATGTGAACACGTAATTCCACTTAAAAACATAGGCTCATACATCATTTTCTGTTTCATGACATTATGCAATGTTTTAACAGATTCTATAGGAAGAAAATAATTTTAAAGACGAATCCAGAAAGACACAAAAGTATACTAACCAGTCAGAATGAGTCATGAAGTAATTAGGTCACCCTAATTATCCATTCAGTATCGCCCCTCTTACGACCTGTCAGGTGGCTATCGTCACTGTATGAACTCGATACTCACATTTGAGATTCAGACAGAATACTACTGTTGAATGTCATATACAGGATGGCCACAATCAAGGCACAGGAGGACCCATTTTGCACACAAACAATTCCTCGACTTAGCATTCTTTTTAAAGGGCCCTCGAGCTGGCTCAGCTGGGGCAGGGGCTTGCTTCCGTGTGTGATGAGCTGAGTTTGATCCCGGGACTCACATGGCAGAAGGAGAGAACCAACTCCTGTAAGTTGTCCTCTGACCTCCACACTCGTGCCCTGGCATGCATGCCCCCTCTCTGTGCACTTAAGTGCACACATGCATACACACACACACATGAATAAATGTAAAAAGAAATTCATCATAGTGTATGACCCGGAACGATAGAGTCCCACCTGGCTCTTCAGATCTTCTATGATTGGCCAGTATTTGCTGTAGTCTCTTCCACAGTCGTCTTTTCCAGACCCATGCTTGCTGTACCATGCCTTGATTTTAGTCTCCAGGTCAGCGTTGGCCTCCTCCAGGGCTCGCACCTTGTCTAGGTAGCTGGCCAGACGGTCATTGAGGTTCTGCATGGTTTGCTTTTCAGTTCCAGAGAGAAGGCCCCCATCACCGCCACTGCCACCGCCAAGGCTACCTCCCATACCACCAAAGCCAGAGCCCCCACCAAAGCCAGAGCCCCCACCAAAGCCAGAGCCCCCACCAAAGCCAGAGCCTCCACCAAAACCAGAGCCCCCACCAAAGCAAGAGCCCCCACCAAAACCAGAGCCCCCACCAAAGCCAGAGCCCCCACCAAAGCCAGAGCCCCCACCAAAGCCAGAGCCCCCACCAAAACCAGAGCCCCCACCAAAGCCAGAGCCCGCACCAAAGCCACCAGTTACCACGCAGCTACCAAAGCCCCCTCCAGCGCCACTTCCAAAGCCGCCCTTAGGTCCCTCACTCAAGCCACAACTGTTGCTGCTTCCCTGAAAGGCCCAGGAAGGGCTTGCCCCCAGCCCACAGCTGCTCCCATTGCTGTAGATGCTTCCACCAGCATGCGCCCCCCTGCCCGAGGCCCCGGAGGAGGAGACTCGGGAGGAGCAGGACCATCTCTGAGTTGAGCACTCCATGCTGCTCCTGCCAGTGCTGAGCTGTCTCGGGAGACTGGAGAAGGTGGAGAGAACTGTTCTTGGCTGCCTCTTGGCTTTTTTATACACGCCAGCAGGGTGTTCCTTTTTCTCTGTCATTTCCTAATCCCTGCTACAGTTTTGTTAATCCCTAATTGGATAATTCCTTTTCCATAAACCTACTCTACTGGCTGTTTTTATGAGGCTGGGTCAGACGTTAGAAAAGATAAGGTGGAGCCATTTTTTTTTCTTTTCAGAATTACTGTTCTAATCTTTGAGAGGTTTTGATGGCTGGTAATTTCTTCAGAAAACACAGTTCCATTCCATTTAATTTGCTGCGTGATTTCCCAACGTCAGAGCGTATCCCTGATTATCAAACGTAATTAAAACCCCTCGGTGTGTTCAACTACACGTTCCTCAACATGTAGTTTTTTGTTTATATTGTTATCAAAGTCAAAATTAGTGATAGCATTAGAATTGATTTTTCATTTAATGGAGCTCTTCTTTGATTTGGTAATTTCTTTCTTGCTAATTTAAGAGGAACTAATTTTTTTTTCAACAGTGAATAGGAAAAGTTAATCATATACTTCCCGTGAGTATTGTTGACATGCTCATTCAAGTAGATACTGACCGAGAATGACCCAACAAGGTTTCAGGCTGTTCTAGCATGAGACCTGGGCAAGGCTGCCAATGCCTCCTGCATGCCTTTCTGATTGGAATCTGCTCCTTCTCGCCCCACTTCCCACCTTGAGATAAGGTCTTATGTAGTCTAGGCTGGCCGAGGACACACTGCGCTTCTGGTCCCCCTGCCTCTACCTCCGGAGGTTTGCGACTGTAGACATGTGCCACCATGTTTTATACTAGTCTGGGGACTGAACCCAGGCCTTTGTGGTCTCCAGGCAAGCGCGCTATGAGCAAGCATGCTACCAACGGAGAGACACCTCCAGCCCTCTGCTCTCGTTTTACAGTAACAGCAAGATCTAAGTCTTCAGAAATGGAGAGGAACCGAGGCTTACCATCCCTGCCTCTGTTCTGAAGGCAACTGGGAAGAGGAATCTGAAACCGCTGTTAATACGCAGAGGAGTAATTTACACCGGGGGAGATCTGGAATTGTTCCAATCTGTCCAGTCTTAATTTAGGTTTCTGTTTCTGTCTAAAGGATATTTAGAAAAAAAGGACCTTCATTTCTTTCTTCTCTCTCTCTCTCTCTCTCTCTGTTTTTCGAGACAGGGTTTCTCCTTGTAGCTTTGGAGACTGTCCTGGAACTAGCTCTGTAGACCAGGCTGGCCTCGAACTCCCAGAGATCCGCCTGCCTCTGCCTCCCATGTGCTTGGATTAAAGGCGTGCGCCACCACTGCCCGGCTGAGGACTTTGATTTCTGATTCCTCATGCTATGATCAGGGTCATCATATCTTATGACCTCCCCATTCACTTTCAGCTTTGTGTTGTTCCGTCCTTTTGTGGTATAGATATTTCCTCTTATCTTGGCTACTAGTTCCTCTGGTTTAAAAGTGTCACTTTAAAAGACTAGCAGTTCTGGCCGGTGGTGGCACACGCCTTTAATCACAGCATTTGGGAGGCAGAGGCAGGTGGATCTCTGTGAGTTCTAGGTCAACTTGGTCTTCAGGACTACACAGAGAAACCCTGCCTAGAAAAACCAACAAGATGGGAGGGTGAGGATAGAGAGAGAATGAGAGAGAGAGAGAGAGAGAGAGAGAGAGAGAGAGAGAGGGAGGGAGAGAGGGAGGGAGAGGGAGAGAGAGGCAATGGGGCTAGTGATGTGGCTCAGTGCTTGCTGCCAAGTCTGACCACCCAAATTTGATATTTGAACTCATGTGGAAGGAGAGACTTGATTGTTGCAAGTTGTCACCTGACCTTCAGAGTTCCCTACAGCTCATGCACACTGAAGGGCACGCACAAATACAAAACAAACGTGCAAATTAAAAACATAAAAGATCACCCATATTCGACTCCACTTGCATTAAGTTCCTGGAGGTGTCACATCGCAGACATAGACTGGAGTGGTGGTGCCAGGGCTGGGCAGGGAGCGGGGAGTCCCACCGCAGCTGTTGAGTTGGTAGTGTGTGAGCCTTGCAGGTGGGAATGCTTCAGTAGGTCACGTGCACCGACAGTGTGAGTGCGTGCCACACTGTTGAACTGTATAAGTCAAGTGATTATGACGGTAAGCTTGATGTGTGTATTTTATCACGATTTTGAAAAGGTGTCGTTTGCAAAGGTTTACATGCTTGAGTATGGCTTTATGCTCAAGTGACTGAGTTTTCATAATTGAAATGTTCTCCCTTGATGGTCTTTTAAGCCTTGGGTATGCTTTAATCTCAATCCAACCTTCTTCCTTCATTAGCTTTTCCTTAAGATGACTTTATTGTGTCTTCATTATTAAATTAGGTGATAATTACCTTTATTATTTGTATACACACACACACACGCACACACGCACGCACACGCGCACACACACACACACACACACACACACACACACACACGTGTATGCACATGGGCCAGACTGGTTGGCCAAAAAGCCTCAGGGATCTGCTTGCTCTGCCTCCCCTCCCTGGGCCTTCCTCTTTTACATGGATTCTGGGAATCAAATGCAGTGGCTGGCAAGTGAGCGAATTTTTCTTCCTTTGGAAGTTATGAAGTGGAATCTTTCCACCCTGATAAATTGGGCTAAGGCTGTTTTAAGAAAGGAACAAAGGTAAAGTAGAAGAAATCCGATGGACCTGAGAAGCCAAAGAGCCTGGGTGCAGAGAGCTTTCTGTGAAAGGCCAGGAGAGACAGCATTCAAAAGGGTCGGATTTTTCTGCTGTGTGTGTGTGGCTGTAGCTGTCATCTGTAACTGGAGGTGTTTGATGGCTTCGTTTATGATGTGTCTGGGGATATCCGAACTTTCTGGTCTTAACCGAGGAAGTATAGGATGGTGGAGGTGTTCTTTTTAATTTGTTATTGTTTTTCTCTTGATATGTTTTATAGTGCCGGTAACCCTCTCTCCTTCCCTCTTTCCATCTTCCCTTCCTTCTGCGGGTCTCCTTCTTCCTTGGGATCTTTGGCCCATTGGTCCACGAGGGTGGAGGAAGCAGAAGTGAGAGACAGGGTTCTGAAGGCTGTGGGTGCAGCAGAGACAGCCCTCTGGGAGATGACTTTGGTGAGTGAGCTCAGCTTTATTCCAGAGCAGAGGGAATATACAGTATTGGGGAGCCTGGGCAGATCCTAATTTGCATTACGTGACAGGCTCCTATCATAAGGCTTCGCGTGTGGCTGCAGGGTCCTACAGCAAAGCTTCTAGTATACGAGTGCTGCAGGGGAAAGGCTTCTAGCAGGGTCACCCTAGAGATAAATCAGGCCTCCAGGCTTCGACACAGTGACAGCGTTCAGATAAGGTCAATCCTCTGGGCCTACAGACATTCCCTAGATAATGGCAGATAGGGTGCTGGAAGTCTTGATTGGTGGGGGGTCGGAGGGGAGTTTTCAAGTTGTCCAACTTTGGAGAAAGATGTCAGGCCATGAGAAACTGCACCCTCTGACCAGCAAGAAGGCCATCCAACTCCTCCCTCCCTCCCTTCTTCCCTCCCTCCTTCCTTCCTTCTTTTAGCTTTACTTATTTGTAATTCTGGGGCTCTAGCTTGGGGACCCAGGGACTTGCAAATGCAGGCAGTGTTGCACCAGTGATCAACATCCCTATTTTTTTCTTATTTGTTCTTTAAATTGACATTCAAAACTTCAAAATTGAATTTTTCTTTTGTGTGTGTGTGTGTGTGTGTGTGCGCGCGCGCAACCAGTTGTTCAAAAGAGTGTAGAGGTCAGAGATTGAATTCAGAAAGTCTTTTTCTATCATGTCTCTACATCATCATCATCATCATCATCATCATCATCATCATCATCGAGGCAGAGTCCCTCTCTGAACCTGGACTTCACCATTCCAGCTGCATCAGCTGCCCTGTGAGCCCCCGGGGTCCACTTTTCTCTGTCCCCTCAGTGCTGGGGTTACAAGTGTGCACAAGTATACCTGGGCTTTATGTGAGTTTAGGGCATCTGAACTAAGGTCCTCATGCACGTAGGAAGCTCTTTATCTGTGGAGCCATATCCCCATCTCTCAAATTAACTTCTTAGGATATACTTCCCTGGGTCTTTTCAGAATGGATCAACGGGGCAGGCGATTACTGGGACCTTTGCTGCCTCCAATACTCTGGGTAATGAGTCAGCATGGAAATGAACACAGACAATCCTTCTCTTTATCTGTCTCCCTTAGATGCACGTTTGCGCTTTCTTTCAGTTGCATCTGTGTGGCTTTTCTTCTGCCTGTGACATCTATTCCGGAGACTCATCTGGACTCTGTGACTTGCAAACTGTCTAGTGTATTTAGTGGATTAAAGGCCTTTCATCACACGTTTAAACACAACCCTGCTCCGGACTGAGGTGTTAGGGTTTGTTAGTAAACGGTGCTCCCTCATGTGGAGTGCTCCCTGGGTCTGCAGTAAGGACCTGCCAAAGATAACCGATTAGTTCTCGGTGTTCCCTTCAACTACAGTCAGAAGCACCAAGAACCGACGGAGTTTTCAGTGGACTAGAACATTCAGAAGTGAGGGTTTGGGTGTCTGGCGGCGAGCCAGGGGTTGTCTGATCCACGAGAGCTCAATACAAAGGGCCAAACTGCAAAGGCTAGGGCTGTCAGGCCAGTGCTATGCCTAAGTTATGTGCTATTTTGACCAGTAAAGAATTGAACAAATGACACTTGTTATAGGGTATGCTCTTTGCAGAATGACTTGCAAGTACCAACCATCCATTTATTATTGTTGGCGAATAGGTGCCAGGTATCTTCATTTTTACATTTCAGATATTCATGTTGCATTCTTTTTTCCTTCCGAGACAGGGTTTCTCTGTGTAACAGCCCTGGCTGTCCTGGAACTCAGGCTGGCCTCGAACTCACAGAGATCCACTTGTCTCTGCCTCCCGAGTGCAGGGATTAAAGGCCACCACCACCATTCGGCTTGTTGCATGCTTTTAGATGAACAAGATGGGCATGGTTTATTGCTCACGATGAACCTTTGCATTGTTGAGAATGGAACTCAACTTCTATGTCCTGCCTGTCCCAGAAAATATTCTAGTGTGTATTATTTTTTATAAAGACACATGACCAAGCTAGGTACGGAGAGTACCTGGTTCAGAGTATTTATTGACTGTTGCTAGAGCTTCTGGTGGCAAATAGTACGGTGGAGGGGAGCGCAAACGGGCAGGAGAGGATGAACAAGGTCGCCGGACCACTCCTGTGCAGAGTCACTGTTTAGAATAGTTTTTGGTTGGTGTCTCCACGTTCAACTATTTGCCAAATAAAGTTTTGTCACAGTCTGTGTGCTTAGAAGCCGCTCGGGACCTAGCAGTGTTCGTCAGTTAATTTCAGTCCAATGCTACTGTGGGCACCAGAGGAGTTACAAACTACCAATAAAGGGAGAGCAAACGGGACCAGTGGGAGGGCTCAGCAGTTGAGAGCACTGGCTGCTCTTCCAGAGCCCCCGGGTTTGATTCCCGGCATCTATAGGCTCGCTCGTTGCATCTGTTCCAAGGGATCTGGTGCCCTCTTCTGGCCTCTATGGGCAATGCAACCCTGTGATGTACAGATGTACATGTAGACCAAAGGCTAATATGCATAAAATAAGAAACAGACATTATACCTCGTTACTGTTTCTCCTCTTTCACTTCTTTGCTTTCTTACATTCTTTTTTCCTTCTTTCTCTTTACTTGAGTTTTTTAAAATTTTTCTTAGTTTGTCTGTTTATTTGTGATTTTATTCTTCAAGAAATGGACTGTTACTTTACAGCTAATATTCACTTAGAAGTGAGTACATACTGTGTTTGTCTTGCTGGGTCCGGCTACCTCACTCAGGATGATTCTCTTCAAGTTCCATCCATTTGCCTGCAAATTTCCTGATGTCATCATTTTTTCCTGCTGTGTAGTACTCCATTGTGTAAATGTGCTACATTTTCCTTATCTATTCTTTGGTCAAGGGGCATTTAGGTTGTTTCCAGGTTCTGTCTAGCCAGCTTTTCTAACTTAAATTATTCTGTTTCTCTTTAACTACATTTTGCCTTTGGGCTTTTTACCTTTCTTTAGTCTATATCTTTCCTTTTTACTCCATGACTGGCCAGGTGACTATGTGGCCACATTGTAATCCCAGGCTGCTTGTACTTTTCCCGGTCTCCCAGACCTGAAATAATCACTCAGAAACCATATTAACTGCAAACTGCTTGACCTATTAGCTTAAGCTTCTTATTAATTCTTATATCTTAAATTAACCCATTTCTATTATTTTATGTATTGCCACAAGTCTCGTGGTTTACCAGTAAGGTTCCAGTGTCTATCTCTTTCGGTGACTACATGGCACCTCCCTGACTCTGCCTACTTTTTCTCTATATCTCTGGATTTCGTGCCTGGCTTTATTCTGCTCTGCCATAGGCTCAAAACAACTTCTTTATTAACCAGTGGTAATAAAACATATTCACAGCATACAGAGGGGAATCCCATATCAGCCCTGGGCATACTCTTCTCCTTTTTTATTCCTCGCTCTTGCTCCTTAGATTTCTTCTATTTATTCTCTCTGCCTGTCAGCCCCGCCTACTATCCTTTCTCTTGCCTAGCTATTGGCCATTCAACTCTTTATTAGACCAATCAGGTATTTTAGGCAGGCAAAGTAACACAGCTTCACAGTTAAACAAATGCAACATAAAGAGTGCAGCACATCTTTGCGGCGTTAAACAAATATTCCACAGCATGAACAAATGTAACACATCTTAAACTAAGATTCCACAACATCAAACCTCTACGGTCACTATGGAAATCAGTATGGCAGTTCCTCAGGAAGTTGGGAATCAATTTACCTCAAGATCCGGCTACACCACTCTTAGACATATACCCAAAGGACACTTCATCCTACCATATGGCTATTTGCTCAACCACGATTAATAAAGCTTTATTCATAATAGCCAGAAACTGGAAATGACCTACATGTCCCTTGAGAGAAGAATGGATAAAGAAAATGTGGTACATTTACACAATGGAGTATTACTCAGCTGCTTAAAAAAAATAACATCATGAAATTTACAGGCAAATTGATACAACTAGAAAAGAATCATAATGAGAGATGAAACCCAGACCCAGGAAGACAAATATGGTATGACTCATTTAAAGTTGCCATCTTTTTCAGTGGTTGCTGCCATTTAAACTCTGGCTCTTCCAGTCAGCAACTACAACTCCGCCGCTACCAGCTGCAGCCTGAGGAAATTCTGTTCTCTCTAAGCTACTCAGAGAACTTATCTAAATCTCTGTCCCGCTAAGGAACGCAAGGCTCAAAGGTTGAGGTAGAATCCTGCTTCCCAGAGAGGCTGACTGGCAAGCAGCTCACCCAGCTCGTCTTCCTCCTATTTTCAGTACATAAGAAGACTCACCATTGGGAAGACATTACTGCAGAATGTTTTTTATTTTTATGAGCATGTGTGTAACGTGTATGCAACTGTTTTCTTACAAAGCAGGGTCATACTGGGTCTCCACTTTTCATTTCTCAGTGAATGGCTACTATCTTTCTCACTTTGATGAATGAGCTTGGATATTCTTGGATATTCTCAGGGGCTGCACGAAGGACCTGAGATGGAATTTGGCTGGTGTTTTCTGGGTGTACTTACTCGCTGTTGGTCGATAGATATGTCGTGGCTCAGGTTTCCATATGATAAAGCAGCTGGGAAGAATAGGCAGCCATTAATAATTGACCGGGTAAGGACCGATTCCTAGAAGGGCAACCATTGGCTCTAGGGAAATGTGGAGCCTGTTGCTATGTTGTTCTCCTGATGATGTGACCAGCTCAGCCTCCACCAGGCAAGGTGTTCAGGTCTTCTCTAAATTCTCTTGATAAAATGGGTATTTACTGTTATTAAACAAATAGGGATTGTTTAATACTGAAAATGGCATCTCTTATTTTAACTTGTCTTGCTTTGTTTCTTAGCCATGCTGGGTGAGGGCAACGTGCAATGCTGCATGGTCCTTCCTAGAACGTGAATTGTTCCCGAGCATCGTGGGTTCATCTCTGATCCTGATACCGCTGGCTTATAGATCTGTTTTCCAGCTCACATACTGAGGAGTTCAGCCTGTCTGTTGGCCACGTATGACAAGAGTTACGAGAACCCTTCATGTCTTAGGTTATTGTAGGAAATTTAAACCTGCAGAGATAGTTTCTTGGTTTTCATTCTGCACTCAACCCTAGAGATGACTCGTTAATGTAATTATATTTTTCAGACAGTAGGTGGGGTCAAGCTGCAGCTAAGACAATTTTTTTTTTGGTTAAAAATTAATGTCTATTAATCATTTAAAATAGTGGATTTCATGATGGCATTTTCATTGTGTGTGTGTGTGTGTATATATATATATATATATATATAATATATAGTAAACTAATATATGTTAACTTTCATTTAATACCCTCATTCCCAACTTTTATTCTTTCTCCCTTTCCTCTCCTGCTGGTTCTCTTCTACATTTATTTATTTATTTATTTATTTATTTATTTATTTATTTTTAGTTTAGTTTTGTTTTTCAAGACAGGGTTTCTCTGTAGCTTTGGAGCCTGTCCTGGAACTTGCACTATAGACCAGGCTGGGTTCGAACTCACGGAGATCCTCCTGCCTCTGCCTCCCGAGTACTGGGATTAAAAGTGTGTGCCACCACCACCCAGCATACCTTCATGTCTTAACAGCTTACCTTTGTTAGTGTCAGTGTGTGTGTGTGTGTGTGTGTGTGTGTGAGCATCAACAAGTGTGAGTTCCAGTGCTCACAGTATATGTGAAAATCAGACCTTGGGTGTTGGGGTTCACCTTCCATGCTGTTTTCTTTCAGACAGGATCTCTTGTTTTTCTACTTCCTCCACCAGGCCAGCTGACCAGACCTCCCATCTCCTCCCAGGAGTGCCAAGATTACAAACGTGTGCCACCACCTTCTGCTTCATGTGGGTTCTGGAGATTTGAACTTAAGCCCTCATGCTTGTGTGGCAAGCATTTTACCTATATTGAGCCATCCTCTCAGCCCTTCTCCATACTTTTTGATTCCATCCATGAGAGAAAACACTTGATACTTGTCTTCAATGAGTCTAGCTGACGTGGCTTGCTGTCGATGTGGGATCCCATCCATTCTCCTGCAAAGGACACAGTAACAACCTTTATGGCCAAATAATGCTGTACTGTATGTAGATGCCACATCTCACTGTCCGTCCTTCCATTGCTGGGCACCTATGTGATTCCACTGACAGCCTAGGAATTAGACAGACACATGGTAGGCAGGCAGACAGGGAGAGGGCCACCATAAAGGAGATGAATTTCCTTCCTCACCCTTCTGACTTCAGACAAAAGCCTGTCAGCTTAAAAATCTAGGCCGCTTTTGTTTCCCACCAGCAGGCCCTCTGATGATGGACGGACGCACCAAGTTCAAGGCCTGCTGAGCCCTTGTCACACAACAGCTCTGGGCCACTCGACCATGCTAGCTTTCCTCACACTGACCAGCCTTAAATTAGCGGAGGAAACCTTAGAGCCCGGGAGTTTTGGCTTTCCAAGGCTCCCCTCTGCTTCTCCTTTTTCTCTGTATGCCTGCTGTGTGTGAATTTCCTCATCACCAATAAACACCTTGCTTAAGTGTTGATTCTGTCTGCTGCTGTCTGTGGTGTTTGAGATTTCGTTGTTGCCACCTGTTGCCGTTCAGATTTTTCTTGTCTTTCAGTTCTTTAACTGGAAGAGAAAACAAATCCAATCAACCCCCCTAGACCAGAGGTTCTCAACACGTGAGTCTCTTTGGCTGACTCTTTCACAGGGTTTGCCTTAGACCATTGGAAAACACAGATATTTACATTATGATTTGTAACAGTAGCAAAATTGCAGTTAGGAGCTAGCAATGAAAATAATTTTATGGTTGGGGGTCACCGCAACACGAGGAGCTGTATTACAGCGTCACAGCAACAGGAAGGCTGAGAGCTGCTGGTCTAGACTCTATCATCACGACCTTGCTATTGTAAAGTGTGCCACAACACACATGCACGTGCGGGTTTCTCTGCCATCGGCAGTCATAGGCGTTTGAGCTTGTGCCCAGGAGTGGTCCAGCTAGATCTTATGAGGCTCTCCAAAGACTTAAAAATAGGACAAGATGGTTTAACACTGCATCCCTAATCTGGACTTTGTGTTCTGGCTAGGTAGAGTTCCCTTGGTGTTGGACTACTTCCTACTATTTTCCACGGAGGTTTAAAGGTTTCCTTTAAATTTTGTTCTCCTGTTACATATTCTGTTGTAGCATGATTAATAAAAACCCGGAGACAGATACTGGGGTTCAGCCTGAAAGCCAGAAAAGCAAAGCAGCCAACCACTGGCTCTTACCTCTCCCTCAGTCTGAAAATGGTGATCCTGCCTCCAGGAATCTTCAAAATGAGACTGTGACAGATGTTTCCTCCCATCTTATATAGTCTTCTCTAGGGCTGGGATTAAAGGTGTGCACCGCTACTGCCCGGTTTCTATGGCTAACTAGTGTAGCTACTGGGATTAAAGGTGTGTGCCATCACTGCTTGGCCTGTAAGGCTGACCAGGGCAGCTGTTTCACTCTCTGATCTTCAGGCCAGCTTTATTTATTAAAATACAAATGAAATATCACTACATGCTGTTGATACAAGTCTATCTACTTGCCCTTCATGCTCCATCATCCCTAAA
Source organism: Microtus oregoni (assembly GCF_018167655.1). Taxonomy (NCBI): domain Eukaryota; kingdom Metazoa; phylum Chordata; class Mammalia; order Rodentia; family Cricetidae; genus Microtus; species Microtus oregoni. The sequence goes on from NW_024544600.1 coordinate 1,755,113, forward strand.
ATATAAACATTCTCTTTATGTGTGTGCTTGTATGTATGTGTGGTGTATGTGTTTGTGTGTATGGCTAAATACACATGAAGGTGGGTGTGTGGGGACCAGAAGTAGGGTTTTCCTTGATCTCTCTCCACATCACAATTAATTAGTTAATTAATTAATTAATTAATTTTTGGTTTTTGTTTTTTTGAGACAGGGTTTCTCTATGTAGCCCTGGATGTCGTGGAACTTGCTTATAGACCAGGCTGGCCTCAAACTCACATATATCCACCTACCTCTGCCTCCTGAGTGCTTGGATGAAAGGTGTAATGCTGCCACCATGTGGTCACCCCCGGAGTTTCTCAGGGAACCTGATGCTCACTAGGTGGTCAGCAAGGCCCAGGGCCTCTCGTTTCCATTTCCCCAGGTGTTGTAGGAAGACTGCTTGTTCGTTCCCAGCTGCCCAGATCCGAAATAATCACTCAGAAACTTTATTATTTAAATCACTGCTTGGCCAATAGCTTAAGCGTATTGCTAGCTAGCACTTACATCTAATATTTACCCATTTCCATGATTAGAGCTTGCCTACTGGCAAGGTTCTAGCTGATAGCTTGTATCTTTTCCCTCTGGTAGCTACAAGGCATCTCCTTGACTCCGCCTACTCTCTCTGTATATATCTCTTCCAGCCTGGCTATATTCTGTTTAAGCCATTGGCCGAAAGCAGCTTCTTTATTCATTAGCCAATACAAGCAACACATATACAGAAGGACTTCCCACACATGCTGGGATTACAACTGTGCTGCCATGCCCCGCCTTTTATGTGGGCCTAGGAGATCTGAGCCCGGTTCTTTGTACACGTGTGTGCCAAGCAGTTCACTGACTGAGCTGTCTCCCCAGTCCCCGTGTAAATATTTTCTCTTTGTAAAAAACCGAGGTCTTTGAAAGTTTGCTTTCTTGCGTTTCTGTCATCTCCGTGTGACTTATTCTGGTTTGTGAGTGACCGGAAATGACATTTAATTCCCTCTTCAGCCTCCACCCCCCTTCTCAGTCCCTGTCACGTAGCCTTCCTGGAGCGATCTTTCTCAGAAATGGCTAGAAGGGAAACTATCTAAATTGGATTGTTGCTCAGGCTGGTGAACTTATGCTACTGTTACCTTAAACCAAGTTAGAGCTCAGAGCACTAAACTGTCTCCGTGCTTGCCTGTCTTAGAGTCTCTTAAAAGGGGAGTGTGCATTTTTTGTAGTGTTTTATACACGCACAGGAAGACTTCTTGCTTGTATTTTCATACTATTGAGAAAGTGTCAGAAAAGTAACCCACCCCCTCCCCCACATAAGAAAAGGTGACTCACCGCGTTAACCTAGATGTTGTTTCTTGGATGCAGATGGCCAGTTTGCTATCTCCTCTTGCTGACCCACAACTGCCCTAGTTAGAGACCAGTTTCCGCAGGGCTGGCCCCAGAGGCTCCCCTTGCCACCCTACTTCCTAACTCCACCTGCTGCCCCACACTTGCTGTGCTATCCCCTGACCCAGCAGCAAGTCACAGGTCTCCACTGCCAAGCTTTCCTGCTCTTCTCCGGCTGCTGAACCCGAGACCCATTTTGTCATTCACTGTGAATGATTTGCCATCCCTGTTGAAATTCCGTTCACTGCCAACTACTGAGACCAGTCTGGGAAATGAGGAAGAGGAGGCTCTGTAGGTTCGCGCCCCTGTCTCTGTGTGCTCCAAACTGTTCTAGAGAGCTAACTCCTAATGGGGGTCTGTTCTGTGGCAAACTCAACGAACATCACCGAGCACTTCTGAGACAGGTACTGAGCGTGGGCATGAAGAGCACTTCCACAGCGCTATAGAATTTCAGCTCAGCACCATGTGGTATAAGTAGGCTGATATGGAACGTCATAACTTTATATAATTGTGTCCGTGGGAAATATCTTCAGTTTCCATAAGATGAGCACGGTGTGACCCTTGAAAATCCTGGAGCTGTGTTTTTGCCTTTCTGTTTCCTAATTTACTTAGCTTTTGACTAGCATTGTGACCATGAGGAAGTGTCTTAACGTTTCTGGACTTTCACATCCTGTCTATAAAACACACCAGTCCCAGCTTTGTAGGGCTACCGTAAGGCATCCATACATTTAATCTGTAAGGACAGGAGCAATGGCTGACATACAGGAAGTGTGAAGTGTGGAAAATAAAAACATTTACAAATCAAGGTGTGGTGCCGCACGCCTTTAATCCCAGAGCTCGGGAGACAGAGGCAGGCCTGTGAATTAGAGACTGGCCTGGTCTTCCAGGTCAGCCAGAGCCACATAGTGAGATCCCGCCTCAACAATCATCATCATCATCATCATCACCATCATCATCATCATCACCATCACCATCATCATCATCATCATCATCATCATCATCATCATCATCAAGCTGTTCTTGGACAATATTGTAGTGATAAGGCGAGCAGGCCTGCTTTTCGTCCGTCCTGGCTCCCGCATGGCTAGCTTAGCCCCGGAAATAATAACACAGAAACTGCATTCATTTAAACACTTCCTGGCCCATTAGTTCTAGCCTCTTCTTGGCTAACTCTCACATCTTGCTTTAACCTATATCTAGTAATCCGTGTATCACCACGGGGTCGTGCCTTACCGGGAAGATTCTAACCCATGTCCATCTTGGGCCGGAGCTTCATGGCGTCTGCATGACTCTGCTTCTTTCTCCCAGCATTCTGTTCAGTCTATTCCACCTACCTAAGGGCTGGCCTATCAAAAGGCCAAGGCAGTTTCTTTATTTGTGTGTATGCTCATAAGTGCGTGTGTGTGCCTTCATGTGCCACAGGTTCAACTTGGTTCTCTCCTGCCATGTGGCACTCAGGAATTGAACTTAGGTCATTATCTGGGCGGCAAGCCCCTTTACTCACTGAACTGTCCTGCTGGCCCTGAAGCAAGCATGCCTTTTTATACAGCCAGGCAGATAAAACCCATCACACTGTGTTCTCAAGATAAGCGATCACTTATCAAACTGTCAAATAAGAAGACCTGAAAGATGTTTAAGGCTTGTGTCGTGTACTGTAGAAACCCACTGGAGGCTGTTAAGAGATTTGTGTGCACGTGTGTGTTAAAGGGAGACAGAAGTCCTATTTTGTCATGTTTGCCAATTTCTATGGTCTAAATACTTTTCAAGGGCTGATATCAAGCGAGAGAACAATGGCACCGAAGGAGGTGGGAAGAGACACACAGAAATCTCTCAGGAGAGGGTAAAGCTTTTTCAACAGGCTGCCATGCATACTTTATTTACATATATTAGATATTTCCGTTTTGGGGTACATAGATTTGTAACAATAAATGTATAGTTGAGTACAGGTTTGTGTTGGGGCACTGGTATAGCCAGTGATGGAAGATTGGATGGCGGGTGAGAAGGGGGAAGTGGGCAGAGAGAAGGGATGCGGGTTGCTTTCAGCATTTTTTGACTATAATGAGATATTTTTTTGAAGTGGGATTTTCTCTGCGATGGCAATGTTTTCTTTTCACGTAACCTGGTATTCTGGCTTTCGTGGCCTCTAGCTACGATCACATCAGATGATCACAAAAGCAATCCAGGGGTAATTACAGTGCCCTTGAGAAAGATGTCATCATCTTTTCTGTTTGATGTTCCACATAGCGCTCCAAAGTAAAATTTCCCACATGGATTACAACGTAGATAATTCGGCCACAGAGATACCGGTTCAGCTAAGTATAAGGGACTAGATCTGATGCAAGGCTATCAAGTTTACAGTTCGTTTAACAGGCATGACCAGCCTGTGGCCCATGCCCCATGTGTCTGAGGATAGTTTGAATACATATCAACACATTTGCAGATGAGAGCATTGTGCTGCAATGTCCAAGCAGTCAACACCCCCGACTAACATGCTTCTCTTTTTTTGGCGGTGAAGAGTTATAAGTATTTGCTATGATATAACCTTAAGAGACAAATGGATGAGATGCCCCATCTACTCCTGAGGATTTTAAGCAGTTAATGGTTGCTGGGGGAGAGAGAGGCATTTTCTTCAGTGTGGAATTTATTGGTAAGATACCGACTTGCCTGTAAGCAACCTTAATGATGAAACTCATTGGAACACACACACACACACACACACACACACACGCACTTCATGAAAATAGAAAGAGGACTCATTGGGAGGAGGGAGAGGATTTGCAGGAGTGGAACAAGAGAGTGTGTATGGGGGGGTGAATATGATTAAAACACACCACACACAAGCATAAGAATGTCATCGCTCAGCACATTATTATGGAATGTCGATTTAGACTAATAAAGAGCAATGGCAAAGCCACAAATGGATGGTTCTATCAGTATAATTTGGGTTCTAAGCCAACTTTTGCTCTAATCTCTCTTATATTTGGAATATTGTTTTACTATATACTCACAAAGACAGTGATATTGAAATTGAACTAAATTACACTTCTTGAAAGTGAAAGCCTCTGTCACTTTAAAGTACACCTTATGATGATTTGTTTCATCTCTACAATAGTTTTATTTTTTTTAAATATTTATTTATTTATTATGTATACAATATTCTGTGTTTATGCAGGCAGGCCAGAAGGGGGCACCAGACCCCATTACAGATGGTTGTGAGCCACCATGTGGTTACTGGGAATTGAACTCAGGACCTTTGGAAGAGCAGGCAATGCTCTTAACCTCTGAGCCATCTCTCCAGCCCCCTCTACAATAGTTTTAAACGAATGCTTTCTTTATTCCTAGCTATCGAATGAAGACTGCGTCATGCATACATTTTCCTGTTCTGACAGGAAGTAGGCTTCTCATGTCAAAGTGGGGCCGACTAATTGTCAGTGGATGGACATTTATTCTCTCTGACCTTGTCTAGAGAGCCTTGTGAAAACCTAGGGGGAAGACCTCTTAATCAGCTTATAAACTTTGCATGTGAATCCAAAGCCTCTAAGTGTTCATATTCTGTAGCCCGGCCAAGACCCTTTCAAAGATAAGACAACGCCAGCACTAGGGATTAGTTGCTCAAGGGAGGTTTATTGACAGTAAAGAGCTGGTAACAGACAGCGGTGGGGTACTCGGGTGAGCCCTCACTTTTGCACACGACCTCTCTCCAGATGGATGGGGAGTTCGGCTGCCGATGGCTCAGAAAGAGAAAGGGACAGAAGGCAGTAGGACAGACATTCTTCATAGGCTTGCTCACTTCCCAGACGGAGTTCACACCTCATCTTCTCCGAGGTTTTCTTTTTTTTTCTCCTTTGCTTATGTTCTTTGTTAATTGCTTTGAGATTTCTCTTCCAGGGAGTGGAGCCTGGTGGTAAGGATTTTGCTGCGCTGGTCCACCTCCTCTAGAACTTTCTTAACCACAATGGCTTTGGCTGAATCTGAAAATGCCAAGTTAAAAGAGGACTTTAGACAGCCAGAAGGAAACGAATAAGAAGTTACATAAAGGAATATGATCCCTCCCCCTGCCCTGGAATGTAGACCGGAGTAGGTAGAAAGCACAGACACGATTCAGTTTTGGGGACTTTTGACCACTGGGTTAGGCCAAATCACGGTGACATTTGACTTTAAAATAAGCACCCGGGTCTAAAGTGAGACACCTAGCGTGCAATGATATCAACTCTAAGTCCTACGGCAGCCCCAAACCAATGATCTGGGCACTGGACATAAGGTAGGCTGACATAACAAAGACATTTTAGCTTCGTTACCTTTGATTTGATTGCCGGCATTTCCAGATCCATAATCTTTAGACTTGTAACTGGCAGACTTACAAGCCCTGTGAAAACATCACAAGAGAGTGACATGGAGAGATCCGTTCTGTTTTAGGCCCGGTATGAGAACTTCTTTTGCTCTTTGGAGAACGTATTCGGTGGGTGACAGCGGAAACCACCGTCCTTTGACATTACCCATGGTAACAGAGGCAGGCGGGTTTGTTCATGGCACAGTTTCAGCTCCGATCTAATTAAGTGCCTTTCGGGATGGCCACCCCACGCATCAGGGGAGCTAGGCTCTATGACTGCAGTGGACTCAGTGTCAAAGGATGGCATTGTATTTACAGAGAACCTACACATGGTCTCCACTGTCTTGGATCTCAGGGTCATTTACCGTACTGACTCTAGTGTAAATGGTGTTACAAGTAACTGTTGTTCTTTAAGGTTCAGGGCACAGGCAAGAGGGAGCCTGGGTGTGCCCAACACCAATGCAGTACTTTCTTTGTGCAGTTTTCCTGTGTGGATGTTGGAACCCACTGCCGTGGAAGAAGTGGACGTGGAGGGTGGGATGCGTATGGCTTTTCACACGTAAATACCTTCACCTACCCTTCATCTCCTCCTATGAGGAGGCAGTAGGTCTCGATCTCCTTCTCCAGGTGGGCCTTGACGTTCAGCAGCTGCTCGTATTCCAGCTTCTGGCCCTCGGTCTCGGTCCTAACCTGGTGCAGCTGCTCCTCCAGGGCGCTGATCTGAGCCTGGATCTGAGCCAGTTGTGTGCAGTAGTTGCCCTCGGTCTCGGTGAGGGAGCACTCCAGCGAGTGTTTCTACCGGGAAGAATACAGAGCCACTGAAAAGGATGTACAAGACGAGCTCATCAGCCAAGTGTGGGGGCGCACGCCTTTAATGCCAGCAGTCGGGAGGCAGAGGCAGGTAGTAGAGCCCCTGGAGTTCCAGGCTAACCTAGTCTACAAAGTGAGTCCCAGGACAAGCAGAGCCACACATGAAATCCTATCTCAAAAAAACAAAATCAATCAAAACAAAACAAAAAAAAAATCAAAAAACAAAACGAAAGCCTATGTGAACATCTTTTCTGCAGCAAGTGGGGTTTTTAAGCCAGTGGGTGGAAATTTAAAACAAACTTAGGGAGTAATAACACACTCCTTCCATATATACCGTGGCTAGGAGAGACTGAAGTTCAATTTCCAGGGTTTGGAGCGTGCGCTTCATTTCAGTCAGCTCGTTCCTGGCTGAGGTGGTGGCGCCCACATCCTCTGTGATCTGCTGCTGCAGCGAAGCGCTCTGAAATGGCAAACAAGAGGGACAGACAGATCTCAGCTTGGCAACAGCACTAAAACGCATAGGGACTATAGGGACGGGGTCAGGCGAGAGTTACCTTTTCCTGGAACCAGGCCTCGGCGTCCCTGCGGTTCTGCTCAGCCAGGGCCTCGTACTCGGCTCGCATGTTGTTCAGCAGGACGGTGAGATCCACACCCGGGGCCGCGTTCATCTCCACGTTCACGTTGCCTCCGGCTGCGCACTGCAGAGCCTGCATTTCCTGGAGGCAGAGAGGTGTTGAGCTGAAGTACAGTGGAACTTTCAGGGAGTCTAGAAGCTTACTTAGCTTTGGAGAGTTCTCATCCTGGTGTCCATCCTTGCCTCTGCAGTGGCCACCCTTCCACATTGTATAGCTCCCATCCACTTGGCTTACCTCTCAAGGCTGGTGAAGATAACCATCACCGAGTAGCCTGCTTCATTCGGGAAGAAATCTTAAAGGCTCCAGAGCCCTTTATTGTTGTGAGTCTAACCCTGCCCCTGGGGCTTCAGGGCTTCAGTTTAGCTCTGGTACCCAGAATAAGTCTTGGTTCCTTCATAAATCCAAGTCCTTAAACCCCTTAAACGAACTGTCCTCTGATTCTTATTTGGATTGTTTAAATATGCACCCTTTTGTCTGTCTTCTTCAAGCAGGTAAGAGATCACCTAGAATGCTTTCTCAACTCAACTACTCCCTGAACACAGCCTGAGCAGAGTCAAATGGTTTAGTTTAGATAATTAATGATATAAACAGATAAATCAATGTGTACGCTCACGCATGTGTGTGTGTGTGTGCAGGCAAGGAAGGATCCAGCTGTTAAGTTTACACAATGGTTACAGTGCTCTTTTGGATGTTGGAGTCACACATATCCCTGTGAGATTTCTGGTTCTGGCAAGTTGTAGCTATGTTAATTTGGGGAAATTGTGATTAATCTGAAAACTGAAAGTAATTAAAAAAAATCCTTCTCTGGGTGGTGTTAAGAGCAGAGGAAGGATTGATAATAACACTGTGGCTTTGCGATATTGTTTGACATGTGAGTGCTGGTTCTCATGATTCCTGTCATCGTGACAGCAGGAATCTGGGCTGCTGTCAAAGATGACACAGTCTTCTGTCTGAACAGGGTGCTATTGGCTAAATCCATTCTAAGTACATGGGCAGCAGGCGTCCCTGCCAAGCCTGTACAAACTAAAACAGCACAGGCCCGCTGACTGCTGCCAAGACCTTCCTCCTCGCTCCTGGGTCAGGGCAGCTTTCTTTCCTCCAGGAAGCCAATCCCCGGTTGGTCCTTAGACCAGCTCCTTCCTGCTGTGAATTCACTGGTACCATCTCTGTCTCTGCAGGTGACTTTAAAGACTGCAGAGCTGAGTGAAAACTCCCCAAGCTTTAGAAAAAAAAAATAAGATTAAAAACAAAGGAAAAACTTGTGGATCTGTGGGCCCATCCTTAAGCAGAGTATTTTTAAAACGCCAATTGCTCCTGACTTATGAACAGTTTTTTGAGTAACTGCCTTGGATTATAACCACACGTGAACTCACTGTGCCAAACAAATGCTGTAATGCCAGCAGTTTAGTTTACAAGCTAGCCTCGCGACTAACCAAGTAGCATGCTAGCTCCCGATTTAAGCATTTGTCTTAACTGTGGATATCTTCTACCATTTAAAAAAAATACCAAAATAATTTAAAGGCACCCCACCGCCTTTTATTAGAACAGAAAATATGGAGTGTAAAAACAGTGGCTTCGTGATCAAGTGAGCACTTCAGGAAACTACGCGCTGGTTCATGTCTATCATGGTGTCTAGTAAGAATATATTTGAAGTGTTAAATGGGAGCTGTATACCACACACCTCCCCTCCATGCTTAGGGATCATTGCGGAAGAGGGGGTGGAAAGATCGGAAGACTCGGAGGGGGCGCACAGCGCCAAGGAAACCGTGATTTCTGGACGTAATAGGGCAGCTGCATGTACAAATGCATGGCGGCCGTGCCAGCATCCCCCGGACTCGCACAGGCTCCAGCCAGACAAAATCCAAGGAAGGAATGGGGGAGTTGGGCACAAAATCCTCCATCTAGCAGAGCCACAATTGGCATTTGATAGCTGCTGGGGGCGGAGGAGTCAGTTTTGTCTAACTGTGACCCCTGGGAATGACCTCACTCCAGGGCGGGCCCCATTTCCAAGAGTAGTTAAGCCTTGCAAACTAAACTCGATGTGGGTAGGGGCGAAGAAAGTTCAAAGTTGGGTGGGTAGGGAGGTGAGGGGTGGAGAGGATGACTATGGGAGGGGTTGGGGGAGGATTGGGTGATCATGATCAACATCTATTGCTTGAAAGTCTCAAAGAAAGAACTTAAGCAAATATTATTAAAAAGGGTCTTAATATTAAGACCATAGTCCGTCTGTTAGAAGTTGATGTGCGCTACTGTTACACAGAAATTAAGATCCAGTTTTCTTAGAATAGCTTTCAAAGCACATTCATTTCATCTAATTGGATATAATTGTCTAAGTAGACCACTTAACAGCTATAATGACAGTCAGCCACTGATCTTAGAAGCGGTCGGGAAAGCAGGGTTCTTCCGCCCAGCCATGGGAAAGTGGGCATAAGAATAAGCATGACTATATACAGGCCACTCAACACCTAGGAAGAGAAGCTGGCTTCCTGTGGGTTTGACAAAGAGCCTTCGGACCAATTGCCTGCCTGTGAGGGCCAGTGGGGGCGTTATCTGCTGCGGGCCGTGTGGAGAAGCAGAGCAGAGTCCGCCCACATGCACGCACGCACGCACGCACGCCCTTACCTCTTTGTGGTTCTTCTTGAGGTAAGTGAGCTCCTCACTCAGGGTTTCGTACTGAATCTCCAGGTCGGTTCTGCACAGCGTTATTTCATCCAGAACTCTGCGCAGCCCGTTGACATCAGCCTCTACGCTCTGGTGGAGAGCCAGCTCATTTTCATACCTTCAAAAGTGGCAGTGATGTTTTCCAGTTTGTCACCCGGTTGGAGACGGTCACCAATCATGGGCATACTCCAAACTCGGGACCTCTGAAGTGGCAAACTTGGCCACTTTTGTGACATTGTTGAAGCTTATTGTACACTTGCCATTTTTTTTTTTATCGTGTGAGAGGTGTTTGACAAAAAAAGAAGTAGGTTATCGGGCACTAGTTTTATAAACAATCACTAAAACTAGCCAAGGTATAGAAAAGCGATAGCATTCACTTTTTTCTTTTCTAAAAGAATTTAAGATGTGTCTTGGTCACACCCACCCTGCCCTGAGCTCCCTATGCACACTCCCCTTGGGTAACCCCTAGCATGGCCCCTCCCATTTCCAGGTTCTTTTTTTTTTGTACCCTAGAGTCCAATCAGCGCTGCCTGCTGGGATGCTGACTGATCTTATTGGCTTGGCTTTGTTCAGGTAACCATAGCTTCACTGAGGACAGGAATAAGTGTTTTAATGTTGGAATGAGAGTGGCTAGTCTTTGATGGCTCGATTAAAAAGAAGTTTGAGTTAAGGCCGCACGAATTCCCGTCACTCTGGGACAACTTACTTGAGTCTGAAGTCATCAGCTGTCAGCCGGGCATTGTCAATCTGCAGAACAGCATTGGCGTTGCTGGTGGTCGAAGTGATGATCTGGAAACCAGGAGTGTGACTTTTTAAAAGGGCATTTATTGCAATAGTTAAAAAGGCAAAGGGTTATTATTATTATTATTATTATTGTGTTAGAAAGTGCCAGTGAAAAAAATTAAGTAGGTAGCACACGCCTTTAACCCCAGTACTGGGGAGGCAGAGGCAGGCAGAGCTCTGTAAGTTTAAGGCTAGCCTGGTCTACAGAGAGAATTCCAGGATAGCCAGGGCTACATAGAGAAACCCTGTCTTGAAAGACCAAAATAAAATAAACAAAAAATATGAATCTATCATCAAAGGCATTTTAAACACGAGGTTAAACATTCGAATCTACTTCCTGACTATTTCCTGACTATTACTTGGTAAAGTAATATGTCACTAGAATAATCACAAATAAAGATGTAGCAGGTCTTTTTCAGTAAAGAGAAATTCAGATAGTAAACTACATAACGTGACTGCAAAAATATAATTTCTTACCTGGTTTTTAAGGTCATCAATGATCGGGAAGTATCTACTATAGTCATGATCGAGACCCCGACAGGAGCCTGGTCCAAATTTTTCGTACCAGCTCTTGATCTTCTGCTCCAGGTCGGCGTTGGCCTCTTGCAGTGCTTGTACATTCTCCAGGTAGGAGGCCAGGCGGTCGTTGAGGTTCTGCATGGTCACCTTCTCATTGCCAGAGAGAAGGCCCCCCTCATTCACGGTGAAGCCAGCACAGGAGTTGGCCACCCCCGTGTTTCCTCCTGTAGAACTGCTCCCAAAGGCGCAGGAGAAGCCACTTCCAATGCCTCCTATGCCACAAGCGTTCCCAGCCCCAAAGCTGGTTCCCCTGAGTGACCCTGCGCTGGGACGGGCATAGGACCTCCTGGATCCACTGGAGAGACGAAGAGACATGATCCTCGGGCAAGCGGGTCACAGAGCTGTGTTCTTCAAAGTCAGAATGGAGTGCCTTCTGACCCTGATGGCTTGGTTTGCCTTTTTATAGACAATTTCTCAAGGGTGTTCTACGAAATTCTGCCTACATAGAGTAAAGCTTGGCTTGCCACCCTCAGCAAGTTAGCATAATTGGATGATTTTTTCTAATTAGTAACTAACTTTGCCGGACACGTCTCTGTAGAAGGACAGTTGCCCCTAGGTTGGTGTTTATCTGAGGAATGGATCCGGGTGGAGTAATGTCAGACTCATTATTACAATTTAAAATTACCAGTGAGTCATATAGTTCTCTTCTAGCCTGAGTAGATAACGCTTGGGGCTCCGTCACAGAACAGGAATCTGGCTTCGGGGGTTCTGGGTTATCTCACCAAGGCAGCTTTTGATGTGTCTGAGACTCCACTTCGTCGTTCCAATCCTTCCTACATTGCTTGAGCAGTGGCCACGATTCCTCTCCTTGCCCCTTCAACCATCAGGCGGTGGTTCGTTCATTTGTTTCGAAGTCCTCTTGTCACGGTGTCTGATGGGAAATTAGCCATTCTGCTGACACGTGCAGCCTGCTGTGTTGACTCTTCCGAGCGAGCACGGTTGTCTCCTCCGCTCATCCACTTTGGTAATTAGGGACACACCTCTAATTGCTGTTGTGTTTTGTGGGAGCTTGGAAGGACATCAGTTAATTTCCTGACCCCAGAAAATTTGAAGCCAACTTAGAAGGAACAGTTTCATCTTTACGTGATTTATTTATTTAGCTCAGGTAAAAGCCATGGGATGGTAACTATTCATTGGGTGTGGGTTCACATATATCAGTTGAAAACCCTAAATATGTAAAGCCCACATGTAAATGAAATTTGAACGACATGTACCTATGCACACGTATAGGATACGATGTTTTGTTCCGCGCACGCGGTGGAATGACTGAGTCTAGCTAGTTAACATATCCCTCCTCTCACATATTTTGGTAGTGAGACACTTAGAATACACTCAGCAATTTTCAAGCAAAGCATGCGCTGGTATTAACGTCGTCACCTAATTGTGTAATGCCTCTCCTGAACTTATGTCTCCTAACTGGAATTTTATGCCCCTGACCAACATTTCCCCCTTGTCCTTCCATGCGATTTTTGAGGCTGAATATCTCTTCAAAGACCCACTGACAGTTTCTTTAAAGGAACGTCTTTTAAATCAGGCTGTTTTCTTGTTATTTAGTCAAGTTCTTTATATACTTCGAATATTAACAATCTTATTAGAGACTGGGTTCGCAACGTTTCCTCACAGTGTGCTGGTCAGTTCTTTACTCTGATTTATTTATTTATTTATTTTGCTCTGAGGAAGCTTTTTGGGATTTTATAGTTCCATGTTTCTAATGTTTCATTTGATGATTGTATTTAGGTTTTATTTTCTTTCCTTCCTCCCATCTCTCCCCACCCTCTTTTTTAGTATTTGCCATATTTCCAGAGGACTTAAATTTAGTTTCCAGTACCCACATCAGGCAACTCACAACCACCTACAACTCCAGCTTCAGGGGATCTGATGCCCTCTTTTGGCCTCCATGGGCATTCACACACACATATGTGGAACACACACATACAGATACACACACACACATGTATATACACACACACACATACACACACGCACATATAATTAAAAATGAAATATATCTTTAAAAAGTTTATCCAGACATGTTAAGAATTTTTTTCTTATGTTTTTCTCTAGTAACCCTAATTTTCAGGCCATATTTTTAGCAGTTAAATCCATTTCATGTTGATTTTTGTATATAGGTAAGGTGAGGCCCCAAAGTCTTCATTTTCTCTCCAGTTCCCCCACATTATCAACTGAAGACACTGCCCAGTATGTAGTTTGGGGATTTTAAAAAATAAATTGATTGTAAATGTGTGGGTTTATTTCTGGTCTCTCTTCTTCCACCATGTTGTGGTGGTACATGATATTTTAAATTACTGACATTGGTATGAGTTTTGAGATCAAGTGGATTGATGCCTTCAATGTCGTTCAAGACGCTCTGTGGTTCCACATGAACTTTAAGACTGTTTTCTCTAACTCTGTGAAAAGGTGTACTTAGTTTTAATAGAGGTTTTATTGACTCTGTATTTTAATCATTTCAATTCTTATCCATGAACATGTGATACATTTACACTTAATGTTCTTTTTGCTTTCTTCTGTAATGTTTAAAAATGCGTTTACTTATTATTTTGGGAATTTTCTATAATGTATTTTGATATTAAACCCCACAACCTCACCTCACACCCTACCTTCCCAATTTTGTATTCTCTTAAAAAAATGACCGCTTGGCTACAATTTATGCTGCTCATATACTCCCAGGAGCATGTCTATGAAGAGATTGCCTATTGTATAACCTACCAGGAGCCACACCCTCAAAAGAAGATGAACTCTCTCTTCCTGGAAGCCGCCAAGGGTCTACAGCCCCTCCGGACTCCCACCTCCCCCTCCCCGAACTCCCGCCCTCCCCACAAGCTGCCAAGGGTCTGTAATGATCCTTTACTTCCCATGCTACACTTTTCCCTTAGGTATTTTTGTTCTGTGGTAGATGGATTGCTTTGTTCTGTGATGCTCTGTGATTCCCGAGATAGAAATGCCGCTGATTCTCAGTTGTGGATATTGTTTTCTATGACTTTACTGAATTCATGTATTAGTTCCCACAGGTTTTGATAAGGTAGTATAGGACCGCATGTGTGTGTACATGCCAGAGGCCAGCTTCTTCTATTATTCCTACCTGTATCTTTAAAAATTTTGTTATTGTGTATACATGTGCTTTTGATGTATTTATATGTGCGTATTCCACAGGATGTGTATGGAGTCAGGGGCAACTTTGGAGCGTTGCTTCTCTCTTCCTACCTTTATTTGGATTCTAAGGATTGAGCTCGGGTCCTCAGACTGGCGTGGCAAGTGCTTTAACCACTGAGCTGTCTTGCCACCCACCTCTACTTTAGTTTTTGAGATAGGATCACTCACTGAACCTGGAGTTCCCCATTTTATCTAGACTGACTGTTCATCAGGTCCTTAGGATTCTCCTGTCTCTCTACCCCAGCCCTGGGATGGCAGACTAGTTGCTAAGTCTTCCTTTTACCTGGGAGCTGGGAATCTAAACTTTGGTCCTCATGTTTGCACAGCAAGCAATTCACCCCCAGAGCCATCCCTAACCCTATGGAGTATTTAAAAGAGAATAGCAGTAATGGGCGTATGTAAGGGCTTAGTGATTAAGAACATGTACTTCTCAATTACCACACTCACAATGAGTGTTTCACAGGGTTCACAGCTAAGTAAGATGACTGATTATCATCGTTGCTATTATTGTTATTATTTATTATTATTATTTTGTCCCAGAAGCCTGCATAACATTTCCCAGTGCTGAGAGCTAGTCAGGAGGGAGGACACATTCTGAGCAATCATTACTGTGACTGCTCCATACATAGAGCCAATGTGTGTGTTGTCTTTAGCCATAGGTCTGTTAGGAAAAATTTTAAGACAAGCTACACAAAAGAACTCCAATCACAGCAGATTAAACCATGTTAAATGTTTAATAGATGGCACACTCCTGGGTGGCCGGGAGGGCACGGCAAGGGAAAGATAGAGGGAGCACACACTCAAACCTCGTATTTCTCTTTTCCATGTGAGCTTAAATACCCTGTGGGGGTCAGTGCTTGACAGGCTGGGAGTTGGAGTCCAAGCGCAAAGCATTTGGCAGGCTGGGAGTTGGAGTCCAAGCATAAAGCGCTTGGCAGGCTGGAAGTGACACTTGCAACTCAATATTACAAGGTCCTTATCATCAAGTTCTGGTGGACAACCAAGAGTGATGGCAATAGTCTGTATTGTTGAGAGTGCGGTGGTTGGAAAGAAAATGGCCCCCAACTGGAGTGGTGCTTTTGGGAGGAATAGCTCTGCTAGAAGGTGTGGCCTTGTTGGAGAAAGTGTGTCACTGTGGGGGTGGGCCTCAAAGTCTCTTTTGCTAAAGCTTGGCTCAATCGACCCCGACTTCCTGTTGACTACAAGATATAGGATTCTTAGCTACTTCTCCATGCCGCCATTGCCCTCGCCATGATGATCTGTCTGCCTCTGCCTCCAGAGTACTGGGACTTAAGGTCTGTCTTACCATGGCCCCTACAAGACCCGTCTTTTGTTCCATCATGGCCTTAATCTTATCTGCCTGCTGTGTATTCAACATTATGTTATTGTTAATTCACTGTTAAGAAAGTCTAGTCAGGTAGGGAGTTGGGGAAAGAACATGACAAAATTGTATGTATGAAATTCTCAAAGAATAAATAATAAAATTACAAAAGAGCAAAAGAATGTCCAGTGAAATTTTTGTATTGGAGATACTTTTATTTATTTATTTATTGTAAATATTGACTTTTTGGAAACAAGGAAGACTGCTTAAACTTCCTTGTCTCTATAAGGAGTTGTTTTCATCAAAGGCCTGAACTACTTAGAAATCCATCATGAAGGCAAGCCTGTCTATCTGCTTAATAAGGAAAATGTGGCACCTTTAATCCCAGCACTCAGGAGGCAGAGGCAGGTGAATCCCTGTGAGTTCGAGGCCAGTCTGGTCTACAAGAGCTAGTTCCAGGACAGCTAGGACTGTTACACAGGGAAACTTTGTCTCCAAGAACCAAGAAAAGAAGAAGAAGAAGAAGGAAGAGGAGGAGGAGAAGGAAGAGGAGGAGGAGGAGGAGGAGGAGGAGGAGGAAAACGTGAACACAGAAAAGTAGTAACTAGCTTATTTTTGAAAAGAAAGAAGAAGAAGGAGGAGGAGGAGGAGGAGGAGGAAAACGTGAACACAGAAAAGTAGTAACTAGCTTATTTTTGAAAAGAAAGGAACTCTATTGTGAATAAGGAAGCACCATAAGACTTCTGGTAGTCATAACATAAAGAGGGTCCCCTGTTAGGATTTCTTTTTTTTTTTTTTTAATATTTATTTATTTAGCTTGCATGCCTGCACACACACCAGAAGAGGGCACCAGATCTCATTACAGATGGTTATGAGCTACCATGTGGTTGCTGGGAACTGAACTCAGGACCTCTGGAAGAACAGTCAGTGCTCTTAACCTCTGAGCCATCTCTCCAGCACCCCCCCCCCCCCCCGGTTGGGATTTCTAAATAGTAAGTTTGCCATGTGTTTTGAGTAGAGTGTCTCTACTCTTCAAGTTTCTAGGATCCAGCCTCTAAGTGACCCTAACAGTCAGAATGAGAGTTAATGAAACATATTGAGGAAAACAGTAGCCTTAGGTAGGCAGGCGTCCAACAACCAGACTTAATTGGGTGGGGGAGGGGGAGGGAAGTACTAAGGAGGACCTGGAGGTAAGCTAGCAGAGAAGAGAGTAATGGGTAGAATGTAGCCCAGTCTGTTAGTAGCCCTGCTCTTTGTTGGATCATTGGTGACTCTGCATGGAAGAACCTGCCTGTTTGTGGTCTCCCTTGGGGGCAGAAGAATCTTACTGAGAAAACAGAACGTGAAATTCCTATGCTGATTCTATTTTACACATCAGGACTGTGATGTTTAATCTTGGCTTGTCAACTCAATTGGAGTCGACCAAGAGACCTGCCTCTGAGTGAGTCTGCAAGGGTATTTCCTGGAAGGATTACTTGAGAGGGGGAATCCTTCCGGCTCATTCCAGCAGTAGCCTAGGTATAAGAATGTCTGAGGGGGAAAGCTGTTGCTGTTTTGCCTGCTCGCCTCCTTTGCCTCTTGCTAGCCTGTGCATCTCTCTTGTTGCTCCTGCAGCTTTTGCTCCTCCTGCTGTCATCATCCTTTGCTGAGATCAGAACCCAGCTCCTTTGGCCTTCCAACATGAATGGAAGACCAGTGGCCCTCGGGAGTCCTGCACTCTGTCGGCAGCAGGTTGGGACTGCTGAGGCATCCAGCCTCTTGGACTAAGTAGCTACTGAGTTTTTACCCTCTTCAGCGTGAAGATTGCCACAGCTGGACCACCCTGACTGTACTGTGTGAGATGATGAACAAATTCTCTTTGAATATACACTTATTCTATCAGTTCTTCCCCTCTAGAGATAAATGCAATGCCTCTGGTCACCCTGGTGAGGAAGAGATTTGCATTTAAATCTAGGTCCCACTGTATATCAGCTGTGCAGCCTTTGGGAAATTCCTTAAGCTCTTTGAATATATATATATATATATTAAAAAATATATATATACATATTATACATATATACATGTATAATATATATAAACTCTCATATATAAACTGAAGATAAAACATGGAACCTTTTTAAAAGAAGATGAAATTGGCTAATGCATGTTGGGACCATTTAGAGTCCAGGCCTCCAGCTGCTTTTTCCTGTTAGAGATCCTTACTTTTCTTCTGATTTGAGTTACTGAAAGCTATGTCAAGGTTGTTTACCAGCTCTGCTTCACGAGCCCGTGTTGCCTTGCCTTGAGGATCAGAGGATAAGGTTTTCACCTGTTGGCCCACCTGACTGTTGGGTATATAAGCCTCCATGGTGCCATTGAATAAAGGGCTTCTTACCAGTGACTAGAGGTCCCTGTCTCTGTCTGTGTGCCTCTGTATGTTTCAACCTCCAGCCCCTCGCCTAAAGCTCGCGAACTGTACGGTAGCGCATAGAGCACAGACAGGCGTTGTGTGTAGCAAATGCATTTAAAGTCTGTTTAAGCACACTCGATAAATATGAGCTTTTGCCACTATAGTTTGCACTTAGGAGCACTTCTAACCTGACTTAATCCAACTCACACCTTGAAATGATAGCTTGGGGCATCACAGCTGGGGACATTCATGACAACAGACCCTGCCAAGGGAACAGTCAGCTATGTCAACATCTTGGATTTGTAGGTTCATCCCCTTCAAGCTATGTCAGCGTCTTTAGCAATTGTTTCTGGGTCATAGTCAACTACACTGTATGGGAGTTGGAAGAAACAGTGGTCAAGACAGAGATGCACCTCCAGAAGAGTGAGCGCTTATGTTTTGAGTTCCATGTTGTCTATACCCCAGTTCGTTGAAGGCCTTCAGCGATGCCAGCCATGCGTGTTGGAGAACCAGGTCATTGCTTTGCTGCCTGCCTTATTTGGCCGCAGTGGAAAAACTTTTTAAACTAAATGTTCTAGTGATTTTTCAACCCTGGCTGCACTTCCCAAGAAGAAGGTTGTGTCAGATTTTCAGGCACACTATTTTTTATTATATTGTTTTCATTGCTTTTAATTCTTTGGGAATTTATGTACTCGCTGTATTTTGATCATATTCACCCCCTATTCTTCCCATAACTCCTCCCAGATCCATGCTCCAGCCCCCTCCCAACTTCACGTCCCTCCCATTTTTATAACCCCTCTACTCTGTCCAATTTGTGCTTCTCATACACACATGTGTGTGGAGCCACCCCCTGGAGAATGATCTACCTAATAGGGGTCACGCCACCCAAAGAAAACTGACTCTCCTGCTCCTGGAAGCCATCAACTGTCAGTAGCACCTCAGCTAGGGGTGGGGCTTATGAGCCCCTTCCTGTTTTATTCGTGTTTGTTGATTGGCCCGACGTTGTGTTCATCTTGTGTGGGCAACCACAGCGGCCAAGAGCTCATGAGTGCTGTGACCCTGTCATGTCCACAAGACATGGTTTCAATCTTGTCCTCCATGGCTTTGGCTCTTAGAGTCTTTCCCCTTTTTTGGAGCTTCGAGGGAGGGGGTGTGCTATAGATATTCCATTTATGACTGAGGACTGCGTGGCCCGAGCGTTTATTCTCTGCCCTTTGATGAGTTGTGGGTTTCTTTGCTAATGGTTGTCTACCGCACAGGGTCAGGCATGGTTTTGTACTCAGAGGATGTCAGTAAGATTTAGAAGCCCTGTCCTGCTTGAGTGGGGGCAGTTCTAGGCTTGCTTAGTTATCACCATGGGGTTGGGGGAAAAGATACACATATTACAAAGTGGAAAAAGAGCTAGCTAGGTTCACATTTGAGAACGTTCCTGGATCATTCGTCTAAGCATCAGAAGAGTGAACAGACCCTAATGATCAAAGGATGGATTAACTTCTGCACCCCTATAAGGCCAAATAGGTCACTGCACAGTTAACTGGGATTTGGGATCCGAGGTTAGGGCTGGTGTCCTTCCTGCTGTTGGCGTTTATTGAGGCAAATGTGACCATGAGGCAAATGTGACCTTAGTTCACCCTTGGTCTAGTCGTGTGGGAAGCAGCGGTGGAAATTATAAAAAAGCAGATATATAAAAATAATTTGTTTCAGGAGGTGGTGGTGCATGCCTTTTATTCCAGCATTCAGGGAGGCAGAAGCAGGCGGATCTCTGTGAGTTCAAGGCCAGCCTTATCTACAGAGTGGGTTCCAGGACAGAGCTACACTGGGAAACCCTGTCTCTGTGAAAAACAAACAAATAACCAACAACAGACAAACCAACAAACAAACAAAATTTGCAATAGAACTGTTCATGAGATGGCTAAAGGTTCACAGAATAAAAACAAAAACTACCAAGATTGTCTCGTTTCCTGGAAAGGCTTACAACAGTATTGGGGCAGGTTTGACAGATAGGAACATTATGGTGACATGGAAGGAAAGGCTTAGAGTATGACCTGCCTTTTCTCCTGAGAAAGGTCAGAAACTTCAGAAATCCCTGTTGAAGCCCAAATGGCCCGAGAGACAGCATGACTTTCCCCAAAGACACCTTGTCTAGCTGAACTGTACGTACTTAGAACCTCCAACCCCTTCTCACGCCTCAATCTAAACAACAGCCCCATCGATCCGTCTTCTACCCTTCCTTACAGAAGGAAATTCTTCTAACTTTTAACCGTGTCAGCTGTGCCCTTTGAGCAATGTTAAAGAAACCAGAGGGGCGTTTCCTGTAACCTGTGGATCAGAGATAACTTGAGAAGCAGCAAACTCCTACACGTACCTGTGATAGAGACGCCTAAGTGTTTGCCGGGCGGTGACGGCACATGCCTTTAATCCCAGCACTTTGGAGGGGAGGCAGAGGCAGGCAGATCTCCGTGAGTTCGAGGCCAGCCTGGTCAATAAAGTTCCAGAGCTGTTAGCACAGAGAAACCCTGTCTTAAAAACCGAAAAAAAAAAAAAAAAAGCCCAAGCCCATGCTAGGGTACACCTCATTCTTCTCTGAACACCTCTCTTTGGACCCGAGTTTCAGATCCAAGTTAAAAATGTCTTTTAGTAAACCCCAACTCTGCTTCATATTGGCTTCATAATGGCTTTCCATAGATTTCTTTTCTCTGTCCAAGAAGGGTCCGGGCACCTCCGTCTGTATTACCTATGACAGTGGGAGAAGTGGGGAAAGGAAACCCGAGTCTAGTTCTCTGAGGAGTTTTAAGAACAGGCACAGATCATTTTCTTATGTTACTTGACCACTGGAATTTTGCAGAGACAGCCTTTTGTTTTAAGAACAATCTTTCAGTCACTACAGGGCTTTGGAAGGCACCCGCTGCTCCATGGTAATGTTGCTGATTTTAGAAGATTTTTCTTCTACCGAGTGCACTCTCAGGGAAAGGAGGCTGCCGAGTTGATCTAGCTCCTCAGCCACCGTTCTGACAAACGTCTCTTCTGTTGAGTCTACAATGAAATCAGGGAAATGTCAGTGCTAATCTTAATAGGGGAAAGGCACTTAGTCATGGCAGGTCTGTTTTTAAAAACTGGTTTTTGTAAGTTTGAAGACAATTGAGATACAACGCTATGTTTAAAGTCAGCGTTTAACAAGATCCATATTGATTGGTTGAACTCTCTTCTCTTTCTTGCTCTCTCTCCTTTTCTGTCTGTCTCTCTGTCTCTGTCTCTATCTCTCTCCCTCTTTCTGCAATGTGTACTTGAAAGCACAAAGGAAGTATGCATTAAAACAGTCTATTAAAACATCAGGTCTGGAACAATCAGTGCCCTCCCCTCCCTCCCTCTCTTCTTCCCTCCCTTCTTTCCTCCCTCCCTCTCCCCACTCTTCCCCTTTTAGAACTAGAGGTTGAATTCAGAGACTCAAAGCATATAGGTCAGGGCTCCATTTCTCACCTGTATGCCCAGCCCTCATTTCATGCTTTATTTTGAGACAGCATTCCATTAAATTGCTCAAACCGGCTTCTGCCTTACTCTGTGACCCAGACAAGGGTAGAATTTACAGACCTCCTACTGCAGCCTTCCAGCTACTTGGGACTGTAGGTCTGCTTGGCCAGGCCTGGCGATTGCCTTCTTTAAATACCAGCTTGCCTTAGCTTAGCAACTTAAAAGAAGCTCTTTTATTATGTAGTAAAACTGAAAAATAATGCATTCTAGGCACTAAAGATATTGGCGGGCTTATTCTTTATGATAGCGATTTTATAATTTCATTGTATCTATTCTACAGGGATATAAGATATGAACATTAAGGATTGTCAGGTGGGTATGGTGGTACAGATCTGTAATCCTAGAATGTGATAGGCAAAGGGCAAAATAAAAACAAAACAAACAAAAAACTATGCGTTCCAGGCCAGTTTGAGCTACAAAGCAAAACTTTAGGTAAAAATAAATAGACAAATAAGAAATAGATAGATAGATAGATAGATAGATAGATAGAGCCACAAAAACCTCACTGGGTAATTCACTAGATCTAAACTGAAAAGCAAATTTAGTTAACAAAGAAGAAGCTCATTTGATAACACTGAGAGGGTTCTGTAGATTCACCTAGGGCTGGGGGGATGGCTCTGTGAGAGATGCTCTTGCTGTATGAGTCCAATCCCTAGCAGGCAGGTACAAAAGCCAGGGTGGTGTGCAAGCTTGTCATCCCAGCATGGGGGAGGCAGAGACAGGGGCACTCACTGGCCGGCCATCCTGACCAAACTGACAAGTTCCAGACGATCAAGAGACACTGTTTCAAAGGGCAAGGTGGAGAGCAGGCACACACACACACACACACACACACACACACACACACACACACGCGTACCCAGACAGAATTAAACTGAAATCCTGTCCATACCATTGACTTCATTCTCAGGCTTGCTGTCCTTTGCTTTGTAGCATGTGGACTCACTTCTTCTGTGAAGAGAAGAGTAGATTATTGTCTTTTTCTTCCAATGATTGTGAATTGGAGATAACTGTTTTTTAAAATTAAAAGTAATTTATTGCTTGCTGCCAGCAAACAGAGTCTATTTGAAACTATGCAGCTACCAAGAAGCTGCACTTGGCTCCCATTATATATGTGCATGTGTGTGTTATCCACATATATGCAGGTGCCTGTGGACGCCAGAAGAGGGCATTAGATCCCCTGGATCTGGAGTTACAGGAGATTGTGAGCTATTTGACATGAGTGCTGGGAATCAAACTCGCTTTTAACGGCTGAGTCATCGCTCCAGCCCCAGAAACAATAATTTTGGAGTTCTAGTGTCAGTAAGTTTTAAATTGTTCTGTTTTAAAGGGATATTAATAAGCTGTTTGCGACTTCAGCATCGTGAAAAGAAATTAAATGGCTGCTTATGGCCAGACTCTTTTCCATCCAAAAACAGGGGCAGCACTCAGTAGTTCAGTGCCCTCTTGTAGAAGGAGCTGGACCAGGGACTGTAGAAAACAGAGATCTAGTCAGGCATGGTGGTGCATGCCTTTAACTCCAGCATTTGGGAGGCAGAGGCAGAAGGAGCTCTGTGAGTTTGAGGCCAGCCTGGTCTACAGAGCTAGAACCAGGAAAACCAGGGATCTGTTACACAGAGAAACCCTGTCTTGAAAAACCAAAAACCAAACCAAAACAAACAAAAAAAAAAAAGAAAAAAGAAAAAAAAGAAAATAGACATCTAAAAAACAGAGTAGTAGTATTTAATGTTAGAAAGACAACAATTTCATGTAAAAAGTTTTTTTTTTTTTTTATTTTTCAAGACAGGGTTTCTTTGTGTAGCTCTACCTGTCCTGTGACTCACTTTTTAGACCAGGCTGGCCTCAAACTCAGATATCTGCCTGCCTCTGCCTCCCAAGGGCTGGGATTAAAGATGTGCGCCACCACTGCCCGGCAAAAAAGTTATGTTTTTAACATTGCCTAAAAGGTACTGTAAGTTAAGTGAAGACTGAATGGCTTCCGAACACTGAAGAGGGAGCTGTCAACTGCTATGCTACCAACGCCTACTGGGTTGCCTTGCCCAGCCCTGATGTGAGGGCTTGTGCTTCGTCTCATTATATCTTTTTTTTTTTTGGTTTTTCGAGACAGGGTTTCTCTGTGGTTTTGGAGCCTGTCCTGGAACTAGCTCTTGTAGACCAGGCTGGTCTCGAACTCACAGAGATCCGCCTGCCTCTGCCTCCCAAGGGCTGGGATTAAAGATGTGCGCCACCACTGCCCGGCAAAAAAGTTATGTTTTTAACATTGCCTAAAAGGTACTGTAAGTTAAGTGAAGACTGAATGGCTTCCGAACACTGAAGAGGGAGCTGTCAACTGCTATGCTACCAACGCCTACTGGGTTGCCTTGCCCAGCCCTGATGTGAGGGCTTGTGCTTCGTCTCATTATATCTTTTTTTTTTTTGGTTTTTCGAGACAGGGTTTCTCTGTGGTTTTGGAGCCTGTCCTGGAACTAGCTCTTGTAGACCAGGCTGGTCTCGAACTCACAGAGATCCGCCTGCCTCTGCCTCCCGAGTGCTGGGATTAAAGGCGTGCGCCACCACCGCCCGGCTCATTATATCTTGCTATGCTGTGTTTGGTGGACATCTCTGAGAGGCCTGCTCTTTTCTGAAGGGAAATGGAGGAGGAGGAAGACGACGAGGAGGAGTGGATCTTTGGGAGAGGGAAGTTACCAGGGTACTGGAAGCAGTGGAGAGGGAGGGGAAACTGAGGTTGGGATATATTAAACACAAAAGCCAACATCATCAACAACAACAAAAACAAACAAGACTAGTCTGAAAAGGCCCCCTCACCCCGACCTCAGAGACTGCAAAGAAGGCAGCTTATCCAGGGTGAAATGCCATTTAGTAGCAGCCGCTGATACCACGTAGGTTTTGAGAGTCAGCTTCACGGTGAGGTGCTGCCGCCGAGAACAGCGGTTTCGCTGTATTTCCAGCTTTACCAGGGAGGTAACTGTGCTTCCAAGGGGTTTAACCATGTGTTCAGATTCACCCAGGATGTGATCCACACCCAGGATGCGATTCTGGGGCTTTTGGGGTCTTGGCTAACAAACTCTGATTTCTCTCTGTGCCATCTCAGGAGGTAATGTGCTCACCACCATACCACCAATGCAGTGAAATCTTCTTAATCATTCTGAACTAGGACAGAATGTGTGTGTGTGTGTGTGTGTGTGTGTGTGTGTGTGTGTCACTAGGGAAGTAACACAACAGACTGAGTTATGAAAAAATGTATTTAAACACAAGCATAAAAAAAGCCAATTTTTCCTTGGACCAGAGTACTGGGATGACGAAGGATTTTATATTTAATTGTTCTTCATATACTTATGCATGCAAATGGCTTTCATACTTAGATTGTTGATTTCTAGGCTATGTGTGTGGCCCATACCTGTAATCCTAGTACTCAGGAGGCTGAGGCAGGAAGATCACAGAGTTCAGGGTCTGGACTACGTAATGAGACTCTGTCCCTAAAAGTCACCACCAACAACAACCACAACACTCAAGCCAAAGAACCCCGTAAGTTCTAATTTCAAATTTCTGTCTGCTTTTGTTTCATTGAATGCAATATTGCACACACACACACACACACGATTTTAAGAAGTTATGGGATGCAATATGCTATATATCATAAAATAAGCAGAACATAAATGTGTAATATATGCTATACTTTTGTATTAAGCACGTAATATACTTAGACAATATGTGACTTGTACAGTAATTGCATGAAAAAGCCTACTTTGCACTTGGTTGTTTTGCACGTCAGCACTCACCGTTCCTCTCCATCCAGTAAGTTGCAGTACATGCCAATCTCCTTCTCTAAACACGTTTTGATGCCCAGCAGCTGCTCATGCTCCAGCTTCTGCCCCTCTGTCTCGGTTCGGATCTGCTGCAGCTGCTCCTCCCGCCCCCTGATCTGCTCCTGGATTTGCTGGAGTTGAGCGTAGTAATTCCCTTCGGTCTCGGCCAAGGAACTCTCGTAGGACTGTTTCTGAAAGAACAGCAGAGTGATGTGATGTGCTGGAGAGGGCGACATGTCCGCATGTGTACGAGGTGCACGTGTTTTCAGCCGAAAGTCAAAACCGGCGGGATTCGTGGAGAAAAGAACGTTGACATTTGGGATTGGTGTGTCAGAAGTAATGTTCGTGGATGCAACTCCTGTCACTTAATATATTATAGTCATTTAATTATGGGATTCATATTACTTAATATAGCATATTCTAGTCATTTATATACATTACATTTAATGTTTTAAACATTCGTTTTAGAGGGGCTGGAGAAATGGCTCCGCAGTTAAGAATACTTGTTGCTCTTGCGGAGGACCTGGGTTCCCAGCACCTTCATGGTGGCTCTCAACCATCTGTAACTCCAGCTCCAGGGGATCTGACATCCTCTTCTGAGCCCACAGGCACCAGGCCCATACACAATATGCATACATACATGCAGGCAAAACTCTCATAGACACCAAATAAAATATTAAAAATATCCACTGTACATATGCATTGACTTACCTATGCACACACGATGTTAGGTTTTGGATGTGGTTTGAGTATGTCCCCTCAAGAATTTATGTATCCGAGACTTGGTCCCAGTATGGTGATATTAAGCTATGTAGGGACCTTTAAGAGGTGGGGCTAGCGGGGGAGGTGGTGGTGGTGGTGGTGGTGAATCACTAAGGGCTCTACTCTTGGAGTAAGCTGATTTGGTTCTAGTCAGACACTAGTTAGTTCTCCGGAGAGAGTTATTTTAAAAACAGTTCTAGCTTCGTGTCTTATGCTCAAACTTTTGTAATGATGCCACTCGCCATGATGTGATGTAGCCAAGGAGGGCCTTGCCACAGTTGGGGTCATGCTACCTAGATTTGCAGCTTCCAAAATTGTAAGTAAACAAACATACCCCCCCCCCCCCTTTTTAACACAATACCCTGCTTGGGGTGTTTTGCTGAGGCAGTAGAAAGCCGGGAGACGGACAGCCCCCGTTCCCTTCCTACGTACTATCGCTGAGATGGACTGGAGTTCTATTTCCAGAGTTTGCAGGTTGCGTTTCAGCTCCATCAGCTCGTTTCTGGCCGCCGTGGCTGCTCCTGCATCATCTGAAATCTGTCGCTGCAGCGTCGCGCTCTGAAGAGGAATGGACACAAGGGTTAGTAACCCGCTCGACTGATTCCCCAAAGGGCCCCTTCCGTATCCCGGCCGCGGAGATACCTTCTCTTTAAAGCAGGCCTCTGCATCTTTGCGGTTCTGCTCAGCCAGATCTTCGTATTCAGCCCTCATGTTGTTCAACATGGCGGTTAGATCCACGCCGGGGGCCGCGTTCATCTCCACATTGATGGTCCCCCCTGATGCGTTTTGCAGGACGCCCATTTCCTGGAAAGAGGTAATCATTAATACCCAGGGGAGGATTTTGATTGACAGCCACACCCTGGTATGGAACGGATAGTGGGCGTGGAGAAGGAAGCGGTGTGTGAGGCTGTTCTGCAGGCTTCCTTACCTCCTCGTGGTTCTTTTGGAGGCATGTCAGCTCCTCGCTCAGAGCCTCACACTGGATTTCCAAGTCGGTCGTAGAAAGCGTCAGCTCGTCCAACACTCTGCGAAGACCGTTGGTGTCGGCCTCAACACTCTGGTGTAGAGCAAGCTCATTTTCATACCTTGAAGGGTGTGAAGGTGTTTTAGGATTGTGATGACCAGTGGGTATAACGTGTAAAGACACTTGGTATGCCGAGGGGTAGGTATTCTGATTCTGTGTGTATTTCTGAGGCTTTGTGCCATGTCAAACTATTAAGATAGTTTGAGATACCTATTAGTTTATAAGTACAATTAATTTTTGTGTGAATGTGTTTGCACATGCGTGTGCATATGGAGGTCAGAGGTCAATATCGGTGTCTTTCTTAATAACTTGCCACCTTCTTTTGTGAGACAGGATCTCTCAGTGAATCTGGAGCTCACCAGTTTGTCCAGACTGACTGACCGTCAAGCCCCTCCTGTCTCCACTGTACGAACACTGGAGTTACACATGCATGTTGCTATTCCCTTCTTTTTATGTGGCTGCTGGGGGTGTGAACTTAGGCTTTTGTGACAAACCCTTTATCCACATCCCAGCCCCTAAAAATACATTATTTTATTGTTTTTTTTTTTTTTGATTTTTCGAGACAGGGTTTCTCCGTAGCTTAATTTTAGAGGTGTTACTTCTTTTTTTTTTTTTAGTTTTTCGAGACAAGGTTTCACTGTGGTTTTGGAGCCTGTCCTGGAACTAGCTCTTGTAGACCAGGCTGGTCTCGAACTCACAGAGATCCGCCTGCCTCTGCCTCCCAAGTGCTGGGATTAAAGGTGTGCGCCACCACCGCCTGGCCGAAACTGTATTTTTTTAAACACTGTCTGGCCCATTAGTTTTAGCCTCTTAACCCATTTTTAATAATCTATGTAGCACCACGAGGTGTGCTTACCAGGAAAGATCTTAACCTGCGTCTGTCTGGAGTGGGAGAACCATGGCGACTCCCCGACTCAGCTTCTTTCTCCCAGCATTCTGTTCTGTTTACTCCGCCTACCTAATTTTATGTCCTATTAAAGGGCCAAGGCAGTCTCTTTATTTAACCAATAAAATTAACACAAAACAGAAGACTCTCCCCCCATCAGATGGCTCAGTGGTTGAGAGCACTGACTGCTTTTCCAGAGGACCCACATCTGGTTCCCAGCACCCACATGCCGGCTAACAACTGTCTGTAACTCTGATTTCAGTGGATCCGATGCTCCCTTCTGGCCTCCAAAGGTACCAGGTACACAAGTCATGCACAGACATACATGCAAAGCACCCATATACATAAAATAAAACATAAAAAACAGGCTTTTAAAGCAAAAGATACACTCTCTAGTGCGACTGTCGTCCTTTAGCCGCTATTAATAACAATCTCCACTTTTCACCTACTTCATCCTGAAGTCATCAGCTGTGAGCCTGGCGTTGTCATTCTGAAGAATAAGGTTGGCATTACAGGAGGTCATAGAAGCAATCTGAATGGGACAGATCAAAGGACATTCCAGCATCAGTGTGAATCTGTCTCAGGTATCTATGTTGGCGTCTTTCTTTGGACACTCAAAGTGGTAGAGCTCGTACCTAGCGTATTAGACAACACCACCAACAAAAACCATGAATAAAATTCAGATAATAAGGAGATCCACAGATAATTTCATTGTTACTCATTGAAAAGTATGAATTAAATATCAAAAACAAAAAAAATTAATGCAGCCTCCTTGTGGCTCTACATACTAGGCGAACACTCTGCTACTGAACTGGGATACTGGCTGTATCCCCAGCTCTCGTTTTAGTTTTGATTTTGAGATAGGATCTCATTAAATTACCCAGGCTAGCTTCATACTTGTGATCCTTCTGCTTCGTCCTGGTAGGGTGGCTGGGATTTCAGGACCTTATCTCCAGGCCTGGTTCAATTATATTGGCGTTGAAGCTATTTCTCTTTGACTATTTGATTCTACATCTTTGAAAAATTATTAAATACCATACTTAACTCCGGGAACAAAGAGTGGGCAAATTCCACACCCCATACAATTGGTAAGTACATTTGAAATGAATGAAAGAATTGAGCTTGATTATGATGAGAGCCACAGGCGTGCTGGGCAAAAGCTGTACTATTATATCGACTATATTTCTAGCGTTTTCTTTTAAATTGAGATAGAGTCTCTAAGTTCCCAGGCCAGCCTCAGCCTTGTGATCCTCTGTCGCAGCCTCCTCAGTAGCTATGATTAGTGATGTGTGCCACCACACCCCACTGCTAAATACCTTTTAGGGTTCCGTTGCTTTTAGTTGTGTTCGCGCCATGCCTACAGCTACAGTATGGGACTCAGCCGTTCTTACCTGTCGTTTCAGATCCTCGATGACTGAGAAATACTTGCTGTAGTCATAGTCAAGTCGACGACCACTGCCAGGCCCAAATTTCTCATACCAGTCCTCGATCTTCTTCTCCAGGTCAGTGTTGGCCTCCTCCAGGGCGCTCACGTGGTTCAGGTAGGAGGCCAGGCGGTCGTTGAGGTTCTGCATGGTCACCTTCTCATTCCCAGAGAGAAGCCCAGACTCGTTGTTAAGGAAACCAGCGCTGTTCGCCCTTCCTGACACCTCGTTGCCATTGCCAAAGCTTCCTCCAGAAGAGATGCCCCCGAGGGTGCAGGAAAAACTGCTCTCTGCTCCGGGCCCAACGCACACATTCCCAGCCACAAAGCCTGCCCCTCCCCTGGACAGCCTGACAGACCCAGCTCGAGAACAGACCCTGGAACCCCCAGAAAATCGAAAAGACATGGCGACAGGACAACCCAGCGACCTTCTTCCCGAGAGAGGTGCAAAGTCAAAGTCTATCTTCCACGGGGTGACAAGCCCACTGGCTTTTATAGGATTCAATCTTAGCTATGCTGATCTGTAATAAAACATTAGTCGTATTTTAATTGCTATTTTTCATAATTGGGTGATTTTTAATAGTGTCCAGTAGGTGGCAAAGAGCCCCAAGGATATTTTTTTATATATGAAGAAGGTGCCAGGGACGGTGATCCTAATTCATAGGCTTGCAGTCTTAGTAAGACTAAATCATAGCCCCGTGGATCACAGCGAGAAAGCCATCATTTGTGCTACCAAGATGAGAGTTTACATCCTTTTGACCCCTGGAAAAGAGCAGAGACCCTGCTTCCCACCAAGAACAAAGAAAGATTTGCTCCCTGTGGGGTAGAAACCCACCAAAGTATCTCAGTTGACTTGACTGGGCATTCTCCTTCCTACGGAGACGGAAGCTCTCCATATTTAGCGATCTCTTGCCAATAAGAATTCTTGACTTGTTCTATTTTTGCACATGCACGTATATGCATATTCACGGGTGTCTGCGCGTGCCGATGCACGTGTGTGTGTGCATGTGTATGCTCACAGGCGGGGCGGCCATAGGACAACCTCAGCTGCTGTTCTACCATTTACCTGGCTTGCTTTTTGAGATGGGGGGTCTTATTGGTTTGTAACTTGTGATGTAGGCTAGGCTTGCTGGCCAGGAAGCCCCAGGATCTGCATGTCGGGATGGTAAGCGGAAATCCAAGACCCTGTTTTTTTTTTTTTTTTTTTGCACGGTTCATTGGGATCGAACTCATGTCGTCATACTTGCACGACAAACACTTTATTTACTGAGCAGTCTTTCCAGCCCCTTGTGCTTGTTTGTAATAAGCTGAAAACGAGTACCAAGCTCTATAGTAACTTTTGGAATGGGTCTCATGTAGCCAAGGCTTTCGAACTTCAGTTTTCCTCTCTCAGCCATCTGAGTGCTGGTATGCAGACACATGCCGCTGAGCCTGGCGAGAGTTTATTTGGTCTAGGAGCAGAACATCAATTCACTGGCTACTGAGACTCCAAATTGTTTGCTTTTTATCCTTAAAAAATACATTTTGAGATAGATTCTCACTATATAGCCTGGGTCAGCCTGGAGCTCAACTTAGAGAACAAACTGTCCTTGAACTTGTCTTATCCACTGCTGCGCCTGGCTCCCCAAATGCTGAGATTTCAGGCATGCACCACCCCACCCCATCATGGTTCTCTAGTTTTCATCTATGTATGTGAAACATTGTGATTCCGAGACTAGAGTTTCACTTTGATCAGTGGGAAATGAAATACATGGGAGAGGGGGCTGTTTCCATCACTCCCTAGGACATCCACAATGTGGTACCCAGGCGACTGGTTGTCCTGGGGAACCGATGCGTTCTTCTTTTCCATGGAGCCCTTGGGAAATGAGCCTGTCTCTTCCTGCTTCGCTTCTCTAGGAACAGATGAATAGAATCACATCCGACAGTGCCAGTCAAAGGGTTCAATGAGCAGCTCCAATAATGGATGGCTAGAAGACAGTCTGAAGGGCACAGACACTTTGTAAATGCTAATTATTTGTATTATTATAATAAGGTGGACACACCAGACAGGGCCAGGTTGCTGTCACTTACCATGGGTACAAACCGATTGGTGGACTGCTAACAGGTTTCGTTCTGAAAACGTGAATTCTTTCCTCAGTGAGAGTTTTCAGTGTTGTAGATACTGAATTTTGAGAAATAGCAGATGTTTGTCACTACAGCACAAAAGCTGTTCAGTAGACTATAATGTCTGCATTTGGAAAGCATAAATCTTTAAAAATAATCAACACAAAACTATAATTCAGACCGTACCAGTGTTCTATAAGATTTCTAAATTATATCCAGAGAATTATTAGTGATTTTGCTATGGCTTGGCCAAATTTTTACATTTTTGCCAGTGTTTCCCACACATGAAAGAACCAAGCAGTGTGTTGGCAGAATAATAGTTTGTAAGACTGGATTTTTTTTTTAAAGATAAGAGTGTTAATGAGACTGCAAAGTATTATTAAGCCAATCTATTTATCTCCAGGTAGCTTATAAATACTCATTAACTTATCTCTGGTAGAATACGTTAAGCATATATTATTAGAACCATTTTGGAGATGAGCTGGCTCTGGAAATAACATGTCCACACAGATCACAGACTTCTCCGTCAAAGCAGGCTGTACGATGCTTAACTTCCGGAAACACAGTTGGTGTTTACACATAGGATGTCTCTTTACGTCTCTTCACAGATTTCTTGTAAACTAAAGTTTTTTTTTAAGTTTATTTTTTGTGTGTATATATGAATGTTTTGTCTGCATGTATGTCTGTGCACCACTTGCTTGCCTGGTTCTGGTGGAGGTCAGAAGAGGGTGTTGGGTCCCCTGGAACCGGAGATACAGATGACTGTGATCCACCCTGTGGGTGCTGGGAATTGAACCCAGGTCCTTTAGAGCCAGGGCTCTAAACTGCTGAACTATCTCCCTAGCCCTCTGAACTAAAACTTTAAGAGTATAAATATACTTTAGTGTTTTCTGGAAGTAGAAGATGACTTGAGCAAATTCCCCAGGTCGCTTCTATCAGTGTCTTTGCTTCTTCAGGTTATAGGCTCATGGTCAGAAAGCCACGTGCAATGGTATCTTTCTTCATTTCTCAAGAACCTACTAGGTACTAAAGTGTCACGTTCTTTGTATGTTGTTGGCATCCAAAGAAATTGAACTGAATTGAACTTTAACTTTTATGACGTTTTAACATCTCACTTCAGCCTGAAGCTTTTCATTGCTGTCTTACTTGATGCCAAGCCTGAGGACTTGAGTTCGATTCCAGGACCCACATGCTGGAAGGAGAGGACTTGAGTTTGATTCCAGGACCCACATGGTGGAAGGAGAGGACTTACAGAAGCAAACTGTCCTCTGGCTTCACATGTGTGCATGGCATGCTGTGTCTACATGCTCACATCTACACACACAAAAAATAAATAGAAAACAATGTAAGAACTGGAAAGATGGGTATTTTATATCTCTTGGGTATTTTGGAAAAGCATTTTATTCAAAAAACCTTTTATGTATGTAAATATATATATATATATATATATATATATATATATATATATATATATAGAGAGAGAGAGAGAGAGAGAGAGAGAGAGAGAGTGCCTACATGCTGCGGTATGCA
Source organism: Microtus oregoni (assembly GCF_018167655.1). Classification (NCBI taxonomy): domain Eukaryota; kingdom Metazoa; phylum Chordata; class Mammalia; order Rodentia; family Cricetidae; genus Microtus; species Microtus oregoni. The sequence goes on from NW_024544600.1 coordinate 1,788,231, forward strand.
TGTGAAGGTCACAGGATAACTTCCAGGTGTCAGTTTTCTCCTCCCACCATGTGTGTAGAGCCTGGGGATCCGATTCAAACCTTCCCACTGCCACCTCGCTTGCTGGGAAAACACTTTCTTGGATATGGACAAGGTTTATTTTGTCACCAGAGTCCTTGTGTTTCTTCTGAGAATCTGGTTGTGGTGTGTTCATGCCTCGCCGAATGGCTTCTTTGCAGAAGAGATCATGACTAGAGCTAGCACCCCTTTTCACGAGCGGGAGGGTGGGGCCGCAGAGCTCCTGGTAATCAGCAACGGGGCATTAGGTTGTGGCTAAGCACAGACGGTGAGTCAGTCTGTCTGAACTCCAGCACCTCCAGTTATTAGTTGTGTGATTCTGAGAAAATGACTCCGCTGCTCTCTGACTCAGTTTCCTTACTCGTAAAACGATGATGACCGTGGCATCCACCTTATAGCGTGGTTGTGGGGACCAAGTGGTTTCTAGACAATATCCTCCTATCCTTTCAGCCTGGTTCCAGTAGAAAGAGTTTATTCCCTTAGTTCGGATGGTTTGATGATCAGACATCCAAAACACCGAAGGAAATCTGAGCTAACATTGAGTCATCGAAAATAGGCTAAAAAAGAAATTTTGAGAGTTTTTTTTTTAATGATTTTTTGTTTTTGGTATGAATGCTCCATCTGCATGAATCCCTGCACGCCAGAAGAGGTCATCAGGGCATTAGATCCCATTACAGATGGTTGTGAGCCACCATGTGGTTGCTGGGAATTCAACTCAGGACCTCCGGAAGAGCAGTCAGTGCTCTTAACCGCTGAGCCAGCTCTCCAGCCCTGAGAGTTGTTTTTAACTCACGACAAAATTCAGAGGAAGGTGCAAAGGTTTCTCACAGACTCCCTGCCATCATGCATCCCCTCCCCGCTTGCTTATCAGTTCCCACTGGTCCATGTGAGCAGCCCTCTCTGGAGCAGTGCCTGTGTTCCACAGTTCACTGACTGACACGCCATACTCACGAGAGTCCATGGTTCACGTTAGAGTTCACTCTTGGTGAACCCTATTTGCTGGACAATTGTATGTTGACCCATGCCTGCCTTCAAGGTAGCATATAGACGACTTTCCTTATTCTATGAATCCCTTGACTCCCCATTTATTCTCCCCTCTTAGTTCTTGGCGATCACTGATCAACGTTACTGTTTCCACAGGATGTCAGAGAGTTGGCCTCCTACATGATGTAGTCTTTCTAGATTGGCTTCTTTCACTTAGTAATACACATCAAAGTTTTCTCTCTGTCTCTTCATGGCATGCTAGCTCTGGCTAATGCCCCGTCGTATGGATCTGTTATCATTTATTCGGTCCTCTGGAGGAGGAACAAGTGCTCTTAATCACAGAGCCATCTCTCTAGCCCCTCCTGTGCAGGTTTTTGTGTGGCGATGTTGTCACCTCCTTTGGATAGAGGAGTAAGGATCCATTGGTTTCCAGCAATTGCTGGATTGACTGGTCAGAGAGTGTTATGAAATGTTTAGCTTTGTAAGAAAGAGCCCGATGAACTGTTTTCCACAGTGGCTAAGTATTTCTGACTGTAGAACAAGAGATCCTCTCCATTCCGGTTTTGATATAAGAGTAGAAGATGTAAAAATCAGTTTTTCAGAAAATGAAGTGAGTGTGTCTGTCTTAGGCTTACCTGAGTATGTTGTCTTAGTTGCATTTTTGAGGCTAGGTCTCATGTAGCCCAGGCTGCCTTCTGTCTGTAGCTAAGAACGACCTCAGGCTTCTGGTCCTCCTCCATGCACCTCCCAGAGTGCAGATACAGGGATGTGCCACCACACCCAGGGCTTATGTGGTCCTGGGATAGAAACGAACACTTTGTGCGTGTTTGGTTAGCACTCTCCAGACTAAACTACACGTCAGCTTCTATTTTCAATTAATTAATGAACTTTAATTTTTCTTTATTCTTGAGCATTTCATACAGGAAGATAATGAAATATGATCCTATATTCCCCTTCCAATTAATTGAATGAGAAAGGTTTCCTGCAGTCTGGGGCATTTGAACTCTTGATCTCCAGTTGATGGCAGTGGTTTGGGGAGGTTTAAAAGGTATGGCCTTGCTGGAGGAGGTATGTCTCTGGGGCCAGAATTAGAGAGCTTAGAACTGACCACATTCAGTTCACTGTCTCTGCTTTATGCTTGTGGTTCAAGATGTAAGCTGTCGGTAGTCTGTTCCAGCCACCATGCCTGCCTGCTAGCTTTACCCTGACGTCATGGACTCTGACCCTCTAAGCCAAAAGAAATTCTTTCTTCTCTAAGTTGCCTTAGTCATGGTATTATATCACAGTGACAGAAATGTAACTGATATGTCTCCAATATATGCCCCTTTCAACTTCATAGTTTTTTTCTTTTATAACCCACTGAGTCCAGTTAGTGTTGCCCATATGTGCATGGGTGTGGGGCTATCCATGGGAACCCACCAGTGGTCATATTTTCCATAAAGAATTATTTTCTTCTCCCCAGCAGCTATCCACTACCATCAGCTCCTTGATAAGGGTGGTCCCTGAAGAATCGTCTACTCCATCTCTACCGGGATGTAGTCTCCTTGATCTTGTGAAGGTAGCCACATCTACCTCCATAACTCACAGCTGTGAGTTCACAAACACAGTAGCCATTTCAAGTCCAGATGGCAGCATTCCACAGCACTCCTCTGTTGGTGGAATTTTCTGGCCCACCAGCCAGTTTCCAAATAACCACACCGAGACTTATTCTTATAAATGCATGGCCAATAGCTTAGACTTACTACTAACCAGCTCTTTCATATCAACCTACATTTTTATCTATGGTCTATCACATGGCTCAGTACCTTTCCTCAGTATGACATATTCATCTTGCTTCTCCTAGTGACTTCACCCTTCTTCATCCCAGAGCTCTCTCCCTGTCCTGAACATCCTGCCTAACCTCTTCCTGTCTAGTTAGTGACCATTTAGCTCTTTATTAAACCAATGAGATCAACATGCATTCAGTGTACAAAGATTATTCCACGGCACCCTTCCCCATCCTCCAGATCTTATATTTTTTCCACCTACTTTTCCACCACATTCCCTGAGCTGTGGACTCTCACTCCCCTATCGGCCATCAGTAGCCATCAATTATTTCCTTAGCTAGGCGTGAGACTTCACGAATTCCTTCGCCACTGATGCTGGAAATTTGATTGGCTTGGTATCGTGAGGGTCTTGTGCACAGAGTCAAAACTGCCATGAGCATTACAGCCCAGTCATGTCCAGAAAACACTGGTTTTCAGCACTCTTCCACTTCCTCTGGCTCTTGCAATCTTTACCCTCCCCCTCATGCAATCTCTTTCTCTTCTCTTAAAAAAAATCTACATGTATCATCTTTCCTTAGGATGTTTTTGTCTCTTTTATTTTCTATTTTCACTTCCATGAGTCTACTATATATACTGAAGATCATTTATTTGTATTTTATATGTATGAGTGTTTTGCCAGCTTATTTATATGTTTACTCTATGTGTACAGTGCCCAAGGAGGCCCAGATGGGGGTGTTGGATCCACTGAAACTGGAGTTACAGGGCATTATGAGTCTCCATCTGGGTGCTGGGAAGTGAACCTGGGTCATCTCTCCAGCTCCAAGAACTGGTTTTTATTTTTAATTTTTTAGTAGCTGTTGAGTGCCTAGCACTCAACTTATATACACCCAGTATGTGTGGAAGGTTGGGAGATTAAAATTTTGTAGACACACGAAAAGACTACAACCATTACATATTCAACCAGTTCCTAACTTGCAAAAAGCATGGAATAAACAGAGGAAATTAAAGGTGGAGCTTAGCTTCCATGGGAGGGTGTACTTCAAATGCAGTGAAGAACCAGAACCAGGCAGGATAGCTTGCAACAGGAAGACATTTATTGAAACACCACCAGAGAGAAAGCCAAAGAAATGTCACTAGTCTAAAAGGTTTGTCTTCACTCACTGGGAGAGAAGCAGAAACGTAAGACGGCCCTATTTTGGAAAACCGCTTAGATTTGGTATTTTAAAGTAGGGCTCTTCATTTTAGGCAGTGGAGTTCAAGAAGGCATCCTTTCTTTGCTCATTCTTGTTTACTTTGGTAGATTTTTCTTCCAGGGTATGAATTCTGGAGGAGAGAACCTTGCCACGGGGATCTAATTCTTCAACAACAGTTTTAACGATGGCGGTTTTAGATGGCTCTGAAAGGACACAGACAAACCATGAAAAACTTAATTCACAGATGGGGAATAATTCAGCATTTGAAAAATATAGACTATGCTGGGTGGTGGTGGTCCCAGCACTCAGGAAGCCAAGGCAGGTGGAGCTCTGAGTTCGAGGCCAGCTTAGTGTACATAGAAAGTTCCAGAATAGCCAGTGCTACACACACACACCCCTGCCTCAACAAAACAAAACAAAAGAAACATATATAAAAAAAAAGACAGAAAATAAGAGAAAGGTAGACTTCAGAGCTCGCTCCACCTGTGAAGTGCTTGCTTTGTAATGATGAGGACCTGAGCTCCATCCCCAGAACCCACATAAAACAAGTCACATGTAATCCTAGGTCTGGGGAGGTGGAGACAGGAGGATCCTTGGGTGCCACTGACTGGCCAGCCTCATCAACTTGGCAAGCTTTAGGTCCATAAGAGACCCTGTCTCAGACAAAGAGGTGGGTGAGGAGCGCTGCTTGAGTTTGTCCTCTGGTCTCCACCTCCAGGTGCACCTGCACACATGCACACAAGAGGAAGAGAGGGTCCAGGGATGGAGGAGGAGGAGGAGGGAAAGAAACAAAGAAAGGAGAGAAGAAACCACTGAAGGTTTTGTAGAGCTTTTAATTTACCCTTTATCTGATTTCCGGGTCCTCCTGGGCCTTTTGACTTAACACAAGAGCTGTAAAAAAATAGATTTTTGCATTATTTACTTCTCTGTGCTGTGCTAAAGCAACCGAGAAGCAGAGATTAACAGGAGTCATTGGCGGCTGAAATAATACCAGGGACTGTGCATCCATTCCCCCATGACCTGGACTGCAGAGACCTGCCGCAGCTTCAAGTGACTTTTAGGAACCTTAAAGAGAGGCCTTCGAGGCACAGTGCCTACCCCTCGTCTCCGTCGATGAGGCGGCAGTAGGTCTCGATCTCCTTCTCCAGGTGGGCCTTGACGTTCAGCAGCTGCTCGTATTCCAGCTTCTGGCCCTCGGTCTCGGTCCTGACCTGGTGCAGCTGCTCCTCCAGGGCGCTGATCTGAGCCTGGATCTGAGCCAGTTGTGTGCAGTAGTTGCCCTCGGTCTCGGTGAGGGAGCACTCCAGCGAGTGTTTCTGTGGTTTGGAAAGACGGTATTAGACGACATCCCTGTCCCGACTCAGAAGAAGCCTCTTAGAAGAGAGTCATCCTTCCACAAGGCAATCACTCCTCCCCAGGGCCATGGAGACGGCTGTCGGGGAAGTGCTTGCCTTGCAAGCATGTGAACCTGGGAGCCGTCCCCAACACCTACACAAAAAGGCAGGTACGGCTGTGTGCTTGTAGTCCCAGGGCTGGGGAAATGGAGACAGGATGTCTATGACTTGATGATCAGCCAGCCTGGCTGAACTTGTGACCCCAGGTTGAGACAGGTGAGAGACCCTGTCTCCAAAAAACATGGTGGAGAGCTCCGGAGGAACGGCACCTGAGGTTGACCTCTGGCCTTCATACACATGAGCACACACTCACACCCACATGGGCACCATACACACGAACATACACTGCACATATACACCAACAGCCATTTTCATCTAGAAGATTCCATTTGTTCATTATTCATGGTGCACGCCATACTAGTCTGATAATCATATAGATGGTGGCAAATGGTCCTTGTCAATCCAAAAAGGTGAAACTGTTTCTCTCTAGGGTTCAGCCCAAAGATCCCTGCCCTATACACTGATGCACTTATGGGGTGTAGCAGCTTCCAGTTTTCTCAGTAACAAAGGCCCCCCTACATTTTGCTTCCGCATCATCAGTCCTGCCAATCATTGCTTTTCTAGTCAGTTATATAAACAGTGCATATAAGGGATGATCTAAAGAAAAGCACCAGCCCCTTAAACTGTTGACAAATGGAGATGGCAATATCTCAGTATTCTCTCTCTCTCTCTCTCTCTCTCTCTCTCTCTTCTTTTCTTTCTTTCTGAGGCAGGATCTCTCTATATAGCCCTGGCAATCCTGGAACAAGTTATTTAGACCAGATTGGCCTTGAACTCACAGCGATCCAACTGTTTCTGCTTCCCCAGTGCTGGGATCAAAGGTGTGCACCACTCTGCCTGGCTAGGTGACAGTATTTACTGACCATTTTGAAGCCAGGTATTTTCCTATGAGGCCCGTTTTTAACACATTTACATACAGCACATGCGTTCTTTTGTGGGTCAGGGCTGGCCGTCTCCTAGCCATAGGAGGAAAGGTACAGACTCTGGTCTGGCAAGTGGGAGAGTAAGTCCCATTCTTCGTCTCCATTTGTGCTGCTCTGGGAGTCACCGCCCCTCTTTGAATCTGATTCTTCTTCTGGAGATACTGATGTGAGCTGTGAAGACGGCCTGCCTACGCCTCAGGGGGCATTGCAGGCTAACCTGTGGGTGAGCGACTGGGCAAACCCTTAATGAAAAGGATGATTATTACTGTCATTAGGCGCGTTTCGCTTTAGACTCAAACTTCACACCTCTACTTTGCTTCTTATTTATGCCGCTTAAAAGGAATTTAAGTGCTCTTAATTAACTGACCAACAGGAAGGCTGGGTGGGGAAACCGGGGAAGATATTTCTGCTCTGCAGAGATTTTTTTGATACAGGTAAAATGAATTTCTTCCGGAGCACGTCAAAATAATTGTATTTGCAGGTTCCCAGGGCTTACTGACAGCTAGGCATGACTTTCAAGCATATGTCAACAAGTAATCAGAGACTAAAATCCCAAGTGAGTAACACTACAAGGATGAAAATTCTTAGGAGGTTTTTTTTTTTTTCAACTTCCAAAGCAAAGCTGCCTCGTCCTTCATACTTACCATGGCCAAGAGGGACTGCAGCTCTATCTCCAGGGTTTGGAGGGTCCGTTTCATCTCAGTAAGTTCGTTCCGGGCTGAGGTGGTGGCTCCAGCATCGTCTGAAATCTGTTGTTGCAGGGTGGCGCTCTGCGAAGGCAGGAGCTGGTGTCAGGGTGGGGACAGCGGCATCCACACCTGGTGCCAGGTGTGTGCCCACGAGCCTGCCTTTACCTTTTCCTGGAACCAGGCCTCGGCGTCCCTGCGGTTCTGCTCAGCCAGGGCCTCGTACTCGGCTCTCATATTGTTCAGCAGGACGGTGAGATCCACACCCGGGGCCGCGTTCATCTCCACGTTCACGTTGCCTCCCGCTGCGCACTGCAGAGCCTGCATTTCCTGGAACGGTTTGTTCAGCCACATCAGGCTCTGACTGGTTGGTAGGGAGCCAATTGACAGGATCCACATGGCTCAGAGCTTTTTCTGAGGTTTGTTGCTTTTTCTCATTTGAGACAGTCTTACTCTGGAGCCCAGGATGCCCTTGGACTCTCAGCCATCCTCCTGCCTGAGATCTGGGATGGGAGCTGTGAGCTACCATCCTGGACTGGTTTGTTTCATTTGAGAAGGAGTAATAGAAACATTCCAAAGGCATAGGGGGAAATTAAAACCGTCTTGGTATGAAGCTATTTCGGGAAGGAGGCAGGCTATGAAGACAGGGAAGGTTGAGAGCCTACCTCCTCGTGGTTCTTCTTGAGGTACGCCAGCTCCTCCGTGAGTGTTTCCAGCTGGACCTCGAGGTCAGTTCTGCACAGGGTCAGCTCATCCAGGACCCTTCGCAGGCCATTGATGTCGGCATCCACACTCTGGTGAAGCGCCAGTTCACTTTCGTACCTTAGAGATGTGTTGGAAGGGTTCATTGTCTCCCACCAGATTTGAGACTCCCCACTTTCTGGGTCATCCTAAAACTTAACCTAGCACAGCAAGCTTCAGCGAGACTACCTTCAGCGAGACGCACTTCTATGAAGCTAGATAATGGGGGTAGTCAAAGTTCTCTTCCCTTCTGACCGTGACAATCATTTGTGTTAGCTCCGAATTCTCTAAGTTAATTGGGTGAGTTAACTAATGCTCTAAAATGAACAAAGGGACAAACAACAGAGCAGACTCCCAACGACATGCCAGGAAAAGAGGGAAGTCCCGGGATCACTGCTGGCCTGTTTTCATTCGGCTCAACTCACTTCATTCTGAAGTCATCCGCCGTCAGTCTTGCGTTGTCGTTTTGCAGGACGATGTTGGCGTTGTTTGCGGTCGCGGAGATGATCTGATGAATGGAGAGGTGGGTTAGAGTGAGGACATAATAAAACAGGCACATTTCCTTGCACTCCAGGAGCATCTGGAAACCACAAGAATGCTTCTCGCACCTAGAGCTGATGATCAGGTGTTGTGAACATGGGAGCTCAAGATATAGTCAGTTTTACTTTATATTTTAATTTCTACTTCACCTTTAAAAAATTTCCTCTTAGATTTATAAATATATAGTTGGAGACACCAGGCAGGTTTTTTTTATATATATATATATTTTCATTTTACTAAAAAGATGCTTGCATGCCTGATTTCAGATGGGTGGGTCATGATCAAAGATTGTAATTATAATATAAATTGTTATTGTTTTTTTTTTTTAATTCACTTGTTTTATGTGTATGGGTGTCTTGACTGTGTGTATGTTTGTGCACCATGTGTATGCCTGGTGCCCCCAGAGACTGGGAGAAGGCTTCAGATCCCCTGGAACTAGAGTTAGGTTGTGAGCCACTATGTAGATACTGGGAATTTAACCCTGGGTCTTCTGGAAGAGAAGCAGTCTGTGTTCTTAACTGCTGAGCCCTCTCCCCAGCCCAGAAATTATTTGAAATATTGACAATGAAGTTCTAGAAGCTGTGTTCCATGTCCTGCTGTGACCTCTTCTATTTTTCCTTGTCTATATGTCCCATGTCCCTGTACTTCTTACCTGGGATCTGAGGTCATCAATGATCGGGAAGTATCTACTGTAGTCATGATCGAGACCACGGCATGAACCAGGTCCAAATTTTTCATACCAGTCCTTGATCTTCTTCTCCAGGTCGGCGTTGGCCTCCTCTAGCGCTTGTACATTCTCCAGGTAGGAGGCCAGGCGGTCGTTGAGGTTCTGCATGGTCACCTTCTCATTGCCTGACAGGAGGCCATGCTCGTTCGTCGTAAAGGCCCCACAAGATGCACTGCCCATACCGAGCCCTCCTGCGGAGGAACTGCCTCCAAAGGCGCAGGAGAAACCACTTCCGATGCCTGGCATGCCGCATGCATTTCCAGCCCCCAAAGCTGCTCCGGTGCCGGAGAGCCTCACGGAGCCCAGCCGTCTGGATGCGGAGGAGAAGCGAACGGACATCGTGCTTATGCTGGAGTGTTGCTCCGAGGGTGAATGTCCTACTGGGTGAGGACTGCTTTATATATGCAACGTTAGGGTGTCTCTAGGGGAAACTCTGCCTCTCCTAGCAAAACGGTGTTTGCTAGCTCATTGAGAATTACCTGTAAGTGGGTGACATTTTGCCCTAATGAATGTCTTCACCCTGCCGTGGCCACTTCCGTAGGTGGATGGTTATCTTGATGTTTGTTGTCTTTGGGAGGGAGGGAGCAGGGTGGAGTATTATCAAAGTTATTATAGTGATGCCTTTGAATTTAAGGTGAGCAACCCTTCCTGCCTCCTAGGCTCCAGGAGTATACAATCCCTTAAAGAATTCCAAAGCAATGTGGCAAATACAATCCTCTTTCCCTTGCCCAGCAACACCTGCGTGTCTCTGGCAAGCAATTCACATCTGCCTTGTTCTCTATCACATAGAGACGTTGAAAATAATTTCAAGACCAAGAGCCTTGGATTCTGGAGGAAGGAAGCTGAGTTTTAAATGAAAAAAAAAAAATAAAGGGCCTTTTTTGGAAACAGAAAGTTTTCCCTTGATCTTTTATCCTTGCTGAATTACCATTTAATCTGAACAGGTTTTTGCCCGAGTCATGATTCTAGGCAGCTCATAAGGGGAACTCTATTAGTCTCCATGGCCCCTAATTAATTTCCTTCTTTCCTTCCTTCCTTCCTTCCTTCCTTTCTTCCTTCTTTCTCTTCCTATTACATTTTTTATTGATTTTTATTGAGCTCTACATTTTTCTCTGCTCCCCTCCCCACCTCTCCCCTCCCCTTCAACCCTCTCCCAAGGTCCCCATGCTCCCAATTTACTCAGGAGATCTTGTGTTTTTCTACTACCCATGTAGATTAGATCCATGTATGTCTCTCTTAGGGTCCTCATTGTTGTTTAGGTTCTCTGGGATTGGGATTTGTGGCCCCTAATCTCTTTAGCTGTAAATGAAGGACCCAGTTCCCTTTTTCTGTCTGTAGGTTTCTAGTATTTTTATGTATCTTCCTCTCCTTAGAATATTTCTGTACTTGCCTCCTCTACTTTTCACCTCCTATTCCTTCCTGAATTTTGGTTCTATTATTTTAGAGACTTCAGGTTTATTATGAATCACTGCACACCTCCAATTCAGCCTTCCCGTTCCCTTCCCCTGCCTTCTCTTCCCTTCCCTTTGTTTCCCTTCCCTTCCCACTTCCTTTTCTTCCCTTCCCTTCCCCTCCTCCTTCTTTCTCTCCCCTCCCCTTCCCTCTTCCTTCTTTCCTCTTCCCTTCTTCCTTCTGACAGGGTCTCACTATGTTGCCCAGGCTCACTTTGAACTTGTGATCCTTCTGCCTCAGCCTCTGGAGTACTGGGTCACAGTGCCTGCTCAACCATTGTTCCTTACGTTTATCTTCAGACTGAGTTTTAGGCAGTTGCTGTCTGAGGACCCCTCCACATCTGGATGCTCCCTTTCTCGTCTGTTTGTGCCTTGTCCTTCCCACATTTTGCCACTGTGTGGCTCACAGTTTTGGGCTTGCTGGCTTGCCATCCTGCTTCACGATGCCCCCTGCCCCTCTCATTGCTTTTGTTCATGTTGCTCTTTTCTTCAATTTTTTTCTTGTTTTTTTAATTTAAAATTTTGCATTTTTAATTTTAATTTTTTTAAAATTTAAAATCTTGCCTTTGCCAGGAACAACTGGCATCATTTTCAGTTGTGAATATTTGAAACAAATAATCTAAGAACATAAGATTTCATAGCCTAGTAGGTAAGTTTGCAGAGAAGAAAGCCAGAAAATTTGAATCAAGAAGTAATGTGCAGGGGCTGGAGAGGTGGCTCAGCAGTTAAGAGCACTCCCTACTCTTCCGGTTCAATTCCCAGCACCGGCACTAGCAACTCACAACAACCTGTAACTCCAGTTCCAGTCGCTCTGGTGCCCTCTTCTGGCCTCCATGGTCACCTACACTAACATGCTCAAACACATACACATCATTAAAAATAAAAGAAATCCGTAAAAAAGAAATAATGTTCATATGGAAAATTACTGCTTCACAGGTAGTTAAAATAAAATTAAAAAGAAATGTTATTAAATAACATTTTAATAATCTACTGCAGTACATAAAATGATGATGTGATATCATTTCCTGCAGTTATAAGTTTATGCTGTTATATGTACAGTGTCATTATCCCTATTATATATTATAAGTAGAAGATGTTTTTAAAAGATACATTTTAGGTTTTTTTTTTGTAGTGTTTGAACCTGTCCAGCACTCTCTGTAGATCAGGCTGGCCTCGAACTCACAGAAATCTGCCTGCCTCTCCCTCCCAAGTGCTAGGATTAAAGGTGTGCGCCACCCCCGCCCAGCTAAATTTTAGTATTTTTGACTGAATGTTTCCCTACTTTTGAACAAGGGACCCACCACCTTCATGTTCCATTGAGTTCTGGAAATTGTGCAGCCAGCTATAATTGTTCTGTTTTCTGAGGAAGCTGAAGGATCCTATAACAAGACCTCGAGATGCATAGATCTGCAAACCCCTCATAAAGGAAGCCTGTCATACAATGGTCCCGGCCACAGATATCATCTCTAAATATTGAGGCTTCCCCTTGAAAATAAACAGAATCTAAAAAATCACCTTATACTCCAGTCAATCCAGCCTGACGGGCAGGCTCGAAGTTACAAATAAGAAATGATAACTCAGGAGCAAGTATGATAAAAGGAAAACAGAGAACTTTCAAAACAAACCACTTACAGTTATTAACTTTTAGAAGAAACAAAATACTGCACATTCTGCATAGCAGAAAAAAAATGATATCTTGAATTTTGTAGGAAAATGGATGGAGCTAGAAAACATAATTTTGAGTGAGGTAGCCCAGACACAGAAAGACAATTATCACATGTACTCACTCACAGGTGGTTTTTAAACATAAAAGCAAAGAAAACCAGCTTACAAACCTCAATCCCAGAGAATTTAGACAACAATGAAGACACTAAGAGAGACTTATATAGTTCTAATCTACATGGGAAGTAGAAAGTATAAAAAGACAAGATCTCCTGAGTAAACTGAGAGCATGGGGACTTTGGGGGAGGTCTGAAGGGGGAGGAAAGAGACAGGGAGGGGAACAGAGAAAAATGTAGTACTCAATTAAAATAAAAAAAGAAGAATTTATCAAACTGAACAGCAAACGCAGGAAACGCTTTTAATTAAAACGCGGGTGAGGGTTTGTGGTGAAGGGATGCCATTCCTCATTACTTCTCCAGCTTATTTTTTTGAGCCAAGTCTTTTACTGAACCTGGAGGTCGCTGTTTCAGGTCCTCTGACTGCCAGCAAGTCAGCATCTACCTGTCTCCGCCTTCCCAGTGCAGGGGCGACAGGCACGCACTGCTGTACTGGGCGACAGGCGCTGCTGAGGTGTGTGTGGGTGACTGGGAGGCGTGCACTGTGTGCTGGAGTGACGGGCACTCGCTGCATCCCCTGAGGGGTCTCTCTAGTCCAGGAAAGACTATTGGAGTTCAAAACAAACTTGCAGGCCTGCGGCTGTAGCTTAGTTGGAAGTGTGCTTGCCCAGCATGTGTGAGCCCAGAGCTAGTCCTAGGACCACATAACCTGGATGTGGCAGGACATGCCTGCAGTCCTAGCACTCAGAAGGTAGAGGTTGGAAGACCAGAAATTCAATGTCATCCTTGGTTTCATAGGGACCCTGAGGGTGGGCTACATATGATCTAGTCTCCCAAAACTAAACTGAAACAATAACAATAAACAAAGAAATGAACAATTTTTTCTCAAAATAAAAATTTTTAAGAAGCCTTTTAAGAAAAAAAAAGAGGGGGGCTGGCGAGATGGCTCAGAGGTTAAGAGCACTGACTGCTATTCCGGAGGTCCTGAGTTCGATTCCCAGCAACCACATGGTGGCTGACAACCATCTGTAATGAGATCTGGTGCCCTCTTCTGGCCTGAGGGCATACATGGAGGCTGAACACCGTGTACATAATAAATAAATAAATCTTAAAAAAAAAAAAAGAAAAAGAAAAAAAAAGAGAAGCCTTTTAAGAATGTGAGCTGGCCAGGCATTGGTGGTACCCACCTTTAATCCCAGCACTTGTGAGGCAGAGGCAGACAGATCTCTTTGAGTTCAAGGCCAGTTTGATTTACAGAGTGAGTTCCAGGACGGCCAAGGCTCACAGAGAAACCCTGTCTCCAAAAACCAAAAAGAAAGAAAACCCAAAAAACAAACAAACAAACAAGAACATAGGCTCAAGTTGGAGGCCAACCTGTCTCAGTCAATCAATCGAATCAATAAAACACAGGCCTGATTTAATAAGAAGGGGTCAGTGGTTCTCAACCTGTGGGTTGCAATCCCTTGGGATCAAATTACCTTTCACGGTGTCACCTGAGACCATCCTGCCAATCAGATGTTTATATTATAGTTCATAACAGTAGCAGAATTATAGTTATGAAATAGCAACAAAATAATTTTATGGTTGGGGGTCACCTTAACATGAGGAACTGTATTAAAGGGTCACAGCATAAAGAAGGTTGAAAACCACTGAACGGGGTACTCTGAGAGTGAAGCTGTTAGTGGATATGGATCCTCTGAGTAGTCCCAGCTAGCCTGGAACTTTGAGGTATACCCAGGCCCCAGACTCACAGAGATCCACCTATCTCTGCCTCCTGAGAGCTAGGATAAAAGGTGCATGCCACCACTCTCTGATAAGAATGATTTTTATTGCTCATGAGTGAAGAGAGCATTCAGGAAACCAGGTTAATACTCCCATGGTCTGAAAAAGTCTAGTACAGGGAGTTAATTTAAAATCTAAATCAATAGGGCCAGGGAGTTGGATCTTTGGGCCTGAGTTTGGGCCCGGCACCCATGTGAAGATGCCAGGGGCGGCCACACGTCCTTGTAACTTCAGTGACAGGGAGACAAAGAAAGGTGGATCCCTATGCTGGCCAGACAGCTGGCCCATGAGAGACTGTGTCAAAAATATGTTGGGTAGTGTTCCTAAAGAACACACGTGTGTACCTGCACATGTATGAACATGCATGCACACGGACAAAACAAACTAAGTTAGTGATACTCTGCACTACCCAAGGGAAGTCGTTTCAGTGCAGGTCCTGCAATATCCCTAAAGTTATGTTTCAACCAAACTAAACAAACAAATGAAGAAACAAGGGCGTATGACCAAGAGTCAACCTTAACTACAGACTGTGGAACACAAAAAACCAACAGCCATGAGATTACAAGGAAGTGATGCAACACACACACGTGGCTTTAATATATAGGAACGAAGATGCTGGAAGTGTTGTCAATGGACAAGGGACTATCAGAAAAGATGAGACCACTCCACAGGCATGAATTCATTCCTTGGGGTGCAAATCCTCATGCCTGGCTCTGTAGATCCAGTCAGGAGCCTGTGGCTGGGGAGGTCACAGACCCTAGGGCGGAACCTACTACTGTTGTTTTGCTAAATGGCCAGCTGTCAAACCGCCTTCTAGATACTTCCATTTACGCCCATAGATTAGTGTCGCTCTCAGCCTTCATCAGGGCTCACGCATGCAAGGTGTGACTTGCAGAGAGTCACAGTTGGTCAAAGTGTTAATAGTCCCTGATGGCGGGTGGGCGCTCAGCTTCGAATACGACATCTCTATCATCGTCGCCTTCGAGGCTGAGGGGACATCCTGGGAGAGGGGGTGGAAAGTCCACGTAAGCCAGATGACAGGGAGAAGTGCTGGGAGACTGTCCTCCATACACGACAGGGTCACTGTACCCATAAAGTCACAGCGGTCCTGGTTACTCCCACTAGAGTAGAACAAGCCTGGGCCAATCAGCATTTCGCCGTGGATGAAGCTCATCCCTCCCTAAGGATGGCTTCTGAAGTGGGGTGGTGACACTTAATTCAGTAGTGCAGCCATGCTCCAGGAAATAACCCTTCTCCCAGGCTCATGAATGCAACCTAGATTAAACTCAGTGGGAGACACACACACACACACACACACACACACACACACACACACACACACGAGACATCAAAGGTGGAGGGGCACCTGCTGGGAAAGAGAAAGGTCTGAGTGCCAGTGGGATGTCAGAAGATGATGGAGGGCAGAAATAATCAAAATTTATTAGGTACATGTATGAAATTTCACTTTCTCCATGTTCAAGCCCCAAACTTCTAAACTAAAAATTATAAACCCTAGTTTTATTTTCCCCCAGCTCCATCTAGACAGAGTCTCACTGTATAGCCCCTGGTATTTGCTTTGAAGACCAGGCTGACTTCAAACTTACAGAGATCTACCAGCTTCTGCCTCCCGAGTTCTGGGTTTAAAGATATACACCACCATTCCTGGTCCATCCCATCTTTTGATATATGATCTTTGGCAGGTACAATCTGCTGCCCTTTGGCTCTTTTAGGATCAACTAACTTGTAAAATTTCAATGACTTTGTGTAACAAATGGATTCACAGAATAAAACCAGATTTTAAAAAATTATCTTAAAAATGTGAGGTTGCTGAGGAGATGGGCTCGGTGGATAAAAATCCCTGCCATCATAATGTGAAGACCCAAGTTCAAATCCTATGTAAAAGGCAGACTTACAGAGCAAGTGTCTGGAATCCCAGCGTCTGTATTAGGACTTGGGATGTGAGGTAGGAGAATCCCGCCAGCTCTTGGGCCAGCATCTGGGTGTGCAAAGTAGCACAACAACAAAGAGATCCTGACTCAAACAAGGTGGAACTGAAGGGCTGACACTCAGGGTTGTCCTCTGACCACTACACATGTGACCGCGGCATCTACATTCTCTCCCTTACATATCTGAGCAGAGGAGAGGGTGCCTGAACTGGCCTTGTCCCATAGTCACACTGATGAATATCTTGAATATCACCATAGAACCTTCGTCTGGCGATGGATGGAGATAGAGACAGAGACCCACATTGGAGCACTGCACTGAGCTCCCAAGGTCCAGATAAAGAGCAGAAGGAGGGAGAACATGAGCAAGGAAGTCAGGACCGTGAGGGGTGCGTCCACCCACGGAGACGGTGTGATGGATCTAATGGGAGCTCACCAAGGCCAGCTGGACTGGGGCTGATGGAGCATGTGATCAGACCGGACTCTCAGAATGTGGCTGACAATGAGGGCTGACTGAGAAGCCAATGATAATGGCACTGGGTTTTGATTCTACTGCATGTAGTGGCTTTGTGGGAGCCTAGTCTGTTTGAATGCACACCTTCCTAGACCTGGATGGAGGGGGGAGGGCCTTGGACTTCCCACAGGGCAGAGCACCCTGACTTCTCTTAGGACTGGAGAGGGAGGGGGAGGAGGGGTGGGAGGAGTGGGAGGGAAATGGGAGGAGGGGAGGAGGTAGAAATTTCTAATAAATAAATAAATAAAGAGAAAATGGAGTAAATGAGCAAAGGAAGCAAAGTGAGGTCAAAGCTCACAAAATGTCAATACTTATGCATAAGAAAATGTGGAAAGGGACAGAATTCCCGTATAAAACGAAACATTTTGTGCCTGCAAACAGATTAAGATATCACCTGCCACCTCAAAATCACCTAAAATGCATTTAAAGGGATAGAAGAAAAAAATTTAGAAAACCTTAGGAATGAGTTGCTAGAAATAAGTCATAGCTGCAGGAAATGTGGAGGTTAGAGAAAACCAGTGTCCAGAGGAAAATTATGTTCTGCAGCCACACAATCTTGAAGTATCACTGAATATGATTTGGGAGCACACTAAAGATAATAAAATTCCCCATGGAAGCTACTCACAGGAAGCCGGTGGTAATTCACTTCCTGCAAAGGGCTCCCATACATCATGGACAGCTGTGGTTTCCTTTGTAACAACTAAGTGCTGAAAGCCAGATGTAATGGTTCATGCCTGTTCTCCCTGTTTTGAGGCAGGGGGATTGCTATGAGTTTCAGGTTAGCCTAGGTTATATAATGAGCTGCAGGCAGACCTGAGGTACAGAATGTGATCTTGTGTTAACAATAACAAAAACAGTAACAAACCACAAAACAAAAATGTGTGTGTGAAGCCGGGCAGTGGTGGCGCATGCCTTTAATCCCAGCAGTCTGGAGGAAGAGGCAGGCAGATCTCTGTGAGTTCAAGGCTAGCTTGGTCTACAAAAGCTAGCTCCAGGATAGGCTCCAAAGCTACAGAGAAACCCTGTTTCGAGAAACCAAACCAAACCAAACCAAAAAAAAACGTGTCTGTGTGAGTGCGTGCACACACACACCAATCAACAAACTAACTGTCCAAGCAAAGTGCTTCAATTCCTTCTCCTTCAGATAGCTGCTGACTCATCTTTGAAGTATTCAAACCCACTACAGTAGAGAGAAGTGGGGGCTTTTCAGAGACTGGAGGAGAGCATGTGTCTATCAGAAGAACTTCAGAGCCCAGGTACCCTAACTTCCGCTGAGCACAGAAAATCTCAGAACTGAATGGCATAGTTATTTTCTAGGAAGAACAGACTGCGACTCTGAAGTCTGAGCACGGTATGTTTCCTTCCACTCTGTGAACTCAACAGAACTTAAAGGAAGTTCACCCCGGGGTTAATTCTATATCCAGTGCGCTGTGAATAGACACCCGGGGGATTCTGGGTTATTTCTTCAGCTAAAGGTGTAGCGTTTAGTTAGAGTTTTGCTCTCCTTTGAGTCTTTCTGTGCTGGCAGGTACTCTCACTGTAAAGTGCCTTCCTGTACTCCTGAGCCTTCCTGGGCATTCTTATACAAAGGGGATCCCCACGCAAACAGTGTTTGCAAAGATCATTGGCCTCCGAGCGCTCCCACAAGGCAGGAGTTGTTCCGCAGGCTCCAGATACAAAGACTCTGTTAGAGGAGTCCTGCACTTGGTCCAGTGCTCTCTGTGGCTAACCTGAAATTCTCAGTAATTGGGTCTCTAAACCTGTGCTCTGTAAAGTGAGTTCTGATTAACTGTGGGGCATGCAGGAGTGCACGGGAGTGCGCAAGCTGTCTATAATGGTTTATACTGCCTCCGTAGCACAGAGCATAAGCACTGCCTTCGTGCACTGCAACCTGGTTAACAGTGCAAGGGAGTCCATCCATACCCAAAGTGGGGAAATGTTTGGTCTGCAGCCTCAAAGATGGGACAAGCTGGGTCTCTGGCAATCCCAGGGAGACAGATTTTCCATGCAAACCAGAACTTGCTTCAAATGTCATGGCTGTTCCAAGAATCATGAATGACTGGAGGATCCGGTCTTTATAAACTTTTTTGAAGTCTATAGCTAGGTGTGGTGGTACTTGACTTTAATCTCAACACTGGAGAAACAAAAGCAGGGACATCGCTGTGAGTTTGAGGTCAGTCTGAACTACATAGTGGGTTCCAGGATAACCAAGGCTGCATCTAAAACAAAACTAGACTAAAAAAATAAAAACAAAAATCCAAGCAAAACCAAACAACAATAACAACAATAAAGTGAAATAAAAATAATTGAGTTTGTTTTGTGTTTCCAATGTTTGGTAAGAGCTATATGTGTGTGTGTGTGTGTGTGTGTGTAGCTACAAAATAAGAGATTATATAATTTTGGTGTTTTGATTTAAAACTGGGGTTGCAGGGCATAAAACAAGTGGCAAATGTACCAAATAACCTAAACTTTATTTTTCTCTTTACTTAAAATGATATTAAATAGCAAAAGGCCATAAAACAAAAGCCAAAACACGAAAAAAAAAACCCTCCTCAGAACAAAATCATAAACTATCCAGGCTAAATCAAGAACATAGTTGAAGATCTGGGCATGGTGATGCGCGCCTTTAATCCCAGCACAGGCAGACACAGGCGGATCCCTGAGTCTGAGGCCAGCCCGGTCTACAGAGTGAGTTCCAGGACAGCAAGGACTACACAGGGAAACCCTGTCTCGAAAAACAAAACAGACAAAACAACAGCAACAGCGAAGAGCATAACGGAGGAAGAACGGAAAGAGCATCATTTTCCAGACCCTTTGATGCCGTGACGTTTGGATATGGGGACTTTGTATGTTCACTTTTGTTTCAGAGTCTCTCAAGTTATGTAGCTGCGTTTTTAGAAGTCAGCTCCTCAGACTTCTAGAGCTTGCTTCGTGTGAAGCATTTGGGCAGACATTTTGTAAGTGTTTCAGTATTTTTTTTTTCCACTTCTTTAAACTTCAGTGGAGCTACTGGATTGTTGGGTGGGATGGAGCTCCTCAGTGAAGTCAGGAAGATACTGAGAAATAAAGGAACAGTTTTCCTAAGGTGGAACCATCAGAGTGACCTTGGAGATGACACAGTTTTAATTCTCAGCACAAGTCTCGGTGTGGAGAGGGATTAAAAGCTGGCATGCTGTGATTTTGTACAGTCCCGAGGTAAGAATGGTGTTTACATTTCGTGTGCATGGGTGTTCCATCTGCATGCATATTTGAATACCACATAGATGCCTGGTGCCTGAGGAGCCCAAAGAGGGAGTTAGATCCCTTGGAACTGGAGTTATAGATAATTGTGAGCCATGTGTGAGTTCTGGGAATTGAACCCCAGTCCTCTGGAAGAGCAGCCGATGCTCTGATTGCTGAGCCATCTCTTTAGTTTCTGGCTTATACATTTTAAACAGTTGAAAACATGGAAAGAATAACTTTTCATGAAACGTTAAATTATTTGCAATTTGAAAATTTCAGTGCCTCTAAATAAAGTTTTATTCAAAGTAGCTGTGCCCTTCAATCTATGGTTGTTTCCCTCAACAGCGACTAAAAAGCTGAACGGTTACAATAGACCTACGGTTTGCAATGTCTAAATTATTTCTGTCTGGGCCTTCAAGAGGAAAACCTTCTATAATTTGTCCTAGAAAAGTCATGAACACATGCTTCGTTGAGGTAAATGTTTTCAAAGATTATTTTTCCAGTAAGACTGGGAATGGTACCCTATTTTGTGGGTAATCTTGAGATAGGTTGACAAAAATATTAGACACGCGCCATCTCGTGGTGGAGTGTGTCAGTTGCAGGAGAATTTCTGTCCGTTCCCAGATAATTTACTTGTGCAGATGTGGTGGGATTTAAAAGTTATGCTTAGCGAATATTTAATATTTAAATATCACGTGATCATATTGGTATTTATTGAAAATTAGAGTGAAATTCAGAGAAAACGTTTTCCAAAATGATCTTCAACTTAATATTAACCACCAGCGAATGGAAGTGTGTCCCCATCAACTATTTTCTTTATTTGGAACAGAAACACCCAATATCATGCGAAAGTCACCAAGAAAAGAGGCATTTTGTCGAAGGTCACTTTATCTGTAATAGTAGAAAGCGTTTCCATTCTCCCTGAGATTTAGACGGGCGTAGCTGCGCTGGCTCCGCCCCGTTATTCTGCCCCCTAGCGTGGGAGCTAGAAGGGAACCCTCTGTTCAGCCTTGCCGTTGCTCATCTTAGACATCTTCTCCTCGATGGAGTGGATCCTCGAGGACAGCACCTTCCCACGCTGGTCTATTTCTTCAACCACCGCCTTTACCAGTGTGGTTTTGGACAAATCTAGAGAAGAAAACACAGGTGAATGCATGAGTCCTTCCTAAAAGATTATGGGAGGGGAGCCCACTGTTAGGCTTTTCGCATGCATCGCATGCCTTGGGGAGGGAGTATTACACGTTTATAGTAAGGTTTTTTGGGTGTCTGAGGAACATTTCCAGTAGTTAAAACCACTTAACTGTAGACTTAGCTACCACGTGTGAGTGTTGTTGATGGGAACGGAGTTTCCGCTACAGAAATGAAACGAGGTTTTTGTTACCTTTGGATGAATTCCCCGAGCTTCCAGATTCAAAGCCCTTTGAGCCAGAGCAGGAACTGGAAGCAAGAAAAGTTTATTATTTTAATATTGGTATTTATGATCACTTTGGAAACTTTTCATTGAAATACTGTCTTAGCAGATCTCAGTTTTTACTATTGAAGAAAATATTATGATTTTGTGTGCAGGAGCGGGAAGTGATTACAAGTTTTTTATTTCCATTTGATATTTTTCTTTTGGGTGGTGGTGGTGATGGTGTGTGTGTATGTATCAATATGTGTGTATGTATGTGAGTGTGAATGTTTCTGTGTGTGAATATGTGTATATATGTGAGTGTGTATGTGTCTGTGCGTGAATATGTCTGTGTGTGAATATGTGTATGTGTGTTTATGTGTGAGTGTTTATGTGTGTGAGTGTGTGTATGTGTATGAGTGTGTATGTGTGTGAGTGTGTAGGTGTGAATGTGTTTGTGAGTGTGTGTGTGTGTAGGTTGTCATCAGGAATCTTCCTTTACTGCTCTCAGCCTCAGTTTTAAAGAGAGCCTTATTTATTTTTATTTGATGGGTATGAGTGTTTTACCTGAATGCATGCGTATGCACCGCATGCACGCAGTACCCTTAGAGACTAGGAAAGGGCTTCAGTTTCCCAAGAACTGGCGTTGCAGCCTGCTGTGAATCCTGCAGGTGCTGAGAACGGAACCCTGTCTTCTGTAAGAGCAGCAAGTGCTCTCAACCTCTCAGACATCTCTCTAGCCCCTCCACACCACATTTCTTGAGGCAGGGTCTCTCACTGAACCTACAGCTCACATATCAGCTAGATTGGCTGGCCGGTGAGCACCCAGCATCCAGTCTGCAGCAGATCCATCCAGTGAGCCACCCCCCCCCCCCCCGCATTCTCATTCTGACCCCAGGTATGGAGTGACAGTCTCGGACCACTATACTCGGCATTTACACAGACGCTGGGAACCAAAGTCGGGTTCTCATACAACAAGCACTTTACCCCCTGCGCCAGTCTCCCTGTCCCTCCCCTCTGAGTTTTTTTTAAAGTCCAAGAAATAATTAAAGAATTAAGAAAGAAATATGCATTAGCTTGAGAAAGATACATATAAAATATGTTGTGGCAGCCACACATCCATATAGAATATGTCTACATATGTACATATGTGTCTTGAAGCCATGATTAGGGGCTTTGGGAAGGGTCAGAGGTCAAGAGAATCTTGAAAACCCAATGCTCGACATGGGCAATACTGAGGAATTGTGCAGGAATGATGGGAGTCATTCGAGGAGGATAAGGGGGTTCTCTTATGTACAAATATAGAGGAACTGATTCTAGAAGCAAGCAAAGACGCACGTGTGTACAGTGGGAGAGAAAAACAGCAGGCTAAGAGTGTGGAAGGCGGAGGGGTAGAGCATGTTCTGTGGGGAACTTCCCAATGGTCTTACTTTTCGTCTCCGTCGATGAGGCGGCAGTAGGTCTCGATCTCCTTCTCCAGGTGGGCCTTGATGTCCATCAGCTGCTCGTGTTCCAGCTTCTGGCCCTCGGTCTCGGTCCTGACCTGGTGCAGCTGCTCCTCCAGGGCGCTGATCTGAGCCTGGATATGAGCCAGCTGAGAGCAGTAGTTGCCTTCGGTCTCCGCCAGGGAGCACTCCAGAGAGTGTTTCTGAGACATCAAAGATCATAGCAAGGGATGAAACCACCAGAGAACCTAGCCCTCAGTTTCTTAGCATCTGCGGGACCCCCCCCCCCCCCGGCAAGTAGGGGCCGGTCACAATAAGACAGTGGAGCCTGGCATTAACCATGTGGTGAACAGGCACTGGATGGCCTGGCATGGGATAAATGATTGCCCCGCCAAGATTGTATTTTAACATTTACTTAGGTGTGTGAGTGTGTGTGTATGTGTGTGTGTGTGTGTGTGTAGTAGGGGGCAGGCATGTGTCACAACAAATGTGTGGCCGTCAGAGGATAACCTGCAGGGATTGGTTCTTTCCTTCTACCATCTGTGTCCCTGGGAACTAACTCTGAGTCTTGGCAGCAGGTACCCTTACCCACTGAGCCATCTTATCAGATCCCTGTACGGTATTTGACAGTTAATATTTTGATAACAATTTCTGTTAAGACCGACATGTATATAAAAGCACTTTAGGGAGGACGGAACAGTAAGAAATCCGCAAGGGATGATTTGTATTTTAAAATTGTTGTTTTGGGGTTGTCTGTTATTTCGAAGTCTTACTCTTTAATGCCCTGTTCTCATCCTATTCCCAGGCCTGCTGGGCTCTTGTTTCCTTTTCTGATCCATTCTGGATTTTCTGCCAGTCACCAAGCCCTCTTTTGAAGGAAGTTAAGACTGAATGAATCCTTTAACAGGGTGGGCTCTGCAGGCCAGCGTTCACAACACGCAGGTCATGATGTCCACACCACTCCTATGAGAATCCTACTTCCTCTTGCTTTCCACAGACTGTAGTTTGTCCTGCCACATGATCCCTGCTGCAATTACGATAATTTCCCCCTTCGGCTTATCATATGTAGATATTCGCCTGGGTAGTGATTACTTCTGGTATCACTCATCAGAATGTCCATCACCTCTGCCGCTCTCTCATTTTCCTTCCTCTCGTGTGGCGTGACTGCGGCTCTTACGTCACAGGAAATAAGGTCTCTGTGATAAGGAGATGCAAGGCTCTGCCTAGCATTTTTGAAGGCAGTTTGGCTCGGTGTTTAGGTCATAAATGCATTTTACCTTGAAATACTTTCTTTTTATCTTTCCATATGTATATGTATGTATGTTTGTGTGTGCATGTGTGTATGTGTGCGTGTGGTGGCCAGAGGACACTCTTGGGTGTCAAGTTCTTCAAGTGGTATCTACTTATTTATTTAATCATTTTTAAAGGCGGCCTATGGCTCACTGATGCAGTTAGAAGGGCTGGTCAGTGAGCTCCAGGAATCTTCTTGTCTCTACATCCCAGCACAGAGATTACGAACTTATGCCTCCCTGCTTGGCTTTTTTGCATAAATTCTGAAGATCAAACTCACAGCCTTGTGTTTGCCTAGCAGGTGCTTTACCAACTGAACTATCTCCTAGCTCGTCATCCTACTTCTTTATCGCAATAGTAGCAAGATAATTTTAAGGATGATTTTGTGTTTTGCCAAATATATGATGTACTGATTCACTCCTAAGATAACAAAGAAGGAGTTAGGTAGTAAGATATTCATCATAGCATCAATCTAATGAGCTCAGACCCTTAGGATACAGATGGACACTGGCTGTTGGATGTGGAGAGAGGTTGCTGGGCTCTCCAGGGGAAGAGTGACCAGAATGGTGATGGAGAAGAAGAGGTGAGAAAGACACCAGGGAGAGGGGTACCCACCATCCAGAACCTTAAAGCCTCACTTTCCTGCCTTGGGCACTCCTTTATAAGATGGCTAATACCCTGGGAAGTAGGAGGGGGCAAGAGCTCTCTTAACTGCCTTCACTGAGAAGGCTGGGTGCTGATGAGAGAGAACCAGATGAACTTGGAAGTTTGCCTAACACAGGAAACAAACATACGGATGTTTATATAGATAACTTCCAACCTATAATTGACTTGGCGTTTCACCTGTGGGAAACTGACCTTGCAATTTATTTTGACCAAAGAATCTCAAGTGTGGAAGCTAAGTTACCAGTATTACTCTGCAATTTGCTTATACTGCAGTTAAATGGAGTGTGTGTGTGTGTGTGTGTGTGTGTGTGTGTGTGCTATTTCCTGACCCAGAATTACTTCCAGAATAGTTGATCTGAGCCTTGACTCTAAGTGCTTCGTGATTTTGTTGTTTCTATGAGAAAATGATTATAATGGGTGGGCTGACCCTAGACTCTGAGCCCTGATGTCATTGCTGATGTGTGAAAATGCTTCTGATTCTGGTGAAGGAATTTGAGAATTTGTTTCCCACCCTGTTTTTCAGAAACACAGGGAGAATTCACCCCTGCTGCGGGACAAGATCGTGCAGGGTTCTGATGGTTTCAGAGAGGCGAGTCTGCACAAGGAAGGCCTAAAGAGCCAGCTGTGCTGAGGGTGAGGGGAAGAGGGGCATACTGGGTAAGTTGGGGCTCAGCTCGTGGTAAGAACAGATCTGTCTCAATACTGCTTAGTGAGAGAACACTGCATCTGTGTTTTTAAGGTTGCTAAATCAAAAATTTTTCTAGTGTACTGAGCCTTGGTTTCCTCGGCGACAGGCTCGCTGTTCTCAGTTGCTTAGTAGTTGTTTCATTTTGTCTATATGACACCCCATTGTCCTCAGGGATTTACAAGACCTCTTGTGAAGATGGGGAACCCATGGACCACATGCTCTCCACAGTTCTCAGAGTCAAGCCTTTTGGATACCGCCCAAGCATAGTCCTGACCGAAAGCAGGGTTTTGAACTGGGTTGTTTCCATGGTAACCATTGAAGTCTTCCGGATGATGTTCCTCACCCCCCATGTGCCTAAGAGGCTGAGTACCAGGCTCTGTGGGGTGTTTGCTGTGGGACAAGGACTTTTCTATGTAGAGTGAGAGGATCAAGAGTGCCCATGTTTGAGTTGCTGGGAACCTTTCTTAAAAAAAATATTTTATGTGTATGGGTGTTTTGCCTGCACATACGTGCACCCCATGGATGCTACATCTGCAGAGGAGAGGATAGGGTATCCGATGCCTCGAGGCTGGAGTTACAGTCAGTTGTTAGCTGCACTATGGATGCCCGGGACTGAATTTGGGTCCCCTGGAAGAGTGGTAGAGCCATCTCTCCAGGCCCGTGGATCCTCTCTTAATACACTTTTCTCAGTGTTAGGAGATGTTGGTGTGACCCATCCTGGCCTGTGTGGCCAGATAATGTTGGTTCTGTCCCTTACTTTTTTTTTTTTTTTTTTTTAAAAACAGGAACAACACTACCCAGCATGCTCTGGGGGCTGAATGAACAATGCTCAGGGTGGAACCGGGCACCAGACTGGTTATTTTAACTAAACGAACCCTGGGCGCCATCCAGGAAGGAAATCGTCTGAGTGTCAAGAAGTCTGTGAGGAAGACAGCGCCTCTCTTTCTGTCTCCTGAGATGCTTTCCCTCCTGTCTTTCCTTTCTTGGTAAGCATTTGTTATAGGAGAGAAAAGAAGGGCTTCTCATAGGTTTTGGGGAATCAGGAGGCGCAGGCGGCCTGGTGTCAGCACCTACCGTTGCTGAGAGTGACTGCAGCTCAATTTCCAGAGTCTGCAGGGAGCGCTTCAGTTCCGTCAGCTCCGACCTGGCTGAGGTGACTGCGTCCATGTCATTGGAGATCTGCTGTTGCAGCGTAGCACTCTGGAAGGCAGATTACACAGGGTCACACCGAGTCTGGCTTGCTAGGGTGGAAGAGAGCAGCGGGTCTGGCTCCCCTCACCTTTTCTTGGAACCCTGCCTCGGCGTCCCTGCGGTTCTGCTCAGCCAGGGCCTCGTACTCGGCTCGCATGTTGTTCAGCAGGACGGTGAGATCCACGCCCGGGGCTGCGTTCATCTCCACGTTCACATTGCCTCCTGCTGCGCACTGCAGGACCTTCATTTCCTGGAGCGAAGTGCAAGTGACTGTCCTTATGCCACCCGAGGTTTTAGAAGTCCCAGAGTTTCCAGAGGAATGTGTAATTTGTGGGTCCTATCTAATCTGTGTTCACACCAGTCATCCATCTTTCCATCATCCTTCCTTCCATATCCCATCCATCATCTCTCCTCCCTCCCTCCCTCCCTCCCTCCCTCCCTCCCTCCCTCCCTCCTTCCCTCCCTCCTTCCCCTTCCCTCCCACCCATCCTTGTTTTTATGAGACAGGGTCTTACTCTGTAGCTTAGTCTAAACTGAAACTTGCTCTGTAGACCAGGCTGGGCCTTGAATTTGGGGAGCATCTTGCCTCAGCCTCCCAACTGCTGGGATTATAAAGTTGAACCACCAGCCCGGTGGTGGTGGTGCCCACCTTTAATCCCAGAATTTGGGATGCAGAGACAGGCAGATCTCGGTGAGTTCAAGGCCAGTCTGGTCTACATAGCAAGTTCCAGGGCAGTCAAGTCTAAACTGAAAAACCCTGTCTCAAAAACCGAACAAACAGAAAAGTTGAACCACCACACCGAACCCAACCACACACACACACACACACACACACACACACACACACACCACACCACACGTTGCCCCTAAAAAGCTGCTACTAACTTATTTCTGTACTTTGAAGTTTTCTATGTAAGATTCCATATAAAGGAAAATCCTTGTTGCTGTGGAGTTTCAAAATCAAACCGCTTGCAGTTAGCGTACACCCACCAGGGAGAGTGCAGGAAATGCCCAGGGTGCCCCACTGTGAGCAGCTTTCCCCCCACCTTCAGTGCAGTCAAAGCTGCTGTGACTTTAGGGGGGGACCTGGATCCCAGGCCCTTCTCTTGTGTTTGCCGTCTCTTCTCTTCCTTCTCTGGTTTTCATGTTTGGGGGGTCATTCTCCCGCCAACACTCCCCAGTGGCCTTACTCTTTCAGTGCTGTGCTGTGTGTGACTTCTCTCTTTCTAACTCCCTTCCTCTAACGTTCTCGTGGGAGGCAAGCAGATTTCATGTGTGGCTTCCCTGAGCACGGATTAGTGCTGGGATCGCAGCGACTTCATTCCCTCTCGAGAGTTTTCACGGGCAGAGCTGGGATGGGACTTAGTGAGGCTTCTCCTACCTCTTCGTGGTTCTTCTTGAGATAGGTCATCTCCTCACTCAGGGATTCATACTGCAGCTCTTGGTCCGTCCTGCAGAGGGTCAGCTCGTCGAGGACACGGCGCAATCCGTTGATGTCCGCCTCTACATTTTGGTGAAGGGTGAGTTCATTTTCATACCTGGGTGGGGAGAATTTAAATACAGTGGAAAGTAGCTCTTCAGGAACTCAACCCGATGTAACGGGAAATCTAAAACCAAATCAGGAATCTAAATCTTATAAAAAGCCACAGAAAAAGCCTTGTGTGGTAGCCCATGTCTGTAATCCAAGAACTCAGGAGGTTGAGACAGGAAGATTGTGAGTTCTAGACCAGTGTGGGCTACACAGTGAAACTCTGTCATAAACCAAAACAGCTGGACACAGAGCAGGACCGTTCCCCCTGGTTCTGTGCAGGATGAGCAACTCCCCAGTCACACAGATCCCAGTGCCTAGCACAGTTTCGTGAAAGCACCATTTTTGTAATTTTACCTAAGCTGACAATTTTATGGATTGAACAATGGCCACAGAACATTCCTTGGTGCTTGGCATTCCTTTAGGCAGGCATGGAGATATGTGGGCAGTTTATTTCATGGATGTAATGAATATGTTACATTTTGACTCAAGTTGACTGTCGTTTTGTGACAGAAATCCTTTGATGCCTTTACTCTTTTGGGTTGTAATTTATTTTACTTGAGATGAAAACGAAATTGTTTAACAACACAAACAGACAGGAACTTCGTTTGGGGGCCATGGCTGCCATCTGTCACTTACTTTAGTCTGAAGTCGTCAGCAGCCAGTCTGGCATTATCAATCTGCAGAATTATATTAGCATTAGCAGCCGTGGAAGAGATAATCTGGAAGAAATTAAATGGGCATTAACAGAAATAACTTTGCTTTTGTTATTTATTATTTAAAAAATAATTAAGTCTTTGCATTAATTTTAAACTTATACAATTATCAAAATATTTAGAATTTAATTAAAAAAATAGCTATGTTTTAAATTTATTCTCATATAATTGTCTTATTTTTAAAACAGAATAATTTATTATATATAAATGTATTTCAAAATACAGTGGAATTAACATTTTAGGTACACTGAAATTCATGAATCAAGGTTCCTAATTTTGAGTAATTGTTTAATTAAAATTCAGTACAAATTAAAGGACAGTCATTACTCATTTTCCTTTGTGATTCTATATAGTTTTCTGGGAGTTATTAAGTTTTAAAAATTTGACTAATTCCAAGTCTGTGATTTTACCTTGCTTTTAAGGTCCTCGATGGTCAGATGATACTGGCTGTAGTCGTTATCGAGTCCACGGCAAGATCCGGGTCCGTATTTCTCATGCCAGTTCTTGATCCGTCTCTCTAGCTCAGTGTTTGCCTCCTCCAGAGCCTTCACGTTATCCAGGTAAGAGGCCAAGCGGTTGTTAAGATTCTGCATGGTGACCTTCTCGTTCCCTGAGAGGAGACCCCCTTCGTTTCCAGTGAAGCCCACACCAGCAGCATTCCCCAGGGCACCAGCGGCATGGCTCCCACCGGGGCCACCGCTCAGTGTCCCTCCTAAGGCCCAAGAAAATCCACTCCCAGCAGCCGAACTGGCCCCCGCACTGCCGCCTGCAAATCCTGCGCCTCCGCTGGGTGGCCTGAGGGATCCTGACTGTAGGCCAACGTGCCTGGATCCGCCAGAAAACCGGAGAGACATGGTGCCAGGGCAAACGTTCCCCTTGTCTGTGGGCAGCCGTGACTTCAAAGGAGAACAAAGCATCACCAGCCTGTGGGTTCTTGGGGCTTTTATATACAGATATGGGGGTTGTCTCCAGTTGAGTGGTGTCTGCCGAGAGAGAAACGGCATCATTTAGATTAGCATGAAATGATGTATAATTGGGCGATTTAAGAAATAATTAATGCCTAACGTCCCCCGGTGTTGCTTCAGGATATATGTTATCGTACATAAAGTACGGCTTGGTTCTATATTAAGTTCATTATTTTGACTTTTAATTTTGCGTGAGTAACCTTCTCTTTCATCTAGAGACCCCATGAACAGCCTGTCATTACCTGGCAAAGGGGCCAAAAGAGCGTTGAAGGCTGAGATAGGGCCCTGTCTGCCTGGCTTGCCACACAGGTGCACGAAGGATTATTAGATACAGAAACAGGTATTTTAATCCCATGAGAACAAAAAAAAACCGTGTCATTTACATAAATACATCCCTGGTAATTTCCCCTTCTTTCCATAGCTGTAACACCTATGTCTTGTGTTATGTCTTGGCCAATGACACAGTATATGACCATTCATGGCTACTATGTCTAGTGTGCTATGTTAGACCCAGAAATGGAAGATGTGGAGTTAAATAAATGTAGAAACGAAAAGATATTTTTATAGTCTTTAGGGGATTGTTAGTGCCAGCAGGGGCTGGGTCTTGTTTAGCTTTGTGTGCTGGACCCAAGGGTTTGGGATGAATCTTAAGTAAAAAGCAGAGAGAAATAGCAAGTTGATTCTGAGAGTAGAGGAAGTGGTCCTACCCGCAGGGAGGAACCCTGTCATTGGTGACCCCGTACCAAGTGGTCAGCCCTGAAATCATGTACATGCAAGCCCCACTGAGCAGACACGGCCGGTTGTATTTTATGTATGTGTGCATATGTCTGTAACAATAACAGTTAAAGAAGAGGAGGCCACGAACTTGAGAGGGAGTGGGGGTGAGGGGTTGGGGGAGTGGGGAGAGTTGGAGGGAAGGAAGAAAGGGAGTGGAAGGAAATGATGCCATTATATTGTAATTAAAAAGTGGCAAAAGAACCAAGTCAAAATGAGTTGATGAGGCAGACTGAAGGGTTGAAGGATGGTCCTGATGAGGAAGGTGAAGATGGTAGAGAAGGCGGCATGTGGAGTAGGGAGAAACTGAGAGGAAGTCATGATTGATTGAGAGCAAAGGAAGAACTGGGATTTTTTTTTTTCTCCTGACGGGCTCTTACTATGGACCAGGTTTGGAATTTGCTGTGTAGCTCAGGTTCGCCCTTAATTAGCCTTCCTCCCACCTCAGCTGGCCAAATACTGCAAAGCCAAGTGCACAGTGGCTGGGGCTGCCTCTGGGAACTGATTTCAGATGCTGGGGGTCATAATGTGAACTGAGAGAGGGCTGTGGTGGGAACACCAAGATTAATCTTGGACTGGTTGAATTTGAGAAGTTGCTGGGATATCTCAGTTAAAAATGGCTGCTGACAGGAAAGAGCATCAGTGTTTAGAGTAAACTCGCGGCTCTGGGCAAATGCCTAGCCAGCAGGGTGTAAATAAATGGGTTTTTTATTTCAGTCAACATTCTACTGTGTATTTGGAAGTAATTCTGTACGGGAGCAGACAGAATGATGTAGGTTTGAGGGAATCTAAAGATAGGAGCAAGAAGGACAGTGCTCAGGAAATCCACGGGGCCCTAGAGAAGAAGACTGGGTGACTAACGACATAATCACATAGAAAGAAGAAATGGTGTCAGAGGGACGGGTAGGACGAGGAAAGCATTTGAGTCACTGGCTGTCTTTATATCATGGAGGAGGCTAGAGTGACCGTGATGTGGACAGAGTCGAGAGATGGCTGGTTAAAGCTGCTTTGTTAATCTGTTTTCTGTTGCCTTGACGAGACACCTGAAGCTGACTATATACATTTTATAAAAAAAAAAGAGGTCAATTTCACTGACCGTTTTGGAAGCTAAGAGTCCAGGACAGGGCAACACCATCTTTTCAGTTTCTGGTGAGGGTCCCTCTGTCCCATCACAGCGTGGTTGAGGTGTAGGAAGGGAAACAGCCATGTGAAGAAGGATAAGTACTTGTGGGTGGCCTGGCTTTAAAACAACCCTTTCTGGAGAACACTCCTCCATTGCTGGTGGGAGGGCAAACTTGTACAGTTACTTAGAAATCAGTATGGCGGTTTCTCAGAAAATTGGGAATCCATCTACCTCAAGACCACTCTCGGGCATATACCCAAAGGATGGCCACTCATACCACAAGGACATTTGCTCAGCTGTGTTCATAGCATTATTCATAATAGCAAGAATCTGAATACAACCTGGATGCCTCTCAATCGAAAAATTGATAAAGAAAATGTGGTACATTTAGACAATGGAGTACTACTCAGTGGTAAAAAAATGATGACATTTTGAAATTTGCATGCAAATGGACGCAGCAATAACAACAACAACAACAACAACAACAACAACAACAACAAACCATCCTGAGTGTGGTAACCCAGACCCAGAAAGACAAGCATGCTATGTACTCATTCATAAGTGGATATTAGACGTGAAGTGAAGGATAACCAGACTATAGTCCATGACCCCAGAGAAGCTGGGGAACAAGGAGAACACTAAGAGCCATATATATGGAGCCCTCTGGGAAGGGGAAATAGACAAGATCTGCTAAGAAAATTGGGAGCATGGGGGGTAGGGAGAAGGGAGGGCAGAATGGGGAGAGGGGAGAAACGGAGGGAGGAGGAGAGCATGAGGGAACAGATGGTCGAGATGGGGGAAAGAAAGGGAGAGCAAGGAAAGAGATATTTTTATTGAGGGAGCCATTATGGGGCTAAGTGAGAAACCTGGCACCAGAGGAATTCCCAGGAATCCACAAGGATGACCCCAGCTAAGACTCTAAGCAATAGAGGAGAAGGTGCCTGAACTGGCCTTGCCCTGTAGTCAGACTGATGACTACCTTAATTGTCATCATAGAACCTTCGTCCAGCAACTGATGGAAGCAGATACAGAGATCCACGGCTAAGCACTGGGCTGAGCTTCTGGAGACCAGTCTAAGAGAGGAAGGAGCAATAAGACGAGCAAAGGGGTCAAGACCATGATGCAGATACCCTCAGAAAGAGCTGACCTGAGCTAGTGGGAGCTCACTGAACCTGCATAGGACCGAAGTAGACCCTTTGTATGTGAGTGACAGTTGTGTGGACTGGGCAGTCTGTGGGGCCACTGGCAGTGGGACCAGGGTTCTTCCTTAGTGCTCGAATTGGCTTTTTGAAGCCCATTCTTTTTGGAGGGATAACTTGCTCAGACTAAATGTAGTGGGGAGGGCCTTGGTGCTGCCTCAAAGCGATGTGCTAGATTTTGTTGACTCCCCATGGGAAGCCTTACCCTCCCTGAGGAGTGAATGGGGCATGGGGTGGGGGAAAGTGGAGGGAGCAGGAGGAGGGGACAGAGTGGGACCTGGGATAGGTATGTAAAGTGTGAAAAGATTGGCATTAATTAATTAAAAAATGGCTCTTTCTCAAGAGCTGGCTGGGTCCCACGAGCAAAACTACACAAATCCTCTTTGAGGCAGGGTTCCTAATGAACAGTGAACTGACCATCTTCCATTGAGTCCAACCACCGAGAGGTCCAAATCCCTCAAAACCACCACCCCGGTGACCAAGTCTCCAGCACATAAGCTTTAGGAGACTTACACAAACCACATTCAAACTCCAGCAATTGGAGAGTGGAGACCAATGTTCAGAAGTTTAAAGCAGGCAGAAGCACAGATGTCGTCCAAATCCAGAGACCAGCCTTGGGGACTGGATACGATATCATTGGAACGAGAAGTCAGGAGGATATTAGGGCCCTAAGTTGTAGGAGGGAGGCTGCTTGTTCATCCTGGCTTCCTGGCTAGCTTAGATGGAGTTAAAAAAATAGATAGATAGTTATAGTTTTCCTTAGTTAAAATAAAAGATAAAGTAAATAAAATATTATAACTAATTCTTTCTTGATACCTGTTATATGTAATTTTACCTTCCTTTTTATTTAAACAGAAAAGGGGAGGTGATGTGGGAGTCCCCTCTGTGTGTTGCTTGTATTGGTTAATGAATAAAGAAACTGCCTTGGCCTGATAGGGCGGAACTTAGGTAGGCAGAGAAGACAGAACTGAATTCTGGGAGGAGGAAAGCAGAGCAGAGAGACACTGTGGACCCGCCTGAGAAAGACACTGAGAATTTTACCCGGTAAGCCACGGCCACGTGGCGATACACAGGTTAATAAAAATGAGTTAAATTAATATAAGAGCCAATAAGAAAATAGAGCTAATGGTCCAGGCAGTAATTTAATTAATACAGTTTCTGTGGGGTTATTTCAGGGTTAAGCTAGCCGGTGGGATGAACAAGTGGCTACACTTGGCTACTGCCTCCTACACTAAGTCATCAAATACTAGACCAGAGACTCCTGGACATGAAATGTCTTGTGATGCCTGGAGGTGGGAGGTTAAGAATGAGGGGCTCAGGCCGGGCGGTGGTGGGGCACACCTTTAATCCCATCACTCGGGAGGCAGAGACAGGCGGATCTCTGAGGTCAGCCTTGTCTACATAATGAGTTCTATGACAGACTCCAAAACTACAGAGAAAACCTGTCTCAAAAAACAAAACAAAAAAGACATAGATTCTCCTTTAAATCTTTCTTTTCCTTTTTTTATCCAGAGAGACTTGCAGAAAAAATTCAAATAAATCGTCAAAATGTGGTTTAAAAGTTCCCGTCTCCTCTGTTTAGGTACCCGAGGGTGTGCGGAACATCGTGCTTGGCAAGGGCAACACTGCAATACATGGCAGCTGTTATCACTGGTGGTGGTGCTGTGTGTGTGTGCGTGTGTGCGAGGGTGTGAGAGTGTGCAAGTCTGTGAGTGTGCGTGTGTCCGTGTGTGCAAGTGTGTGTGAGAGTGTTTGAGTCTGTGAGTGTGCATGTGTGCGAGGGTGTGAGAGTGTGCAAGTCTGTGAGTGTGCAGGTGTCCGTGTGTGCGAGTGTGTGTGAGTCTGTGAGTGTGCGTGTGTCCGTGTGTGCAAGTGTGTGTGAGAGTCTGTGAGTGTGCGTGTGTCCCTGTGTGCGAGTGTGCGTGTGTGTGTGTGTGCGTGTGTGCGAGGGTGTGAGAGTGTGCAAGTCTGTGAGTGTGCATGTGTCCGTGTGTGCAAGTGTGTGTGAGTGTGTGAGTCTGTGAGTGTGCGTGTGTCCGTGTGTGCAAGTGTGTGTGAGAGTCTGAGTGTGCGTGTGTGCGTGTGTGCGAGGGTGTAAGAGTGTGCAAGTCTGTGAGTGTGCCTGTGTCCGTGTGTGCAAGTGTGTGTGAGAGTGTGTGAGTCTGTGAGTGTGCGTGTGTCCGTGTGTGTGTGTGAGTGTGTGTGTGTGTGTGTGTGTGTGTGTGAAGGGCTGAAGAAGTGAGGTTGAAACTGAAGGAGATATTCGCAAACAGCCTTCCCTGAGGCAGTGGCTCAGAAGGGTGAGACGAAGAGGATTGAACAGAGGGACTGTGGGGACTTTGCTTCAGGTTCAGGTTCAGGTGAAGAAGGTGGTATGGAACTGTGTCATCTCTAGGTTAGTCAGAGATGTCGCCAAGATAAGCCTGGTGCCGTGGTGAGCTGGTGCTGCAGCCAACATTGGCATGATCTTTAAATGCACGACCTGAGCAAAGCTGCAGGATATTTTTAAAGTTATGAAGAGCCCTAGGATAGCTCTTAATTCAGTTCCTTATCAGCAGGGTAGGCAAATAAGACCCAGAATGCCAAGCATTTTACTCAGGATTAGCAGGCACATGCCAAGGGAAATGTTGTTCATTGAAAGTGACCTGAGAGTCTCACACTGAGATCTACTTATTCTTTGAGAATCTGATAAATGAATGCAATGCCATTTTGATCACACTCATGCCCCTCCTCATCTCCTCCCGGACCTGCACCCACACATCCTCTTCCCAACCAGAGGGTCCAGTTGCCAGTGCTCATATCACAATGTTGTGGGGCATGGACAAGCTAGCAGGGGGCCACACCCTTGAAGAAAAATGACTTGAGGACACCGTTTCCCTTCTGAATAATTACTCTTTATGCACGCTGATTTGCATACTGACTTTGCATATTCTCACCCACAGTCTAAGATGTTTGTGCACTGTGAAGTCACAATGCACTTTCCTTGTTCTCTTTATTGAGGTGTTGAAATGGAAACACCACGGTAGCACATTAGCATATATTAAGAATTTAAAGTATCTCCGGTGCTTGATTATTCCATAAATGGCTTCCTTATTATTACTATTAGTTGCTGCTAATTATTTCTTAAAATAATTATCATTAAAATTGAGCAAC
Organism: Microtus oregoni; assembly: GCF_018167655.1. Classification (NCBI taxonomy): domain Eukaryota; kingdom Metazoa; phylum Chordata; class Mammalia; order Rodentia; family Cricetidae; genus Microtus; species Microtus oregoni. The sequence goes on from NW_024544600.1 coordinate 1,824,120, forward strand.
AAGCAGACAACTAATTGGTATAATATGGCTGCATTTTTATATGTAAATAAAATATTTCTAAGAGAACATTTCACGGCAAAGTACGGGAGAAAACAACAATGCATTTAACACAAGTAGATTTCAAATGTCATCATATTAAAGGTATGTAATATGTCAGTTTAATTTAGTCATTTCACAAATATGCCAATTCCAAGACATTATATTATGTAAAATAAATATGTGTAAACATTATTTCTCAATTAATAATACAAATGGTACACACACAAATAAAAGCCTCTTAAGAAGTGTGTATTTGAATAAATGTTAGATTTCCACGTTGGTGGCCACCCTTGCCCCTGCCCACTATTTCCACCAGGGGGCAGTGCTGGTCTTCAAATGGATGTCGCTTCTCGGGCACCTGTAGGGCAGTCTTGGCCTTCATAAAACCAGATTGCTTTGTATTGACGGTGCGCTGTATAGATTCCAAAGGAGTTTCTTGTACACCATCTCAAGGACGCTGGAAATCAAAGTTAGAAAGGGAAAGATCCTTTTGTGTAGCCTAGTTTTTTTTTAAATTAATTATTATTATTATTATTATTATTATTTGGTTATTGTTTTCTCCTACTTGACCAAAACTAATTTCGTCTGAGAAGAGGCATCCTAAATTGAGAAAATGCCTCCATCAGATTAGCCTCTAGGCAAGCCTGTGGGGGCATTTTCTTTATTTACGATTGATGTGGGAGGGCCCAGCCCACTGTGGGTGGTGCTACCCTTGGACAGGTCTGAGTCTGAGCTTGAGAGCCAGCCGGTAAGCTGCACTCTTCCACGGTTTGGACTTCATTTCTGGTTCCTGCCCTGTTTGAGTTCCTGCCTTGGCTTCTTTCACTGATGGACCGTGGTTGGGAGGTATATGATGAAATAAACGCTTTCTTCCTTCAAGTTGCTTTTGGTCACAGTGTTTTTCTTACAGTAGTCCTGGGTTTGGATGCTCATAGCATCTGCAACTCCAGTTCCAGTGTATAAAACGCCCTCTTCTGGTCGATACAGGTACTGCAAGAGTGAGGCAAAACACCCATACACACAACATAAAACTAAATAAGCCTTAAAATAAGAAATATTTAGCAAACACCTATTATATACCAGGCCCTATGCTAGAAGCAGGTACTACAGAAAGAAAAACAGATACATTCTCAATTCCTAAGGACTTTTTTTTGGGGGGGGGTGATGAGTTTGTCCTAAGTAAATAATTATAAAATAGAAATTGTGTTAAAAGTTAGAGAAAGAAACAATCTACAACTACTGAAGAAGACTTAGTTTCAGCTGGGGTACTCTTAAAGAAATGACATTAAGGAAATACAAGAAAGATGAAAAATTTTCTAGATAGGGATATGAAGAGACATTCTTAGGCATTCTTAGAATATAATTATGAATAAAATATTTATATTTAACCCTAGGAGATGTTAGTTATTAGTTAGCTTATTATTAGTTATTAGTCAATCAATAGGATAAATTACCGGAGACTGGATTCTTTCTAATGAAAGGATTAGTTTTAGCTAATAGTTCTGTAGGTTCAAGACCAGAGCATTGTCCTCTGCTTTCGTAAGGATCCCATGAAGATGGCGTCATGAAGGGAGTGTCAGAAAAGGGAGATGTCAGGACCACTCTCTTTAAAAAAATAATTTATTTAACTTTACTTTATGTGCATTGGTGTGAAGGTTTCAGATCCCCAGGAACTGAAGTAACAGACAGCCAAGATTTGCCATATGCGTTCTGGGAATTGAACTCAGGTCCTCTGGAAGAGCAGCCAGTGCTCTTCACCGCTGAGCGGTCTCTCCGGGTCACTCCTCCACAGCAGTACTCTCAGACTGCTAACCCAGGTCTCCTGAGCACTCCATCGGTTCCGTCCAAGAGTGGTGTCCACAGGATCTAATCAACTCCCAGTAGGAGTCCCACTACTTCTGATCACTGCCTTCCCAGTGATCAACTTTCCAACACGTGCACCTTTGGGGAGCACACTCAAACCACAACCAAACCATTGCTGAAAGGAAGAGTGTGGTGCCTTCCAGGAACTGGAGGACGTATGGATGGTGGTGTGCCAGGAGGCGCCTGAGAAAAGGGTGTATTGGGCTGGGGGCGGGGGGGGGGGGGGACTTGAAATTTGATTCTGAGCGTGAAAGGTAACCACTGGGAAATTTAAGCAGGGAGCTTGTTTGTTTTTGTTGTTGTTGTTTTGTTGCTGATGTGTGGAGAGTGACTGGTGACGGAATGAGAATCAGTGTGAGAAATCAGTAGAAAGGTAGCCACAGTAATTTGGGGGAGACGTTAGGGTACCCAAGTCAGGGCTGAGCTAGATGGCATTGTGATAACTGTGAAGACGGTTTAAACAGCACCTGGCAGTGACTAGCTGTGGTAAGGGTAGGGGTAAGTGGAAGAGAGAGAAACCAAGAATTATTCTTGCAGTAGGAAATAGAATGGACCCTCATCGAAGTCCCCACTGTAATTGTCAGGGGTTATGAATATATTCCCTTACACCATGAGATGGGCTCTCCAGATCTGTTTGAATTAAGGATAACCAATCATGATTCCGAGGGAGTTTTCTTAGAGCAGCCATAGCGTGGAGCTTGGGCGCTGTGCGTTTTAAACACATCCCTGGCTGGTCTAGATTCCACATTCTTTCTAATTAGCTGTGTCCTGCCATCCCCAGGATCGGTCCAAGAGAGTCAGGTTTTCTAAAGACCTTCTCCGAGATGCCATTTGGAGTGCCTTGGTACCTTGTCCATGATCTTTGGTCCCTAATGGTCACATCTTCCGTGGTATATATGACAGGAAGTGACTAAGTCGCAATATTTTTTTTTCTTTTTACTTTCAAGATCTAGCATGTGTGTGAGATACTTTGCAGAGCTGTGCTTGCTGAATGCGTGGATGCTTCTTAGCCACTGAATTAAATTCTTGGGCACTCTAAGCTCTCTTCTGGGTAGGTTAAGTCTGGAAGAAATTCAGAACAAATGACTAGCTGAGGTGCCTATTACCATATCCAAGTGGACACTCCCAGCACTGCAAGTACCTGTTAGGGAGTCCTGGCTCACCCAACACTTCTCATCCCTGCCCCAGCCTAAATCTCTCCAGCCTGTGAGCTTCGCTTCCCTCTCTCCAGCTGCTCTTTCCTATGTAACTCAGCCAGTTTGGTCATACACTCTCTTGGTCGTTTTTGGCTTTTGGTCTCTTTGTTTGTGTGCTTCTCCTGGTTCTCTCCCCTCCCCAGTCCCCTTTCTTGCTCCTATTTCTTCTATTCTTCTCTCACTCTTCCCCTTTCTCTTTCTTCTTATGGTCCTGTCTACTCTGCTGGCTGTGCCCAGTCTGGACTCTTCCAGATGTCTCTGGCCGTGTTTTCCCCATACCTACAAGGAAAACCTTCTCGACCACACCTAGGAGCAGTCATGTACCCTTTTTCATTCAGCAGGCTCCTGGGATTGGTTGTGAAAAGATTGTTTCTGCTGTCTCTGTCCTCCATCTTCTTTATGCTGGGAGGGTTCTCTGCACTAACGCTTACAGAGTTTCTTACCTCCTTAATGGGGCTGGTCACCTCACCCTTTACCTTTCCAGTGCCAGAGGAACAAGGAGACCAAGGGTCCAGGGCTTTGGTTGTTTGGCATTGGATGGTTTTCTCCACATTCACATTTGGTCTCATCCTCCCTAAGTCTGGTCTCATCCCTCGAGCTTCTCCAGTTATCTGCTAGGACGGGGGCTGTTGTTACTAGAGGAATGGGAAGGACTGAAGGCCGAGAGCTAACCAAGCTTCTAACACATGGAAGGCACTGGGTACTTTTTGCCTTTTTGGCTCAACTGAATCATTTCCATTTTGTTTATGAAGTGTTTAAAACAAACATATACTAATTGTACAAAAGGGCTGGTCTCGTTTTTATTGTCACACAGTGGCAGTGAATATTTTTTGATTCTTAGTCCCCAGCATTTCTGGCTTCATTTTGGGAGGTACTACATTCACTTATTTGGATATGACTCACTAATTTTGTTGCTCAACAAGTACTTACTGGGCTTTAACAATTGGTGTTGAAAACCGTGCTAGGGTGGGGTTTACAGTGATACATAACACAGACCCAGTCCTCTCCTCATTAGTATTATAATCTAGATTTACACTGGGATACAATTTAGTAACCCAAAGGTGTCTCCAAGTACATAGACTGAGAAAGTGTCTCTTATAGAGACTCTTGGTGTGAAAAGAAAGCCTGGCTCTCAATGTCTGAGGAGGGGCACTTCCCATTAGGGCACATTCTAAAGTGTGTTATATACCAGGGGAGGGGTTATTTAGTAGAGTCCCACTGAAATAGCAAAGGATCAGGACTCAGATCTTGAGAAACACTGGCATTCAAGCCCAGAAAGATGCTGAAGTTGCTACTCAATGGGCATGGGCAACCCAGAAGCCACACCGTGACTTTCCCCTTCAGCACTTCCAAGTCGAGTATCAAGTAATGTCAGTTGGTATAAGATTCCCGGTGTGAGAGGGACCTTTGCAGCGCCCCATAGCAAGTCGGGCCCAAAGCGCTGCTGGTGACAAAGTAGGCCACATGCAGAGAGCTTGAGTATGAAGTTTTATTAAAAGGGAAAGACGGACAGAGAGACAGAGAGAGAAGGGAGAGAGAGAGAGAGAGAGAGAGAGAGAAAAGGAGAAGAGAGGGGAGAGGAGAGGTCTGAGAGGGCTTGCTAAGGAGGGAGAGAGATCAGCAGTGGGCGGAGCTTGTCTCTTAAAGGGGCCTTTGCACTGCATACAGTGGAACTGCTTGCCTTAAGCCAAGGGGTGACTGTGCCCAAGGGGCAGGGCCAAGGTGTGCCTGGATAAAAACATTCCTCACTTTTTTTGTTTTTGTTAAAAAGATGAGGAGTTTGGCAAGGCAGGTTAAGGGGATGAGGGCATCAAGTTTTCAAGACTGCTTCCTACTGATTTGGGACGGGGAGAGGGGAGGCTGAGACAGCTGGGGTGCTGCCTCGTCCTGGGGTAGCCGGTTGCTTCACTGTTGCCCAGGCTCTGTGGAACTGTCCGGTATCTCTTGGACCTGGCGAGGTGTTGGCAGAGCAGAGGACAAGGCTAAGTTTAGGATTTTTTTTTTTTTTTTAAGGTGCTGGCTATTGAAGGGGAGGGTGTCAGGACCAGGGAAAGGTGGGAGACTTGGCCTGCTTAGGGCCCGGTAATTGAGGGAGGAGTGCACCTGACCTGTTCAAGGTGAACCCTCCAAGTTGGCTCCCTGTAATTTACAAGAATAAAACTACATGCACAAGCTCTTTCTCTCTACATGGCATACTTTGTTGCCCACTGCGGTTTGGACCCGACTGGGATGCCGCAAAGGTCCCTCTTGCACCGAATTTTACAGTTGGTATCTTAGGGTTACTATTGCTATGATGAAACACCATGACCAAAAACAACTTGAGAAGAAGGTTTATTTGGCTTAGGCTTCCTCTGTTCTTCATTGAAGGAAATCAAGGTAGGAACCAGGAGGCAGGAGCTGATGCAGAGGCCATGGAGGAGTGCTGCTTATTGACTTGCTCCTCACGTCTTGCTCAACTTGTTTTCTTATGGAACCCAGGGCCACTAGCCCAGGGTGGCCCCACCAGCCCAGGGTGGCTCCACCAACACTGGGTTGGGCCATTCTCCATCAGTCATTAATTTAAAAAATGTGTACAGGTCTGCCTATAATCTAAACTTTAGGGTGGCAGTTTTTCAGTTGACATTTCCCTCCTCTCAGATGACTCTAGCTTGTGTCAAGTTGACACAAAACTAGCCAGCATGGTTGTGGTCTAATTAGTTGAGAGATACAATTCAGTGTCCACTGCAAGGACAAGGTCTTTTGTATCGTTTACAAAAGAATTGGGGAGAGCAGGAGACTTAAAGATGTCTGTTTGGACACACTGGCATCACCTGGCACACAAAATAACTTCATTGGCTGTATAGCAATTTTGATTGTGTATCTTTAGAAGGTGTACCTTTGGGGGAAAGATGAACTTTTTCACCCACATTACTCATATTTGTCTGAGCACACTCACACAATTAAATAAAAATTCTGACAAATTTAGATCATTTGCATCAGTAAGAAAGTTTATTGAAATTCATTAGTATATGAGAAATTCATTAGTAAATGAGAAAGTTGTCTTTTTTTTTTCCTCCATAAAAGGACACTTTCTGATAAATGAAAAGAAGAAACACAGAAACCACAAAACACCTTTTAAACCCTTTCAAGGAGCAAACCTATTTCCATAGACCATTAAGACAGAAGTGTTTTCTTGGACATTTTCCCACACATCTGTGCAGTGGCCTGTGCAAAGAGACTCTTCTTTATGCAGCTTAATAGAAGTGTTTCTTGGTTTCTGATTCAATCATAGACGAAAGGACTCTACCATCAGGTGTCACCTCCTCAATAATCGTCTTGATCACTCTGGTTTTGTTAGTATCTGTGAATAGAAAAAAATTAGAATTTAGGGGAAACGATTTGTAGAGATCCTAACAAGCTAACAAGCTTAGATTACAAAAGATAATGCATATCTTTTCCGAGTTGTTCTAAAAAAAAATTCCACGCTGCAGAAAGCATTTTTTTTTCCAAAATTGACGTCGTCTATTAAAAACACAAATGAAAATCTAAATGGAGATTTTCATTGTTTTAAAGTCAGCTCTTGAGTTGAAAGAGCAACAAACCATTGGAGAAAGTTAGAACTAATTCAGATTACCCCAGCTAGTTTCTGCTGACCTTGGTCCTTTAGATGATTGGTCGCCACCGGACCCGGAAGAAGAAGACTTGAATCCTCCGCTTCCGCTCTGGCCGCCGCTGGAACTTCCGCCGCCGTAGCTACCACCGGAACTGCCTCCGTGGCTGCCGCCGCCGCTGGAACTTCCGCCGCCGTAACTTCCGCCGTGGCTGCCGCCGCCACCGGAGCTGCCGCCGCCGTAACTTCCGCCGTGGCTGCCGCCGCCGCTGGAACTTCCGCCGCCGTAACTTCCGCCGTGGCTGCCGCCGCCGCGCCCGCCGCCGTAGGATCCGCCTCCGGAACTAGAGGGGGGGGGTAAGGGTCAGATGCGGTCGCTTCTAGCATGGAAGCGTCAGGTTGCGCTCCAGACTCGTTTTGAGAAAATACCATCCAGTCAAGCTTGTCTGTTAATACTCAAACACTTGTCCATCCATAGATGTTCATACACAGCCCTGATTCCTGAAGACATCACTGTCCCCTTCCCGCCTCCTTTGCCCCGCCCGCTGGCGTTTCCTTGGGTTTGGGCAGGCTTGGCTATGGGGAATTCTGAACGAGAGCAATCGGACTTCGCAGGTTTCCGTTATACCTTCCCTCTCCTTCGAGCAGGCTGCGGTAGGTTTGGATCTCGTTCTCCAGTCTGGTCTTAATGTCCAGGAGTTGTTGGTACTCGGAGTTCTGGCACTCAGTCTCAGCCCGAATCTGCTGCAGCTGTTCCTCCAGGGCGGAGATCTGGCCTTGGATCTGGGAGAGCTGCACGCAGTAGCGACCTTCTGTTTCTGCCAGGGAGGCTTCCAGCGATTGTTTCTGAGAAGAAGGTTTTAGTAAGTGCAGTGAAACATGGAAATTCTTCAGCAAGACGTCGCCAAGAAGGGAAGTGGCTAGGGCTTGTGCTTAAAGGCAGCCCTGCAGTTTGAGCACGATGCTAACAGTTCTCTCCCACCCCACAACGCTGTGATTTCCGTTCCACTTTCTTGCCCCCCCCGCCCCCCCCCCCCCCTTATTTTTAGCATGAAACATTGCAGGGTAAAATGAAAGCCATTTTACAAGATTTAGCATACCAGGGCCAGTTGGGACTGCAGCTCGATCTCGAGACCCTGCACAGTGCGCCTCAATTCAGTAATTTCACTCTTATGGCTGGACATTTGTTCAATGTTGCTGTCAATTTCTGTGGTGAGTTCCTTGCTCTAAAAGATTAAAAACGGGAAGCGATGAGAACATCCAGGCATGATCACAAGATCTCCAGGAGCTTTGCCGAGATGGGCAATTACTTACCTTCTCATTGAACCAGGCTTCTACATCCTTGCGATTCTTTTCTGCAAGCTGTTCGTATTGGCTTCTCATGTTGTCCAGCATTTGAGTCAGGTCAACTCCTGGGGCCGCATTCATTTCCACGTTCACGTCACCAGTGGTCACGTTTTGAAGGTCTCTCATTTCCTGTTTGAGGAATAGTTAGATTTAATGAGTGCGCCATGACCAAGATGACCCCCCCCCCCTTTTAAGAGAGAAATGTAATTTCATGTCACCTCTTCGTGGTTCTTCTTCAGGTAGGCCAGCTCTTCAGTCACACTCTCAATCTGCATCTCCAGGTCGGCCTTGCTGAGGGTCAGCTCATCCAGCACCCTGCGGAGGCCGTTGATGTCGGCTTCCACGCTCTGGCGCAGGGCTACTTCATTCTCATATCTGAAACAAGCAGGATACAAACCCTGGATATACAGATCAATGGAGGAATACCTGGACGAAGACTGACCATAAATACAGATTTGATTTCATATCCCGGCATCATTTGCAATACACTAATTCATGTAGGAATGGCAATAGTTTGATACAAAGAGTTAACTGTTACTCTTTCAGACACATCTTCCTTTAAAAGTTACCCCAAAGATATTACAGTCAAAACTTCAACAGCTCAGAGCTGTTGTGCTCTGGATGAGTTCAGGAAAATATAAATGCTACTGTGGGCCTCCAAAGTCGTTGTTGGAAACACCTTCTTTCTTTGTACCACATCCACTCAGCTTACTTCAGCCTGAAGTCGTCAGCTGCCAGCCTGGCATTGTCGATCTGCAGCAGGACATTGGCATTTTCAGTAGTCAGGGTGAGGATCTGGAGGGAGAGACAAGAGATGGGTTGATGACTTTTAGGTTAGCATAGGCATTTTGCATTTTTATATAGTTCTCTTCCAGAATTTTGAAGGGAGGTTAGGTTAAGCATGGAATAGGACAAACTTGCCCGTACAATATTTTTTCAGTACTTATATAGCCATGATTTCTTTCTGAACACTGGCTGGGACTATATAGGTATATTCCTGCAATGAGGACTCTTTATTATACAGTTTATGATTTTCTTGTATTGCCGCCAACTTTTGAGCGACTCACATCTGTATTTGTTTAATTTGTTGTAAATATTTCTAAGTGCATCTACCTTGAATCTCCAGATGTGGTTAACAGACTCCCTAGAGACAGGGAGTATATCATTTCTCTATTAGAAAGTTGGGTCTCCTGCAAATGTTGGTGCTGAGTATGGCTTACTTGTTATCAGCCTTAATGATTGAGATCTATCTATCTATCCCCATTTAAAATTCTTTTAGTTCCTGCATTTGTACATGATCTATCATATTTTTACTGTGAACTCATTATGTTTGTTAAAACCTAAAAGGTTCTCAGTCATCTGTCCTCCTAGAAGACAGGCAACACACATGCTGGATGAAGAAGACATGCCCTGCCTTCATAAATATCTTTGATGAGACTTGGTTCCACTAGACATGGAAAAACAAACAGGCACAGTGATCAGCCGTGCTATGCTTAACTTAGATTCACCTGTCCACATTACATGGGTAGACATGATTTGAAGCTGGGATTTTAAATGCCCCTTACCTGGTTCTTAAGGTCTTCAATGGTTTGGTAGTATTTGCTGTAGTCCCGGGGCTCACGCTGGCTTGAGTTGCCGTGTTTTTCATACCATTCTTTGATTTTACCTTCCAGCTCATAGTTTGACTCTTCCAGAGCCCGGACCTTGTCCATGTAGGAAGCCAGACGGTCATTCAGGTTCTGCATGGTCACTTTTTCATTTCCGGAGAGAAGGCCGCCACCATCTCCTCCGTATCCACCACCAAAGCCTCCTCCGTAGCCGCCTCCGCCGAAGTTGCCGCCACCGAAGCTGCCTCCACCATAGCTGCCTCCACCAAAGCTGCCACCCCCGAAGCTGCCACCTCCATAGCCCCCACCAAAGCTGCCTCCTCCATAGCCCCCACCAAAGCTGCCTCCTCCCAGACCTCCATAGCCACCTGATGAGCCCCCAAAGCAACCTCCCCCAGAGCTCCCACGGCTAAAGGAGCCACCGCTGAACCCCCCTGAGCTAAACCCTCCACCATGGGAGCTTTTGCTGCTGGAAATTCTGAGGGATGATCCTCCACCACCTCCTCCTCCTCCACTGCGGGAGGAAGAGTACTGCTTGCTGGAGCTGTAACGAACAGACATGGTGATGTAGGGTAGCCCAGGGAGTGCCTGCTACCAAGGACAGGGACAAGCCTTTATATACTGAGAGGGCGTGGCTCACAGGTCCTCGGGTTTGCTTGCTTGGACAGTTTTCTTTTTGTCGGCTTAGCATCTTTGGCTGATGATTGCATAAATTAATATGCAGTAATAACCAATACCTTTTCAATGCGTTTGTATCTGCCCTGAGTACGACAGGAGACTTGCTGTGTTGAAACTGAAAATGGGTGGAGTTCAGATGAATCCATTTTACCTTTGAGGACCATTGAGTAACATTTTTTCTAATGCTAACTTAGGCTGTATTCAGTATTTGCTAACTATGAAAAATAAAAGAAATCTGGTTACAAAGTATGGTTGAAATACGAATTTTCAGATTGACATTATAAACAGCTTTAGGAATTGCAGTAAGTAGCGAGTGTGCTGGAATCAGTGCTGTCATAAGGGTCAGGAAACTGAACAGCAAAAATAGAATATGTACAATATTAGTGTTCAAAGTTACCACATTTAAGAAGCACAATGTAGGAAATATATATAAAATGTCTTACATATGCACATTTATAGACATAATATGTATTATACACACAGCACACATATACAATCTCTTATGTAGATGATTATTTTTTTATTTGGTGAATTAAAGTATATTCATTTTTTCCTAAGAAACTGTACACAAGGAACGATTAAGGAATCTTCAAATGTAATGATGCAACTATTTTAAATATAAAATCTTGAAGCTATTTTGGGTTATTTGATACTTCTAAACTCATGGTTAAGGTCGTGTGAAGACCACCGTGCAGAAACCCTAAGCCCCAGAAGTGAGAATCTCGCCTGCAGTGTGTTATCTCTGACCGGTTCCAGAGGGAGAATTTGGGTCTGTCTGACTGCAAGTATAAGGTTTTTTGTAACAGTGTGAACGCAGGCTATAGAATGGCACTACTTTGAGACTTGTAATACAGACTCGCACCTCTACTCCCAAACTAGATTTTCCTTCTTAATAAACAAGCCAAACACAGTTCCTTGGATACCCCATGCACAGATTTCAGGGGGACGGCACCAGTGAAGTATTTAATTGTCTCTTTACAAGACTAAAATTGCTTCGTGTCTACCCATAGGCTATGATATTGCTCTTGTTAAAATATATTACACATGCGTTTATATGTGTAGAGCCACACGGGTTTTAGAATTACGTGATGCTTTTTGAGCCAGGACGATTTATAAATCTCTAGAGTCACCCACTGGCACAGGGTCAGCAGCTACTGTTGATCTTGTGTCAGGAGGATGAAGCCGAGGAAGGCGGCGGTTTTCCTGTCGATGGCTGCTGACATACGGCCGTCTTGGCTTTGCCATCTACTATCCCACCGTATGTATCCTTCCTCTGCTGTGGTGAATTTGGTGTTAGGTTCCAGTTCTCACCCCGTGCTTCTCCCCACGGGGAAAAAGCAAAACCAAAAGGAGATGGAAGCAGGAAAATACCTAAAGCACGGGGACTTGGCACGATTCCATTAGTAATTGCTGCTTCCAATGAAATTTGTAGCTGCTCATCCCACGGAGCGAGAGCTACAGAAATAGTTTCTGCAGGGAAAGGGGACGTGGCCCAGGGCATTCACCAAGAGTAGCTTGTTAGGCTGCAGGTTACTACCAACAGATTGCAGCTCCCCTGGCTTGTCAGTACTTGCAAGTAGGGCAGCAACCGAATGAAACAGAAAGCCCTAAGCATGGGAATTGATTCCTGCGAAGATAATGTACAGTAAATGGAGGCCGTGACAAATCGGGGGAAAAGAGGACTCTGGCAGGTTCAGAGAGGGGAAGCCTGGGTATTGAAACTTATGGAAAAAGCAAAGAGCTTTTATTCTACTGATAACCACCACAGATTTGGAGTTTTGATTTTCCTAGTTTTGCTTTAGTGTTAGCTTTAATTTTTTGTGCCAGTGACAAGCATCAAGCCCCCAACCTAACCTAAGGCTGGCTGATTGATTGGCATGGAGAGAGCCACGCTTCTGCGGGACAAACCTTTGACTTTATTGCACTTACTGGTCGAGTCTTGGGCACGAGCGAGATCACAGAGGTGCCGTGTGATAATTCCACAGCAAAGCTACATGAAGATGTGTGATTCTAGCCCTGCCATCACTCGCATGTGATTGCCGTAGCCCACCTCACAATCGCTTTGTTCTTAATGTTGGCTACGTTTCTGTGTAAGGCCCGTGGATGAGATACAGTTCCTGTCCCCAAAGATCTCTCTAGTCATTGAAGTCTAATGAAGGGAGATGCTAAATGCTGCCACTTAAGTGCTACCTGATCGGTAAAGGAGTGTGGGCTCGGGGAGGAGCCCTCATTTCCCTAGCATGCCAGGTGTTCAGATGGTTTTCTTTCACTCCCCCCTTCTCTCAGAAGGATATTATTTGCCTATGTTTATAGCTGGAGACCACTAAACCTTAGAAATTTATGGAGTTATCCCAGAGGAGTGCAGCTCGTTGTGCTAGGGTCTGGTTTTGAATTGAAGACAGCGGCAGGGATGCTGGTCCCCATGCCATTAAACTGATGCCGGATTGTTGAGGCCACTCTGCTGAATTTCACGGTACAGGAGGAGCTGAGCTGAGTCCTGTGAAGGATGGGTTAGAGCATGCAGTGTGGGCAGCAGCAGAGAGAGTACCATTCTGGAAAGTGAGGACTGACAGACCAATCAGGTGGAGACTCGAAGTGGACCAGTTTGGCTGGAACATATCGTCCGTATTCATATTCATTAATTTATTCATGTCTTCAACAGGTTTAGTGGAGCACCTGCAATATGACCTGGTTTACATAGGTGACCAAGATCTAATTCCTGCTCTTCAAGGGGTCTAAAGTGCCCCTGGAGAGGCAAACATACCCACAGATCAAGGAGAGCAATAGAACAACCTAGGTTACGTTTGAAGATCAGGACAGAACGCTAAGGGAGTGCACCGTAGGATTCCAAGAGTCGTGTGACAGAGTCATAGAGCTGAGTAATTATGACAAGCTATTGATAAGGTCCATGCCTGATCACTGGGAAACTTGTAAAATTCAATAATCTTCAATCTGCAGATCATCTTCCATCACCACCGCCCCTATGTCTTTGTAGTGCGATGGAAACTGCCTGGTGGCAGTTTGGAGGATAGTGTAGATTCAGTGGGTAAGCTCTAGAGTCAGACTGCGTGGGTTAGAAGCCAGGTTCGCTGTTAACTCTGTAGCCTGTTTCCTAGCTCTAAAGTAGGAATAACAATTTTGCTTACTCTGGAGTTACCTTAGGAGCCTAATGAGTGCATAAGTATCAAGCATTAGGACAGCAGGTGGCAGGCATAGAAAAAGAGTTTGACAATATTTTTTGCTTTTGTCACTGATTTCTGTTTCTTACAACCTAACCCACTTAGGACTGCAAAGTCTGAAAGAATGGGGGATGGGGGACAGCTTGGTTGCAAACATGCTCGTATTTGCTGAGTCAGTGTCTCAGAATCTGTGTGAAGAAGCCTAGCATGAGGATCCCGCCAGGGCTAGGAGACAGACGAGAGGATCCCTGAGGCTGGCCCGCCAGTCGAGTTTATTGGTAAACTCCATGTTCAGTGCGAAACCCTATCACAACGATAAGTTGGACAGTGAGAAAGACGCCTGGTTTTCCTTTGATCTTCACAGGCTTGACCATACACATACATGTACACATGAACACACACGCACGCACACACACACACACACACACACACACACACACACACACACTGAAAGAATGAAAGGAGAGGGTTAAAGGGTGAAAATGGCCAGAGAGGAGGAGCAGAGGGGAAAGAGTTTCCATCTTGTTACTTGATGACGAACTTGCCATCCGTTTTTTTGTGCTGATGCTTGTTTTCATTTGTTTTTTTTTAAACCCACTTTATTCATTTTCCTCCCACCCAACAACTGATGAATTTTATCACGTCTTGCTGCCAATGCTGTAAACTTGGCTTTCAAATATTTCCCCAGGATGATTTCACCAGCATCTGCGGCCTTTCTCTTCCTTGGCTCCTCACTGTGGCAACTGAGATCTAGTCTGTCCACTGCGGCATGATTGATGCTCTGGGAGCAGGGTTGTCATCGCCTCAGCTGCATGCTCAAGCTTCTGTGATGTCTTTTCTATAGCCTGGTTCTCCCCTGTCCAGCCAGCCCTGTTCCCCCTGCGGTGAGGGTGGCAGGGTGGCAGGAGAGCCACGTTCTCATAAAGTAATTACGTGGCCTTGGGCAAGACACTCAGCTTTTCTGTGTTTCAAGTTACTATTCCATAAAATATGGAGCCTAATGAAACTTAATATTAAAATACAAGCAATATATAACTCAACGGAAACACTTAGCATTTCCTAAAATAATACTTAATCACAAGCAGGCCTTCTTTTCACTTTCAGCCGAAACGCTGTGTGTCGTTCCATCTCGAGGCCCTTGCTTGTTGCTCTCGGCTTGGAGCAGAATTCATTCTTTTCTGTGGATGGCTTACACCATTCAAATGTCACACCTCAGCTCCAGACTGCGGCTGAGATGCCATCTCATTCATGAGAGTTTTTTCGCTGTTCGGCCATTCGTGGCTATCTCTCTCAGTTCTTATGTTACATTGGTTTCGTGATACTGCATGCAGGCCTCCTCATTATGTTTCTAGAGAATATTGGCCATTTGGCTTCTTTAGATTCTTGGCCCACCTCATAGAGACTCACTGTTCTCTGAGGGGTTTTCAGTGCCTCCCCCCACTTTCTTTGCTTTTGTTCTCCAAGCATTTGTCCTGGACATGTTGACACTCTTGCAGGTTGGAAACGGAAAGGCTAGTCAAAAGTTGATTTTTCTTGGTATAAAGTTCTGACGCTCGTAGGTGCGAAAATGTTCTGTAAGCATAAGAACTCCAGGATTCGACATGACATTCCCAGGGTGCCTTTGGGTGACGTGTATCCGAGAAGAGTAGGCCTTGAACCTGCGTCTTCCTTCTTCAGTCAAGTCATTTGGTTGATCTGCTGAGACTGTCTTGATACCAGTAAACCACTGAGTAGTTGTGTTATGAAATCTGGATTTAGGGCACTCCCTGGCTGGCTTTCTTTTACCCTGGTGAGGATGTAGTAAAGGGGGATTAAATGTAGATTAAATAAATTAAATTTAGCCTTTACAGTTCTCTTGTGCGTTACAGGATTTTTCTTTGGGTCAAGCTGACACGGTTCTGTGACAGACAGCTGCCGGCTATGGATAAGCTGCCTTTGGAGGGGGAAACAGCGACACAGAACAGAAAGCAGAAGTGTAGTGTCCCCTTTGGTTTTCATAAGAAAATAGAAAAGTTGGAAGAACCAAATAAACCAACCTGCACAAACTCCAATCGTAAAAGACGGCAGATGAACGTATCAAAATTTAGCAGCTATTTTTCACTCTGATAAATCTACAGAATTCTTTTAGGAAAGTTTTTTGTTGTTCGTCCATGTTGGTAATTTAAGGAATGGATGGATGTAAGCTATAATATTACCGAGCATAACCTCTCTCTCCCTTACTTATGAAGTTTTTGCAAATCTAGAGAGAGCAGTGAGATTTCGTTTTAGAGATGTGATGTAGAGATTAAACTACACAGTAATAATTCACTTCTCTATCTATTTTGATTAAGTACATAAAGTATAAGTCAAAGGGAAATCATATGGAGTAAAATTAATCTCTTAATGTTATTATTTAGAAAATTCTTAGATGACTGACTTAAAAACAGATGAGTAATTTCATAACAAATGTAGCTCTTTCTCTGAGTCACGTATTTTCCCAAGCAGGCAAGAATGCAGGGGACTAGACTTAAATAATTATTTAAATGTAATGCAGTCGTATGAAGGAAATTGACCATGACTGTTCTGGCTCTACAGGCTTGGAGACTGATCACATCACAAGATTATTAATTCTTGGACTAAGCCCACTTAAGAAGTATGCGGATCCTATTTGGAAACCAGCCTGAATTTCTGAGTCCTGGGTCCTGTGCTAAGCTCCTTATCTGCACTTTCGTTTTATTAAATCCCATTGGCAACTCTACAAAGTTTGCTGGCAAGACCTCCGAAAAGGGCTTTGCTGGAATTTCAGCACATTTATTTTCTGAGCAACTCATCAAACCCCCTTGCGATGATTTAAAACTGTGTTTTCCAGCATTGTGGCTTAGAAAATTAATGAGTACACAGGGATTTTATCTTAGTTTTTCAAAGTATACATGTTTCCTTTACTATTCCTACTAGAAAAAATGGTGCTGTGGTGGAAAAAAAACAATGATTTGGAGAGAAAAGGAAGGAATGGGTGAGTGATGCTGTCCGGAGGTCAGATTTCTAGGAGCCTCGGCCCTTCCCGCACTTCCTGAGGGCCTCTTCTGTTTGGGTTTCTGGAGGTTCTCAAGTCTTTGTCAGGATTGTGCTCAGCCCCAATGCAGTCATTAAATCAATGCAATTAGCCACCGTGCATAATGGCAGTGTTAATCCTTTTATACCGCTGGTTTTTCCAGAAGCTTCTAGCTCCCATTATGGAGCTTAAGCCTTTTCTTCGAGTTTTAACTCCTAAGTCTTGGGGAATACAGTGCAATACTGGTGCAAACCCGACTTAACCTGCTAGCAAACGAGACCGTGGAGTGCACCTGATGCCTTGGAATTCCTCAGCTTGTATAAATTTATTTTGGCTAAAAGGTGGGGCTAAGTAGAATTTTCTAGTTTTTTAAATTTTTTTTAAAATGGTAATGTTTTTCCTTTGACAAATTCATACATGTATATAGTAGCTTCCGATCACTCTTATCCCCAGCCCTCTGTTATCTCCCCCCATCCCTTCCCCACATCCACGTCCTTTTGCTTTGTCTTGTGACTAGCTGAGTTTAATTAGGGCTGTCCCTGTGCTATTGGTTTGGAACTATTCCTCGGAGCCTGGCGAGCTCAAGGGGACTCCGGCTCTTCCAGACTGTTGGTAGCCCAGTAGGTCCAGGGTAAGGGGCTGAGCCCCGCAGGCCCCTCCCTTCCCCACGACTGACTGTTGATATAGCTGGTTTTGGGCAGCTGCTCTGTGTTCCTGTTTGTGAAGACTGTGTCGTGCCCAGAGGATGCCTCTTCACAGCGATTCTTCCAGATATTTGGCTTTCACCCCCCACCCTCTTCTTCCATGGTGTCCCCTGAGCCTCGGGGGTTGGTGGTGGTATACATACATGTCTTATTTAGGACTGAGAACTCAACCACTGCTTATTCTCCGAACTTTGAACAGCCATGAATCTTGGCATTCACTGCAGTTCACTGGAAATAGAGGAGTTTTCTGGATTAGATAAATAAGTAGATATTTACAGAGTTATACAAGACGTTGGATTTTTTTTTTTTATTACAAATGAAGACCCTACAGCTTGTAATGTGGGCTGTTGTCACAGTCTGTCACACGGAGACCATCAAGCGTAAGAACAGTTCTGCTCTAGGCCCCGGGCTGGATCCCCAGCGCTGGTGGTGGCGGGGCTGGGTTTCAGACAAGCAACAGCTTTCGTCGCGGAAGCCTACTCTGCTGGACAGCGGCGGGTCTTTAAGTACACTTTCTCCTGCAACCCACTTAACCTGGAAGTCAGGAACTGTTAGTCTCTGCTCACAGGGGAGGAGACGGGAGCTCGTGAGGATGGCACAAGTGATGAGTTAGTGGTCTGGCTGGAATGGACGCCAAGCCCGTGGCTAGATCCCATCGTCCTAAACCCGACCTTTCATCGCCAGACCCTGCATTAAACTCTGTGCTGTCAAAGTCTTTCCCGGAAATGCAAATTGCTGTGGCAAAGATGGAACCTATTTTATCGTCACAGGCTGTTTTAGGAGAGGATAACATTTGCTACCTATAACTGAACTGAGTGGAGTTTTTAAGGCAAGCGGGTTTGAAGACTATGCCTTTGGCCGAGCTGGTATTTGAAGGGCAGTTTATGGGGCTCTTCTGGGTCCTGGTCATGTGTGTTTGTCATGCATGCTTCTTCACCACTGTGCCCACATCTTCCTGGCCCACATCTGTGCACACAGTGGTTCTAGGTATCCAGGCGTACTGCGAGCTAACATCTAAGCGTACTTCAAGCTGGACCAAGTTGCCTTTGGACAAACAGTGAAGCTATGCTTGGTCTTTGGCATCTTCACCCTGGTCTTCCTTCTTCCTTTTCCTGGTGAACCTCTCTGTACCTCATCAGGCGCTTGGGCTTTCTGGTGCTTTAGCTTCTCCTTTGTCTAAAGGGACGTGGAACTGCTCACTGGCACTGATTAAACCCGGCCTACTTGCCGTATGCAGTTCAGAACGCCAGCCTCCGCCTCGCAAGCTCGTCTCATTTAATTGTGAAACGAAAGACTGTTCCTTGAGCTGAGAAGCAGCGGGGAGATGTTGGGCAGAAGTTTGCTGAAATCACACTCTGCCTACTTTAAAGGCCAGCCTGGAGCAAAAGTGTGATTCCATTCTTCAAGAACGCATATGGGTGGACTGGGGAGATGCCTCCGTCTGAACAGTGCTTGCCAAGGCTCAGCTTACGTCAGGTCTTTGAGAGAGATGCTGAGCATTGGAAGGTATAGTCAGGACATTTGTCTTTTCAGCACTGGTGCATGCATTTCTGCAGAAGAGAAACATGCATGCACCGGAAAAGCCTGTCAACAAAGCCGCTAATATTGTTCCTTGAGAACTACACAAATGGGAGGAGAGAAACCAGCAGCCAGCATGAAGGCATACTAGCATAATGTAAGAGGTAGTGAGCGCCCACTCCCCAAGACGGCTGACCTTTCACCTTTCTCCATCTCACTTCCTGCTCCAGGAAGACCACTGCACCCTCTTGTCTTATGCATGATGCTTGCTCAGTTTGGATCTCGCTGGGGAACAGAAGAGGGAAGAGCGAAGGTTATAAGAACACATTCTCCTGGTCTCCTCTGAGCCTTGGCTATATCCTATTACTGAAAGCTGAATCCTGGGGGTGTGAGAGCCGGCTCTCCATAAGTGCTTGTCACACAAGCGTGAGGACCTGAGTTGGATCCCCAGAACCATGAAAAAAAACCCAAAATCTGAGTTGGTGGCACGCCTTTGTAAGTCCAGTGCAGAGGAGGTACAGGGAGATCCTTGGGACCCCGGGCCAGCTAGCCTAACCTGATTTGCTAGCTCTATGCTAATGAGAGATGCAGTCTCACAAAGAAAAACACCTCCCGCTGGGAAAAAAAGACCAAAGGGTAGATGGCCCCTGAGGACCAGCAATCACAACACCCAAGGTTGTCTTGTGGCCTGTTCCCATGATACACACACACACACACACACACACACACACACACACTTATGCACGCACGCACACACACACCCCCCTTCTCAAGAAGGCCATCTCTATGGGACGTTCTCTCTACTGGAGATCGTAATGCCCATGGTAGCTCCACTATACCATATCTACACTTTGTAAATAGCTCTTTAATTTTTAACCCCTTCTTGGACACCCTCCATGTCTGTATTTCTAGTTGGTTTGAAAAGGACTCGAACCAGTACTGAAGTGTAGCCACACCACTATGGCCACAGGTGTGTGTGTGTGTGACCGGGCAAGAGGGTGCAGAGTTCCTCCATCTTGTCCATTTCATCGTTAAGTAGAAGTTGCTCTTCTTGATGGAGAATCCCATGAAAAACTACCCAACTCTACTCTAGGATCCAAAGATCAGGATGGCCTAGCTAACTCAGCATTTGTTAAAACTGCCTGTCTGTGCAGAACCCTCTCCGGTGGGCTAACGGGTCATCTTAGCTTCTATTAAAACTGTTTCAACTGCTTACTCCTAGAAACCCCCCTGCAGCTGCCATGAGAGATGTCTCAATGAGGTCTCTACCCTTGAACAACCCCCTCCGTGTTCTGGTCCCAGCAGGCTGGAACAAAGACATTCAATTGGTTGTCCACTATGTTTGAGTGGTCATCTCTGGTGAGCTCCCTTTAACATAGGAAAAGAAAATCTGAAAGGTTTGGGGACTTCAGGGGAACACTGGGATGGCTTGTCCTTCTGGAAAAGAGGTTTATTAGAAGGGCTGTCAACACTGCATGAAGACAGACACCATCAATAGTCGAATGGCACAGCAAGGGCTCCAGGTGGAGTTACGGGGTTCTAGGTGGAGTGGGAGTCTCTTCTTGGAGGTCTTAGAGGAAGCAGGAGGTTGCATTCTGCATGGTTGATGGGTAGTTCACAGTACTTCTTATGCCAGACTGTCTCTGCTTCCCTTTGGCAGGGCATGGGTAGGGGGAGGGGAGTTCTTGCATTCTCAGGAAAGAAGGAAGGAATCATATTCAAGTGTGACTTAGAGGATATGGGGGATGTGAGTAGGAGGGATACATTTAGCCCCTAGCTCCAAACCTCATACATAGCGCATCAACAAAACAACAATGAGTTTCCTGTTGCCAAGGGACTGGAGCGGACAGGACCAAGTCTTTCTGCAGACTAGCAAAGTCTAGATTGGCTATGGTGAGATATGCTGGCTTCCGTTCTTGGTGTTGGTGGTAGCACATCTTCACCGCTTGGCTCGAGTTTCTCGAAGGTGTGCTTGCACGGCAGAAACAGCCCTGGATGCATGGCGTGTTTGTTCTTTGGAAGCCGGGCCTCCTTCCTTCCCTCGAAAAGCCAGCTCTCTGGTGCAGTTGAGGTGGGAGGTAAGAACGTCTCAGATGGGAAAGAAAGGGTTGAGATGGCATCGCCTCTGTGACTGACATCTTGGGACTGTGGAAACCAGCTCACCCTCCTTTCTGCACCTCCTTACCAGATGAAAGGAGAGATAATGGGGGCAGGGGGTGGAAACCACCGTGAGGTTCCAGGAGTTAAGTAAGAGAGGACAATGAGCTCTTCCCCGGCAGAGCCAAGCCCCAGTGTAGAGGCGGGGCTGCACGAGTGTGAGAGAGGGTGTTCCCTGCTCCGCGGAGGGAAGGAGCCAGCAGCAACCTGTTTCCATCATTGATTTTAGATATTTGCTTTGCTGACTCCTTCTTTCTACAGAGCTCCCCCCTCCCCCCCGCCCCTCCATCAGCAGTTAATCCTGTGTTCTGAGGTCGACACCCCAGGGCCACATCCCAGTTTAGTTTGTCCTGGCTGGTCAGCTTCCACTTCCCTGTAGAGGATGCCGTGAGAATAGGTATTAGGTGGATTATCATCTGGCTGGTCTCATTTAGGCTAAGGTGTGATTTACTGATGGGAGAGGGGTAGGAACGCAGAGGTTGTCAACCAAGCTGTTTAGATGATCTTACTGAAGCTGTTTAGATTATCACTGAAGCTGTTTAGATGAAAAAAAAAATCTACCTTTGATCTGAGTGGAATTTGGGGCACTGTGGGGGCGAAAACTTGAGAGATTTTTCTGTATTGTTTCGATTATTAATACAACTTGGCCATAAGGTTTGCTGTAACAAGAAAGGTAAGGAAAACCCTTTGTCGTCTCCAGTCCCTTGTCCCGCAGGACAAGGACAGGAGTCGGTTCTGACGTCCTTAGTTTTGAATAGTAGTTATTCCCTGTTCTCTACCTGTGCCATGTTAGACACATTACTTGGCTCCGTTGATGCAAAGGTGAGAGAGACACAGGCATTGTCTTGACCCTTAAGGAAACTAGCTCTTCCGGGGCGGGGGGAGTTCGGGGAACGAGACCCAGAGAGATGCCAGCTGGACAAGAGTTTTCTAACACAGATTTGTTTGAATATGTGAACTGCAGGCAAATGGAAACTAGTTTCTGTAGGACTTGAGGAGAAGCCACAGAGCTGCACCTTCAGTATGAGTGGGAGGTCATTGCCTAAAACAACACCCTAGACAAAGAGGCCTCCGTGTGAAGAGGCGTTGGAAACACACAGGATGAAAACCTGAAAACTTGGGCTTGGCATAAAGATAACGTGCATGAGCGCGCCAAGAGATAAGCCTGAAAATTGCTTGGGGCCACGTTGGGAAGTTCCTTTAAGGAATTTGGATTTGATTCCAGAGTCTTGGAGTGGACGAATGAGAGCCGTCAAACAGGAAATCATAGGAAAAAAAATAGCCATCAAATGAACACAGTCTTAACATTTACAGCCTAAGTTTGGGTAGAAGGATTTTAGGGGAACTGAGGTAGAAAGACAAAGAAGGATTTTCAAGGTTTTGAGGTGGGAAAAAGACAACGAGACACCAAGAAGGTAGCAGTGGTATGGGAAGGAAGGAAAGATAAGGACTAAGTGGTGGCATTTGATTGTGGCTGGGTACAAGTGGATGGTTGGGGAGTCTAAGAATCCAGAAGTTTCTAGCTTTGGGCTCAAAGAGTATCATTAATTGATATGAGTAGCAAGAGATGGGCAGGCCTTGTAGGAAAGACAGTGGATTTGGGATAGGAAGATTGGCGATGGGGCTCCCAATGAACACCCAAGTCGAGCTATCCCATGGCAGTGTGTGTCTTGGGATTCAGGAAAGTTTGTGTGACTGCGCTTGGAAGTCACTGGCAAAGGGACAGCATGGATTGTGCAAGATAAGAGAAAAAAGACCAAGGATATACAGCATGTCATATGTAAATGAGGCTGATGGAGAGAGAGAGAAAGAGAGAAGGAGAGAGGGAGAGAGGGGGAGAAAACGAACCAGGAGTCAGAATCTAGAAGAAAGCAGGAGAGAAAAAGAAGAGAATTTCCAGGAGATGGGCTGACCTGGATATGAAAGAGGCTGTTTTGGAAGGATCCTTTAAGTTACCATTGTCTCTGTGACTAGGGAGTGAATCATTCCTAAGGTATTAACTAAAGCTACACTCACGGCCTCAGTTCTCATAGTTTATAAATCATTTAATCTGACTGTTTATGCAAACTAAAAGGAACCCTGAGACCGATGGGCGTTTAGGAGACAGCTGAGGGCTAAGTGGACCCTCACCGAGGCAGTGCAAAGCCCTTGGAACACTCAAACTGAAGCTGTAGACGGAGTGGGGAGGAAACACTCAAAGTTAGGCTTGGCTCAGAGGACCAGCACCCAGTAAAAGAAATGAATAAGGAATGATTTGGAAGCCTGAGAAGGTTCAGGAAATCAGCGTGGAGGGAAGCGTGGTAATTCACCTGGCAGTATCCAGACGGAGGTTATCTGAGGTTGTGAGTTTCACATTCTGCAGAGAGAGACCACAGAGAAGGAGGACTAGGAGGAGAAAGTCTATGTTATTGCCACAAGATCCTTGGAGATTCCAGAACAACAAATTTCCAGATAATTTGGGGCACAGAAGTCAGATCATTTATCACTAGGGAAGCAGAGGGTGGAGAGAGAATGAAGTCACCTACATCTTGTGTTGCTAAAACATTCCAAGTACACGACAAAGGAATATCAAGGAGGACAACAGGTGTCATCAGGACAAGAATGTATGGGACACACTGACAGACTGAAGTGGGCTGGGTGTTGGAGTCTTCAGAGGTCTTTTAGGAAATGTTTCCTTCCAGGAGGAAAGGAAGGAAGACTCGGGGATCCCGGAAGTGAAGTAGCACAGGCAGGAGCCTGGAAAGTGAAGAACATTAGAAATAATACGGATAAGAAGCCCTCAGTGAGGGTTTGAAGATTAAGTCTGTATTTACCCATCCCGTGTAATGATGATGTGTTTCTTGTTCTCGAGCTTCCAAACTCACAGAGGCGTGGCTTCCTGTAAGGACAGGATGGCATATTACTTCTCTCTGTATCCTTGGGACCACAATAAAACAAAATTTTGGAGGAATAATTTAAAATCTATAATAGGGAACTAAAAAAAAGACATGTGTCATTTAAAAGAATCTCTACAGTTTAGAAAAACCAATTGGAGAACGAGGCAAGGGTGGGGAGGGGAGAGCAGTGGGGGAGGAACTGGGAAGAGAGGGAAGGGAGGGGAAACATGGATTGGGATGTAAAAGCAAAACAAAATCAACAACCACCGCAAAAAATTCAAAAAGAAAAGAAACCAGCTGTGGTGAGTGTTGGAGATTGAGTTCTCAGGGAAGTGTTCTGGGGTGACTGGGAAAATACAGCCCCCTTCGTTCAACTGGAACGGCCACCATCAGTACCATGTGAATGCAGTTGCCAAAGCCTGGCATCAAATGTCAGGTGACCGCTACGTATGACGACATTCAGTTTATGAACCCGAAAAGCTGAGGAACAGATTATGGGCCATGACACATTTTCTAAGCGATTCTCATTTGTGTCTTAAGCAAACTGTCTTGATCTAGGCTGTGGACAGCCCTTTGCTTTGCTTCTTGTTGTGTTCCCCACACTTCCATTAGTGGGGTTAGGATTAATGTTAGTAAACATTAGTTTAACTAGTTAGTTGGCAAAGCAGTGTATTTCCTGCATGCATTCAAGAACTGATGACAATGAAAAATAGAAACAGTTTTAGGGACTTTATAGATGAGCGCTAACAAATGCAAAACTGATAAAAAATAGAAAAATAGTTTTAGGCGCAGATCAGAGCTAACAAAGAGCTTCTCAAATGTCTCCCTCCCTCCTTCTTTCCCTCCCTCCCTTTCTCCATTTCTTCTGAGACAGCCTCACGGTATGCTCAGGCTGGCCTCCAACTCTCCATGCTCCTCCTCCTCCTCCTCGGCCTCCTGAGTGCTGGGGTTATAAGCATGGGCCACAGCACCCTCACGAAGCCTCCTCGATGCCACTCTTCTGGACTCAGAGCAGACATTACTAATTGATAACGACACAGCTTCCTGACAAACTTAGGTCTGCCTCTGTTCTTAATAAAGTTAATCAAGGAAATGACAACTGGTTTTCTAGATTTGATCTGTGTGAGCGAAAACCATCTCCTCTTTTTAGCTTCGATTGTTTGTCAGTGACCATGTGTTCATGAAAAATACAGGTATTCTCAAATGTTACTCATTTCTTCTTCCCCATCCCCATTTTCTGGTTTTGTTAAGTACTCAACACTAAGAAGAACCCCTTATCAAATATTTCCGGTGATAGGAAACCTCACTGACTTGTATGCGTTCCTTAGAGGCTGCAAATGATTTCTTAAAATCTTTTTTATGGCTTGGGATCTTCTAGACAGAAAGGCCATTCAGCTGGAGAGTCCCTTATCTCCAAAGTCTTTCCTTCCAGCTCCTTCACCTGATCCTCAGATGACATGGCTTCCCCCTACAGCATCATGGGAGCTGATTTTTACCTGGATCCCTTATAATCTGTAGTTTTAATGTGTTTCCCCCCTTTTCAGTTTGTGGTATTATCTTAAGGAATACTTTTTGGAGAAGTGTGTGCTGTGTTTAATCCCATTGTGCCCATCTCCAGAGCAACACTGCAGCCCTCTGAAATACAATTCAAAACAGTGTCTCTCATTTTCTTATCTAAACCTGTGGAAATTATTTAAATGTAATGAGCATTAGGAACATACACACAACCCCCCACTTCGGGGCGTGGCTCCAGGGTGGCTCACGTGTCTTGATCGCATTTGTAATAGGAATTTGCTTTACTCGCTTGCTTGGTTCACCCTTTTTTCTTGGGTGTGGGGCCCAAGTTTGTCACTCAGGCTTCTCTGATTGGGGTGCTGATTAAGTAGCTGGCTCTTATGCTGCAATTATCTTCCTCTTCAATTAAAATCGCATTTCTTTATTGCAACACAGCCGTTGCAAAATCTAGTAACACACATTGGGTATTTGTTTCGCTCCAAACAAACTTTCCCTGAGTTTTCATATTCTGGCCTTTTGAGTTGCTCAGTTGTTAGACATTGCTGTTCCCCTTACTAGGCAGGACACTCTTCCCAACATGCTTGATCGGTAGGTACTGTATAACATGATTAATTTGGCCAGCCCTTTGCTGTAGAGCGCTATACAGTCATCTGCTGTAGAGTAGTGATTAAAACATTATGATTGTTCCCAGATTTTATAATTTGGGGTGACTCATCCACTAGAGCCGTACATATATGACAGCCTAATTGGTACTAAGATGAAAAATTCAATCAGCATAAGCTTTTATTGGAAAATATGCCAAATGACAGACTAAATAGTTTTCACTGGACTTTAGCCAATATTGTTCTCTGACCAAAAAAAAAAAAAAACAAAAAAAACCAACCTGTTTTTGATTGATGGATTGATTTGGGGAATTGTACATGGTATGTATGGGGGAACCGAGCCCCAAATTCACTTTCCTGTGAGTTTTTAATGGCATGGAAACGATGGGTCAAGCTCATGTGATATTCCTAAATATCACCCCACTTCACATGTGTGCCCACCTTCTCCCGGATGCTGCATTAAGAGCTGGGGATTTGTTTCTAGATGGCCAGCGTTGCATGACGTTACCTTTGGGTTGGCTTCAAGGGCAGAATCATGCCGTTTTCAGGAAGACGGGTGGTACGGGAGGCCGGCATGCCAAGCGACATAAGTCAGACTAGAAAGACGGATACTTCATGTTTCTGTCATATGCCAAATCTATACTGAAAGAGTACAAGGATTGCTTGGGAAGAGGAAGAGGGTCTAGAGGAGTGGAAGGGAGATAAGAGAACATGAGCAGATATGTGAGTATGAACAAAAGTTGTTTATGTAGGTATGAAAATTTCATAATGAAGTCCATTACATACACTTGATGCATGCTAATAAAAACCTTACAGAATTGGTGGCAGCTTCACGGATTGAGCCTGGGATGCTATTCTGAGCTATCTGTCTGTGTCTTGTGTCTGTGCTGTGACATGCTGTTTGTCACTGTGGCTTTGGCGGTGCGGTGCTTCAGCTTTATGCTTTCTGGTGAATACAGCTCTAGACATTTGAGTCTGTTATGTGTCTGGATGAATTCAGAGACTGTTTTCTCTAGTCCCCTGGAAGACTTCATTGGAATGTTGTTGGGGATGGCATGGCATATCTAATCATCTGACTCCCTGAAATAAGAAACTATTCAAGTAAATGCTGGCATATTTTTAAAAACTCATTTTTTTTTTGGGCTGGAGGGATGACTCAGCAGTAAAGATCCCTGGCTATTCTTCCAGAGGACTTGGGTTCAGTTCCTGGCACCCACATGGTGGCCCATGACCATTTATAACTCCAGTCCCAGGGGATCCGATGCTGTCTACTGGTCTCCATGTGCACCAGGCACACACGTGACATAAATCATTTTGATTAAGAATTCATCTTCTATGACTGAAGTCTGGTTTGCAATGGCCAAAGAACTTGGGGTTCTTATGGGTCAGATGCTTTGGGTTCATTTTGCCCATTGCCTTGCATCCCACACCATACAGGGAAATGCTACATAGTGTTTTATGGTCCTCTGTAGCATCCTGTCTACATCTTTTCTCCTGGGCAGGTTACATTATGCCTCAAGGTAAGATGACCGGCAGTCATGTCTGTGGCTGCTCACAGTTGCCTCCGTAAAGCCAGATCGATATTAGTTTGAGAGAAAAGCAAATTTTAGAAGACCCCAATGATAAGGGCTGAGAGACACACGTTCTGTTTCGATCTAGAATATAGGACTATTCTGATATTAAAATCATGTTTTTTTCCCTCCTTTCCTATAAACCTAGTCTTCTGCCAGTTACTTTAGGAGAATTCTTTTATACCCATAGTTAGCTGATTGTACTCTCTACGGATGAGTTAGGAAATGCCAATATTGCTTCTGTAAGTGGATGTCTATGGACATATTGTTACCTGATAAACACTGAGTAAAAAAAATTATTTTGTCAGAACAACTTCTGATATTCTTAATATGCATAGGAATAAAATCTTCAGGTTGATTTCCTTAGAAAACGGCATGAGCTCAAAGCCTATCTGTTGAAACTGAAGAGCGCTTTCGTCTGAACCGCCAGGCGCTGAGCCACGTGATTTCTGTCCGTAAGCTTGTGAAATGACCAAGCTCAGGTTTCCGTGCTGTCTGTAAGTTTTTGGTGAAAATATTCGCCGAATCCAACGACTATCCCGGTAAAATGAAAACACCTGTTTCAGTGCTTTTCCTCTGCCACAGTCAATCAAACCCTTTCATTAAGAATTAAAAGCAAGGGCCGGGTGGTGGCGGCGCACGCCTTTAATCCCAGCACTCGGGAGGTAGAAGCTGGAGATCTCTGTGAATTTGAGGCCAGCCTGGTCTACAAAATGAGTTCTAGGACAGCTAGAGCTACACAGAGACCCTATCTCGAATCCTCCCCAGCCCCCAAAAAGAATTCAGAGCAAAATAAGAGTAGTTAATTCCCGGGCGGACTGAGCATATTTAAACAGAGTGATAACAGATAATAGATCCAGGTGGAATATTTTCAGGGCATCCTCTCCTCCTCTGTGTTGGAAACTGTTTCGCTGTTGTGTCTCGATAAGCGTGGGTTGGCCTGTTCAGTGCCATCATAGAGGAGTGGTGGAAAACTGCCAAGTAAACACAGCCGCTGTGAGTTCACGATCCCCGTAGCTCTGTTCGGCGGACGGCACATTTGGAGACATCCCCTCCAGCTCTTACATTCCTTATGCCGCTTCTTCTGTAATGAATGGCTCCTGAGCCTTGGTGGTGGGGTTCGTATGTCCCATCCAGAGCACTTGGTCTCTTGATGTCAGCACATTGACCAGTCAGGCATCTGCACCGACTGCTGTCTGTTGTAAAAAGACACCTCTCTGACCAAGGTTGAGAGCCGCTCAGGTCTCAGGCCAGCCGATGATCTGATGGATATTTCCGGAAAACAGCACCTGGGTTTATATAACAAATGTTTATTGAACACTTTTAACCTGGTAACCGCATGCTAAGTACTCGAGCTGCCTAGAGAGCGACATGGGCGTTACAGCTTTCATTCAGTATTTGGACACTTGTACACTCACCTCTATCCAACAAGTATGGTCACCTCCTGCAGCGGGCTAAATGTGATGTTTTATTCACTGTTCTGGATGCCTGGTATTGTGTGCATATTTGTACAAGTGTGTAAATTCTTGTTCATGTGAGTGTGTGTGTGTGTGTGTGCGCGCGCACATGGACATCTTGCTTTTGAGACACCGTTTCTTACTGGAAGTGAAGTATCTTGTATGATAGAGCTGTGCTTTTTTCTCTTAAAGATTTATTTTTATTTGTGTGTATGGTTGTGTGAGTGTATATGCACAATGAGTGTAGGTGTCCTTGGAGGCCAGAAGAGGGCAGCATATCCCCTGGATTGAAAACTGACATCCCTCCCCCCTTCTTAAAGAACTTGCTTATATTATTTCAAATGTCACACAAATAAATACAGAACTGTGAACTGTGCTAGGAGGTAAAGGGGGAAAATGCAATATATTATGTGTTTATACTTCTAACAAGAGAGGCAGATTTGGTTAATGGTGGTTGGGGGCAGTATTTCCAGGAGAGGTGACCTTTGAGCAGACCTCACTGATGAGTAGGGGTTAGTTTGACTGTGGTCAGGCAGGAAATACCCTCTCGGGAAAGGGAATGTCTAAAAGGAAGCTGAGTGGGAAGAAGTGGGTTAAATTTTACTAGATTGGCGTAATCCCTGTGTGTATATGTATGTGTATGTATATCATCATATCATGTGCGCAGCTTGAATACGCACGTGTGTGTATTGTAAAGTCACACCACACAAGGCCAGCAGGACTGGTGAAGACGGAAGAGAGTCACAGTTTGAGGAAAGTCAGAGTTGGCTGCATTTTTGGTATTTATTCCAAACTTCTGAAGAGCTTTGAGCAATGTGGTGACGAGATTAGCTCTGTGAGGGGAGAACAGAAAGGGGTGGGTACAAGTGGAAGCTGTGTGGGCTTGTGATGGTCAAGGCACTGGAGGAAAACAGCCAGATCAAGGCATTTAGGAGACACAGAGGCAAATATGCCCATGATGAGCTTACTGAACTGTTGAGTAGAGAAATCCAGAAATCTTTAGTTTCAGGGGGTATGGAGCTTGATCTAGGTAAGAAGCCTCAACAGAAGGATTTTTAGAGCAACATCGATGGGACAATACTTTTTCCCAGATTGCTTAGCTCAAGCTCAATTTCACTGAAATATAAGAATTTGTTAAAATCATGTTTTCTTGTTTGATGTTTTGTCGGAGCCAATCAAGCACAAGTTTAATAACCATTAAAGACACTTACATAATTGTGATTCAGAGCTAAATTGTCATGATAGCATAAAAGGTTTGTCTATGTGTATATGCCACAACATATAATATACAGCACACATATGTTTTAGGATGCACAGCATGTATTTTTGGAGCTCAGTTTTGCACGATTAAGTTTTGAGGGCACCAATACTTTGGAAAATGCAGCTTCAATGTGCCCAATGAAAAGGCATCCAGATCTTTGAATAAAGGCCCTTTTATATAACAGCACAACAATAAAATATCTCCTGTCTAAACTTTAGAGACAAATAATTGTGTCACTTGCTATTTCAGTGGCTGTTGGGAAATACAACCTGACATGTACTGTCCCTTCACTCCTCAGAAGCGTTCCCCTGTCATGCAACTGCTCTCTGTGTACCCTCAAGGTGACAGGGAGTCATGGCAGTCATGACTAATGCGCACATGGGCTCTCCTCCCTGTTGAGCCATTCCTTCCCCTTGAGCGACTCTCAGGCTGCTGCTGGCCGGCCTTCAACTTCCCAGCTCCCTCACTCTGCAAGCTGTGCAAACACCGTCCAAGGTCACACCAGGGAGAGAGCTGCCACTGCGGATGCCAGTGGGGAGCCCAGTCATGTTTTCCTACTGTCCTGGCCCCTCAGCCTTGGAACAGCCAAGAACAGGAAGGTTAGACGCCATTGCTGTATTTTTAATGTATGACCTGGCTGGCGAATTCTGATCAGTGTGGGTGGGATTCTGCAGATTGTGTTCCAGGGTTATCTCTTGATTGGATGTTGACTGCCTATGTTTTTTTTTTTTTAACTGATAAAAATTCATCTGCCAGCTTACCCAGCTGTTATTTGATAAGATAGGACATTTTAACATCAGGATTACTCTGTTGTCCAGAATCAGCCCATAAGACAGCTTAGAATAGATGTCCCCCAAACGTAAAGTGTGCTGGAAGTACTTACATATAATGTAAAATGGCATAAAATATTTAAGAGTCTTGCAGCATTAAAAAACATGCCCCAGGAATATCTGTTTAATAGTTGCTCCTTTTAAAGCCAATAAAAAAGGCGTGAGGACCGTCATATCTTCCGCACAAGTGCCTCCTCCTCACGCCTTTGTTAAACAATCATGCATCTTATCTGGGGAACTGTAACAACAATGAAGTCATACTCCATCTGCAGCAAGCTGATAAGGAAAGCAATGTATGGTCTGCATAAATCATGTAGCTGCATTTAGGTCATACAGTACTAGTAGATTGACACTATTATATTCGCAGATATGTGATGGTGAATAAATCTGTTGGATTAATATGCAAATATAGAAATACATAATGCTATATAAAACAATACCAATGGGATATTTCTTAAAAATAAAAGTTACACTCGAACTGCTTTAAACATTCTATTTGTAGCCTGTAAACTTGAAAAGCGAAATTGCACCCTTAAGTGATTCCTTAAAATCCCTCAGTAGTTCCCAGTAAATGAAATATTTCAAAACACGTACACTTTCCTTGGTAGAAACTTCATGTTTATGAAACTGTAGGTGGTGGGTCCCAACGAGCAGGCTGACCAGCCTCAGTCATAGTGTCCTGTGTGTGTGGCGTTTCCCACCATTCCGAATGCTGAACTCCAATGAATATCACGATATCATGGCCATCTTTTTGTAATAGGTGAGCCAGCTCAAGCAGAGTAACTTTCTCAAGAGGACAATCACTGAGTCTGAAGTCTGAGTCTGAGCAGAGTCTGAAATCCCACCTGCTCTCAGTGTTAGAGCCCGCCACCCTTTGTGAATTGTTTCATTTAAACAAAGGTCTGCTTCGACATCATGCATTTGTTTCCATGATTTTGAGGAAGAAAACAGCATCCCGGGAGTTAAGAATGTATGTATAGGGGCCGTGGAGCTAGCTTAGCGGGAAAGGACTTGCTGCAGAAGCATGAGGACATGAGCGTGGGTCCCCAGCACCTATGTTAAAAGCAAACATACAAAGCTGCATGTGGCATCCTGCACATGTAAGCCCCAATGCCTAGCTCCAGTTTCAGCATAGAGACCTTGTCTCAAAAATAGTAATAATAAGCATAAAAAAATAAGGTGGACAGAGAATGGTAAAGGAAGACATCCGATGGCAACCTCTGACCTCTGTACAACGCATAATGACATGTGCACACACACAGGTGCACGCGCACACAGAACATATGTGTAACACAACAATGACATCTTTTTGCAACTAAGATTCACAGTTGAATTTTAAGGAAGACCCGAGTACAGAAATTATTTCTGAGATTCTCTATGCCCATACTTTTGCTTTCTATGCAGCTTGCATATCTACCCTGAGTTTTGCAAACACACCATTGCATGCCTGCAAAGCTGTGGGTTTATTCATGACTTTATTGTAAGTTGTACTGCGAACTCTGGTGTCACAAGAGTGAAGCCTTGGGCATGCTAAGGTTCCCTTGGTCTGTTTTATAGGTGGCAGGGGGTTTCTGGGTAGAGCTCCTCTCCTTCAGCTTGGAGAGCTGCCGTCTTACAGTGCTGAAGGGGTTTGCCACTCACGAAACTCTTGCAGGGAATTGGCTTCTCTGACGCTGAAGGTCTCCTGCCATCCAGGGAGGAGGGTAGGGTTGATCCCCTGCCTGTGTATCAGGTGAGAACTATTTCAGATGAATGCTTGCGCATTTCTTTCCCGTCTTTCAAATCATCTAGCAGTGCCTATGAAGGGCTGGAAAAGAATAGGGGCCAAGGGGACCATATGCAAATTAGCTGATGTTTTGAGTCGCAGAGTGACTTTGTGTTTAATTTCCTAACTGATGATGACGGACATTGAGTTAGTGCTGCGAGTGAGTTAACTTCTTCAATTCTTATAATTGTGTGAGGTAGGTGCTTCATTTTTTTCCTGGGAGTGGGGATTGAACCCAGGGCCTAAGACGACTATGCAATAACTCTCCTACTCTGTGACACGCCCAGCTTGGTAGGCACTGATTTACCATGAGTTTACAGATGAGAGTGGTAAATAAAACTACTAGCAAACGAGAGCTGGAGCGCGTCTGGACCACCAGCCTTTGACTCTGCCCTGACCCACTGTGCACAGTGGGGGGAGCAGGTGCCCGAGAGCTCTCTGAGGATGTGCATGAGGAAGCCCGGGCTTGTGCCATAATGTTCCACTTCCCTGGCAATTTAACAGTCAGTGCTCAGAGCAGGCACCGACTCATTCAGACATCCCCCTGCTGATTCCACATGGCCCCATGATTCCACTGCAGCGTCATCGTAGAGGCAAAGCAACCCTGTCCCGATAGTATCATTTTAAGATCGTCTTTGCGGAGATCTACATACAAAGCAATGGACCTACTCAAAGCTCACAGCTTGAAGAGCCCTGAGGATTAGCTACACCCGTGTCACCATCCCCACAGTCAGCAGGTCCTTCAATTCCCCAGAAGGCCAGTTCATTTATTCTCCCTCACCCTCTATGCCAGGGGGCCACTGACCAGCTGTCACTGAAGAGGAGGCTTGTTTGCCCTAAAGTTTCACATAAGTGGGATCACAGAGATGTATTCTCTTGTGCCTGGCTTCCTTAGCTTAGCCACTAGACTGACCTCAAACTCCTGGACTGAAATGATCCTCCTGTCTCAGCTTTCTGCGTAGCTGGGACTCTGGTTGCATGTCCCATGTCCTCGCTTTCCACGGGGTTTCTGTATCGGCATTTCTGTGCTTTATAAACTGATGGGCTGCGTTCTAGTGTGTGGACTTTATCAGGTGATTAGGGATAGGACCATGAAGTTTGATCTTAATGACCTTTTCTTGATATGTTGCTAAATGGTGCAGCCACAGCTTTTGGAACCAGCTGCAGTGATGAAAAGATACAAACAGCTGGATTTTTATTTGATTTTGAGTTTATGATACTAATCTCTCTCTCTCTCTCTCTCTCTCTCTAAGGTGTGTGCACACATATGTTGTACAGATGCATGAGCCTGTAGAGGTCAAGGGTCAGCATTAGATGCAGTTCCTCAGGCTCTATCCCCCTTGCTTCTTGAGACAGGGTCTCTCTTTCGGCTGAGGCTCACCATTAATTTAGGGCTGGCTGACCAGTGAGCCCCAAAGATCCACATGTCTCAGCCTCTGAGATTCTGGGAGTCAGACTTAGGACCTCATGCTTATATGGCAAATACTTTACTGATTGAGCCATCTCTCCAGCCCATGATATTAATCTTAATAACATTTAAACGTATATTTATGTCTAACATTTAAGAAACATTTACCCTACTGAAGATCATTTACTCAGCTGTATGAATACATTTTCATTTTATTCGATATTTGAGTACATTTTGAAGAGCTCAAGATGATCTGATTGCCTGCCTGGTATTCGAAACATTGATTACTAACTTCGTTTTCCCTAAGTGGTCTAGGAGACCTGTGGGAGAGTGATTACTGGTTAAATAAGGCAGTCTTATCTTACTAAGTTGATAGTGAATAGAAATATTTTCTTCTTCCTCCTCCACCTCTTGTTCCTCTTCTTGCCTTCCTTCTTCTTTTCTAATAAATCTGATATTCTTATCTCAAATGATTTGAACAAAGGAGGTAGTTTTTAAAGGTCCTTTTCTGAAGTTCCAGCAGGTGGCGCTCTACACACGCTGAAAGGAATCTTGCTTTGCATCCTAAGGGTTTGTGTTGGGATTAAAGAGTCCTGGCCTTCAGCTGTTCTTCCCTCCTAGAACCTTCTAATTAAAGTTACTAGAAGCTGTGCCTAGCTTAGAGGATCAGAGGATGGGATTTTCACCTGTTGGCCATTGACTGCAGTGTATTTAAGCCTACATGGTGCTATTAAAGAGGGGCTTTGGTATCAGTGTTAAAAGGTCTGCGAGTCTGTCTGTCTCTGCGTCTGTGTTCTCAACCTCCAGCCCCTTGCCCAAAGCTCGCGAACTGGGGTCTAGCGCATAGAGCGCAGACCAGGGCCCGCAGTGAGCAGAAGTTTGTTTCTGGGTGGTTTCCCTTCTGTTAACCTTTCCTCAACCACATTTGTTTGGATGACTAAAATCTATTTTGTCCTTGATTATTAGAGCAATACGCTTGCTTGCTAAGCTTTTAAGACATACACAGAAGGAATAATAGAGCATACTTGTGAAGGCCCTTGCTAGTCCTGAGAGATTGTTGTAACAAATCAGTATACACTGCATCTTCCAGGCCCTTCTTTAGCTTAGACAAAACAATAATCACATATATAAACAAGAACTTAAATTTGCAAAATTTTAGAGCTTAACGTAATTTTAAAGAAGATGCTTGGCTTTTGCGGTTTGATCTCTTAGCCCCTCCCCCCACCCCCCCACCCCCCCATGTTCCAGAGATTTATTTCCCCTAAGGACATTTTTCACAACTGTGTCTTGCAGAGTCCAGGCGTTTCATAGCTGTGCTGAACCAGGGACCGTGGTCTGGTGGTAGGAGCTGGACTCTCGTGAGGTCATTGTTGTGGCCCAAAAGTTTGTATTTAAAACCTAGTTGGTAGTTGGTTCCATCACAAAGTGGGACACTTGGGAGGTTCTAATGGCAGAGCCCTCGCAGATAGAACCAGTGACTTATGGAACAGAGGTCCCAGGGAGTGGCTTCCATCCTCTACAATGTGCCCAGGCCGTGGGCCCTGAGCAGACACCCAGTCAGCCTGTTGAACCAAGAGAAAGCAGCTTCTGTTATTTATGCTCCCTTCCCGTGGTCTAAAGCATGTTGTCACAGCCGTCCAAGGGGGCTAGGCTGCGTGCTGTGCTAGCAGCCTCTCTTGCCAGTGAGGATGCGAATTTCAGACTTCCTACACCAGGTAGAGACTGGAGAATATCCCAGAGATAGCGTGATAAAAAGACTGGGATTTGGAACCTGCTGCCCTTCCATGAAATCCCAGCCATGGGAGCCTCAGTGGGAGAATGTGTGAAATGGCCATTTTTAGACAACTGCCCTCCCTTGTAGCATAACCTTGTAGGCGTCTGACATTCCCCGAGACCAAAGCACAGCAAACAGCATTTTGATCCCTATATATTATATTCATTGACCACATTCACTTCCATGGCTGCCGCCTATCGCCACCTCCCTCCTTCTGCCAAGACAGCTTCGTACTATTTAGGTTAGGGTTAGAGTTAAGTTCAATGTTGGGAAGAGTTAGGATTCTGTTGAGTAATATTAGGGGCTGGGGTTGTCCTTGGAGGTCCTGTTCTATCACTTTCTTCCACATGTGTGTCAGGAGGTGAGGCTGCCTGAGGTCATGATGGAGGCCACCCCAAGAACTAATAGAAGTATAGATAACAGTTGAAAACACAGGGCTAGATGAGGTTAACCAGGGAGTGGGTGTAGAGGGAAGATGGGAGGATGGAGCCCAAGGTTCATAGGGAAAAACCCTATGAGGAAGCTTCCAGAGGGAGTGGTATTCTCTGAGTCACATTGCAGGACTGGTGGGGGCATTTCCAAAGGGAGGGAAGGCTGAGAAACCAAGCTATCTCAGGAATGACCATTAGGTTTGCATTGATCATACCCCTTTGAGATCCTTCAAGTCTATTATCGCTGGGCTAGTCAGATGGGGGCTGAGGATCTTGCTCAGGAGTAGACCTAGGACCTCTCTTTCGGTCTGAAAGGTCAGGATCAACTATGACAGGTGCTGGAAGAGAATACTAAACACAGAGAGATGCGTGCACGCTAGAGGAGGATGAACAAAGGATCTGAAGCCACTTGAACAGTAAGAGGAAGATGACTTCAGGAAACTGAACACTGAAGCCAACCAGCCAGAAAATGGGGTAACCCTCCGAGGTTTTTCTCAGCTGTAGAAATCTTCCAGGCTTCCTCTCTCCTCTGCCCACTTCGTTATTCCTTACTCATCTTCCCCTGGGTTTCTCTATCCCATTTTGCTTCCAGAGAGTGGACAATAAAGGGACACACACATTGAGCACTTTGAGGCTGGGCGCACAGCTCAGTAGTAGATCCATCCTGAGATGCTGAGCATTGCAACAAAGAAAACATGCTATCCCCTCCTCTGCCTCAAGTGGGTGCTGTCTAGCGCCAACACTCTCTAGGTTCCTGTTGGTTTATGTAGACTGAACTGGGGAGATGGTACAAGGGGTAAAAACAGCCTTTGCTCTGCAAGCATAAGGAGTTGCGTTAGAATCCCCAGCACACACATGAGAAGCAGGCCAGACAACATATAATCCCTGCGCTGTGAGCCAGGGAACTCCCTGGCCAGCCCACCTAGCTTCATGAGAGGGCTTGTCTCAAGAGGAAGAGCGACAGTGAAGGAGTCCAATGTTCTGCTCTGGCCTCCACATCCATGGCTGAGGATGCGTGCACCTGCAAGGTCATGTGCACACGTGGAGACAGAGACAAGCAGAGAGGAGCTGCTCAAGATTACGTAACAGAACTAGGATTGGAACCCAGTCTGACTTTGGAGTCCTGGGTCTTCCTCACTGAATCCCACCCTGTTTTCGTTCAGGACCTTTGATAACCTAGGTCAAACCATCATTTACTCTGGTTTAGACTTTGGTTACCTTCTATCTCAACCCAGAACCTGACTTCTGTCATTGGCTTTGGCTCTGACTCTCTCTCATAAAAAGCCCCACCCTAGGCCTTGCCACTCCCAGACAGGAGAAAGGAGAACCAAGCAAGGGAGGTCTCCACCCTTGGATCTTGTTACAGGTATACCCTCTGTTCTTTTCTCTCTCCACCACCTGGTTGGCTTCTGAATAAAACATTTAGCTGCCCCGAAAGAACTTGAACTTCTCCCATGTATCCTTGGGACTTCTGTGAGCCCTTTGTCCAGGTGTCACCATGCCTGGTAGATGTCTACCTCTGCCCTCGGACAAGGACCAAGTCTTCTTTATCGTTGATTCTCCAATCTTTCATTCGACAGGGGACTCATTAAGGGTGGAATTAAGTGTATAGAGACTCATTGTCTGTATGAATTAAGACCCTAGAAAACGAATCGAACAACTGTCCTCTCCTACAGTGGAAACTCTAAAATTCCAGCAACCTCAGTGGGCTGGCACAGAGGACAGCCCCTTAAAATAATCTTAATCTCCAACCTCATTATTTTTTGGTCTGAGTGCTTGTGCCTATGCCCTTGACACTACTGTTGCAATCAAGGAAGCACACACTTCATTTTATTGCCATTAATCTTTAATCAAAGTTAGCTCTGTTAAAACAATGCTATTCCATCAAAGCTCTTGGATGAAACAAATGGTCCAGGGGACCAGAAAACAGAACCTACTGGAAAGACTCCTGAAGGAGCCCAGGAAGGTGTAAAGGTGTAAGGTGAATGAACAATAAAGATCAACACAGCCATGGGGACTTGTAATTGGATCCTGTTTCAAACATGCTAACAAGACCCAACCTGAACAGAGAATCCAAAGAAGGGGAAATCGGCCAAAACAGATGCGGCATTAACGTAGCATATAAAGCAAGAACTTCTAACTGTAAACTTTGCATTCCTAAGGAGCCGGCGTGAGGTCTTACATTGCTTCTTCAAGTTCCTGAACTTGGGATGAGACCACTTCGCCATTCACTATCTCCTGCACAACTGTCTTGATTTTCCGAGTTTTATTTGGGTCTAAAGGTGAAACACAGAAAAAGGGGGTAATGATTATTACGAACCAATTATCAACCCAAAGTTTACTCTCGTTCAGTCTAAGCTTTTCTTCAAACTTAGACTTTCAGAAGTGACTTCTATTCCAAACCCAATGAGTTTTATTTAGTGGAAATTCATTCATTCAATACTGTCTTGTGCACAAATCAAGATACCCAATCTCTCCCTCCATCTCTCTGTTTCCCTCTTCCTTTCTTTTTCTTTCAGCTCAGGGTCTTGCTAAGTAGCTCGAGCTGGCCTGGAGCTCACTGTCCTCTTTTGTTCAGTCATCTAAGAGCTGGAATGGCAGGCAAGCACCACCAGGCCTGGAGCATTTCAAAGCATTTCCGAAGTATGTGTGTGGTGCCCACCACACCTTCCTGGAGTGGATTCCCCTGACTTAGCCTGCTGAGAGGTTTAATAAGCTACCCACTGCTCACTTCGCTTCAGGAAAGACTCTGATGTGTCCCCTGCTCAGAACACAACTACATCAGAAGTTAATTCTACTCAACCCTTAGTGAGATCTCACAGTTCAGTCCTTAATGAGTGGGATTCTGACTTGTTTTGAATGATTCTTATCTCTGTACCTTTCGAGGAGTCCACTGATGGTGCCTGACTCTGAGGTTTGGAGACAGCGAGGGATGAACTTTCCTCAAAACCGTCGCTGTAAAGAAAACAAAGGCGGGGCTCGTGAGATTGCTGGGAAAGGAGAATCTGCTGTTGGAGTTTAAACATTAAGGATGTCTATGCCACTATGCAGAAAATAGAGATGCTATTACAAGTTTCTTGGCTGAATGATGCACCACGAGGGTAACCAATTGGGCCAACACACAATTGTTTCTAAACCCCCTGCAGTGGGCTGTGAAGGGAGGCAGCGTGGTCTCAGAAATCAGCTTTCTTGATTTACAGTTTGGAGGAGTATTTCCCCTCCACATTAAGCTGCTATTGTTTCTGACAGGCTTGCTACCGTGGGACGGAGGTGGTCCAGATGGATACTATTGATGTGCCGTCCCTAGCATCAGGCCATCAGATGGATCTTTTAGGACATGTAAGTGATGGTTTACAATGTCTTTGCCAATGCAGCATTTTATTAATTAGTTTTGAGTAATAAATGACTAGATAATTTTGTGTAGTATTTAATAAACTCTAGGTATGTGTTTTCTAGATTTGTTGTTTTATCCTTTCTTCCTCCTCTTTAAAAATAATCTTTATGTGTGTGTATGATGTGTGTGTGTTGTGTGTATGTATGTGCATGCACGTTCATGTGTGTAGGTGTAAGGGTGTGTTTGCCACTTCATACATGGATGTCAGCTACACCTCAGGTTGGTCCTGGATTACACCTTGTTTGAGACACACATATTCCTGTCTCCACCTTCCGTCTTCAGTAGGAGGGATGAAATTAGTAGGAGAGATGAAATTCGAGAAATACGTGGGTTTGGGGGTTCTGGCCTCAGTTCTTCACGTTTGCAAACTCTTTACCCTCTGAGCTACTCACCAGCCCACCTCTGCTTCCCGGAGACGGTCTTACTAGATAGATGTAGTCCAGGCTTTTGTTGCCTCAGCCTTCCATGTGCTAGGCTTACTGGCAAGAACTGTTCCCTGTTTAATCTACTACAGACCTCTTTTCCCATTGCAGAAAAAAAAAAAAAAAGCAATCTGCGGCAGGAGTCTACTGCCTATCAGTCCCTGTGATATTTCCAACCTCACTATCTGTCTGCTCACCCATGCGCCTCCCCATCCAGGAGCCGGCGGTAGGTCTCAATCTCCATCTCCAGGCGGGCCTTGACGCCCAGCAGCCGCTGGTGGTCGGCGTTCTGGCGCTCTGCATCCGCCCGCAACTGTTGGAGTTGCTCCTCCAGGTTGCCTATCAGCTGCTGCACCTGAGACAGCTGGCAGCAGTAGCCGCCCTCGGTTTCAGCCAGTGAGTTTTCCAGGGACTTCTTCTGCAAATGGGAAAGAGACAGAACAGTGTGAGGGTCTGAAGACAAGATGACAGCCCACGGTTCCACCTATGGTGGACGTAACATTTTCGTTGGAAGTTAAAGATGTGGCCGTCTCGCCCCCGCGTGTTGTCCTACCATGGCGAGCTGGGATTGAAGTTCAATCTCCAGGTTCTGCACCATGCGCCTCAGGTCGGTGATCTCGCTCTTGCTAGACTGAAGCTGCTCCGTGTTGCTGCTGATCTCTTTCCTGAGCTCCCCGCTCTGCAATAGCCAAGCGGGTGGATGGGTGAGCTCTGTGCTGGCTTAAAGGGCTTTCTGGGAATGCACCAAATCTCTGTCTTGGTGTTACCTTTTCAAGGAACCAGGCCTCTGCGTCTTTCCGATTTTGGTCGGCCATGGTTTCATACTGGGTTCTCATTTCATTGAGGACCTTAGTGAGGTCTATCCCAGGTGCAGCATCCATTTCTACACTGACCTCACCTGGACCACCTGCCTGGAAACTCTGGAGTTCCTAGGGACAGCAAGGGAGAGAGAAGGATGTAGAAGTTCTTGTGACTAGTGGGGTCTCCAGGTACTTTTGCTTTACGGGGTCTCTTCTTCCATGATAATAAAACTTCATTTTTGACTGAGTTGGTATAAAAGCAAAATATTAATGCAAGACACCAGTACGTTTTTAACTTGAAAACCCATTTTTCTTCTGATTAAGAGAAACGAACAGAAACCATGATATTTTCACAGGTTTCTTGAATGACCAAGGGCTCTGTGTTCTGTGCCCGTGGTTCTTGGCTCTGCTTCTTGAACAACCACTTCCTAGAATTAAGGAAAAGAAAGGGACCTGGTGTGCAGGTTGCTCCAGCAACTGCTGCAAAGCTAGGGCTACAAGTGGTACCCGGGCTCATACACTGTTTCACAGTCATGGAGAATCCAGCAGGAACTTCCTTAGAAGGCCATTGCCAGCAACCCTTCCTCCTTTCCATGCCCCAGCCTCGGATGTGCACATCAGAGTTCCATATGATGTCATTCTGGTTACATTTCTCTAGCATATGTGGCATATATATTATCTGCAGACTTTTGTTTCAGTTTTAAAAATTACTCTGTTTAAAATTCCTGCCATTACTTAATGTAAGCAATAGAATCAGACTACTCTTTGCCATCTTGAGTCTAATACTCTAATCTAGTAAACCTTAACAAGCAATACTGTAACACACACACACAAGAAAGAGAGAGGGAGGGAGGGAGGAAGAGAGAGAGAGGGGGAGGGGTGGATGGAGGCTAGGGGGTGCACATACAAGAACACCAAAACTAATAGTCATTTTAACACAGAGGCAATGTATTCGCTAGCTTTGTTAATCCAAAATTGTAATGTTTGGGTCTGGAAGGGAAAAAAAGGCTATTTCTGACCTCCTCATGGTTCTTCTTCATGTAGGCCAGCTCCTCAGTCAGGTTCTCTGTCTGTGCCTCCAGGTCAGCTCTGGCCAGGGTTAACTCGTCCAGCACCCTGCGCAGCCCGTTGATGTCAGCCTCCACAGTCTGGCGCAGGGCCAGCTCATTCTCGTACCTGAAAACCAAGTGCCAACAGTTTAGGTAGTCAGCATTAACACACAGCATTGTCACGGGCCCTGGACATCTTCAGGGCTATTGATGTATGGATCTGTGCACGGAGAGCCAGACACAGGGGCACATATCTGGAGTCCCAGGACTTGGGAAGTGGAGGCAGAAGGGGCACGAGTTCAAAATCATTTCCAGCTACATTGTGAATTCTAGACCAGCCTGAGATGCATGAGACCCTAAAAAGGGGGAGGAAAAATAGTGCCTTAAGAGCGTATGATGCAATTTTTGATTTTGTGACCTTTCTTCTTCATGTGTGTATTATTGCTTACTGCTCATCTTGAGAAGAAGAGAAAAACAAAGACTAACGAGGCACTATCGTTCCCCAACAGTGACTCTTGCATCCCAGGGAGAAGTCTCCCTGTAGTTTGACTTTCTAACAATATCCTAAAACTAGCTGGTGATAACCTAATAGTTACTCTTTTCTTCTTCTTTGTGAGTGGCTTTAAACCTTGATGCTTCGTTAGTAGCTTTTGTTGGGCTTCCACAAGTTCAAGACAATGGTCATTACAACTCCCTGTGGGGGACATTTTGTAATACAGAAAGGAAATTAGTTTGTTTTCCCCCTGTGTAGGAGGGCGAGGCATGGGAAAGGAGTTGGGACATAAAAATAAATGCGTGGTTAAGCTTTCCGTTGTATGTGTCATCAGGGAAACAATTGCTCCGTTTAACCCCTTGGCAAAAAATATTATTAATTCATTTTGATACATTGAAAATTCAGGCTTACACATAGGTACCATTGTCGTGCTGAATTATGAGTCATTACAAAGAGATGGTTCATAGCTCCAGGTGGGAGCTACTTATACTTTAAAGTTGTATAAGGTGAACTGTTGGACTTTCGGTGCTTCTTAAAGGGTCACGTGGATCTGAGAGAGCCCTGGAGGTGAGGAGCGTGTGGACTTGAGCTAACTCCTCTGCCTTCACTGGAGGCAGGAAGTGGGGAGTGGGAGGAAGGATAAGTTGCCTAGCATGGGTGTAACAGACTCACTTCATCCTGAAGTCCTCGGCAGCCAGCCTTGCATTGTCAATCTGCAAGAGGACCTGGGCATTCCCAACGCTGGCAGAAATGATCTGGAAGAGTAACGGGAGACGCATGAAAATGGAGCCCTAAAGTCCTAGTAGTTTCCAAATGTCGTTTTGTACGTAAGAATAAATGGCGATGCTAAAGACTTTTCTCCCTCCGTTCAAACTCCTTATTTTGAAATCAGCTTTTCAAGCAGTAAGCTTCTAGATGGCTTTTCATAATCTTTACTTTTGATTGCTCTTCCCTCCCCACCCCTGCCTTTCCCTCCATCTCCACCTCATCCTTGTTTAAAGTTTTTCAGGCCAGCATCCCCTTCTACTTTCTTATCATATATGTTTTATTAC
Source organism: Microtus oregoni (assembly GCF_018167655.1). Taxonomy (NCBI): domain Eukaryota; kingdom Metazoa; phylum Chordata; class Mammalia; order Rodentia; family Cricetidae; genus Microtus; species Microtus oregoni. The sequence goes on from NW_024544600.1 coordinate 1,867,728, forward strand.
GTCCCCCTTAAGCACCTCCTCCCTACCATGGCTCCTCTCTTGCTTTCTACCTCTGCAGGCACTCCCTGCAACTCAAACATAGAAATCTAAACAGCCCAAACTAGAATCCGCATCTAGAAGAGAACAGATGGCATTTGAGTTTCTGGGCTTCAGTTGCCGCACTCAGTATAAAGTCCTCAGTTCCGATATCCTAAGGCAAAGGCTGTGGATATAGCTTGATGAGAGAAAACTTGGTCACTTGCCCAAAGCCCCATGTTTGTTCCCCAGCACCACAATAAACAAACAAACAAACAAACAAACAACAAAATTCCTGAAAGGGTTCAATACAGCTTCATTTTAAAAGCAAATGTCTTGATAAAATAATGTCTAAAAGTTAAGAAATGTACATTTCTTTTAGGAAGACTGAGGAAGTACAGACATTTTATGATGAACAGAGCTGCACTTCCTGAGAGAAGAAACTTCTCCAAGTACAATCTAGTTAAAAGAAATGTGAGTTAAGAGGATTTATATTCTATAAAATATTGTAATAATTTTTTGAAAAGGTTTCTAAAGCCCTTCCCCTTACCTTGTTCTTTAAGTCTTCAATCAGGGGATAATACTTGCTGTAATCACCCTGGGGCCCAGAGCCTCCAGTCCTTCGTGTTTCATACCACTCTCGAATTTTGCTTTCCAGTTCCGCATTGGCCTCCTCTAGCGCGCGAACCTTGCCCAGGTAGGAAGCTAGTCTATCGTTCAGATTTTGCATTGTTTCTTTTTCAGAACCGGAGAGAAGCCCTCCGTCATTGTCAGAGAGGATACACAGAGACCCACCACCAGAGCTTCTCCCGATTCCCATGCCCAGCCATCCCAAGCCACCTCCCAGAGGTCCACCATAGGCAGTGGCAAACCCTGGTAAGGAGCCTGCACTGGAGCCAAACATGGATGCAGCAGAAATGAGCCCCCCACAGCCAACTCCAAAGCCAGAGGCCATTCCCCCATAGCCACAGGCGATACTAGAAGCAGATGCACCCCAAGGTCTGCCTGCCGCCCCATTCTGTGAGGACGACCTCCTGGACAGTCCAGAGGTGCAGACTGAAAGCGACATGGTGTGGCTGCAGAGGGAGTTTGGCAAGGTGGTGACCCCAGAGAGGCGTAATGCTGGTATACCAGAAGGGTCATGCCTTTATAGGCTGGGAGGTGGGTGTTGCGGTTGAAGCGTTCAATCGCTGCATTCCAGCTAGGGTGCTCACCCCCACCCTAGCTGGCCAGCTCAGTGGGTATGTGATTTTATGCATCATGAAAATTCACTGATATAGCTATAATTGAATGATCATTTCCAGTAGATGTCTGTCACACACACAAGGAGGCTGGGTGGAGCAGCTGGACATCTGTCACCTTCATTGTTTCCTTGCCTGTGTTCTCAGCACTGCCAGCGTCTCCCAGACACCAGGAAGAACTCCAGGACCCTCATGCTTCCGGAGCCTCATGCTTCCTGAAGCGCTTCCCTCCTCTTCCCTGTCTATCTCCTTTGGAAACACAATTTAACCCAGCCAATCAAGCTTGCGGTTCTTTCGGTAGAAACAGTTTCAGGGGCAGCCGAGGAAGGCGGGAAGCAAATACCTTTTCTGGACAGACACTAGAATTTTAGTTTTTAAGGTTATATAAACAGTTGCTCTTAGAATGCTTCACGGTCCTTGTTTTTCTGACCTGGGAAGCAGAGCAGTTGATCATGGGAAAGTGCTGTTTGGAAGTTGAATGTTACAGTTACATCAGAATTGTCCTTAGTCAACCACGGGACTTTTGGCTGGATGTTCACTGCTGTTCCTTCAACAGCACCACCTTTGGGAATTTTGTAATAAGTGTGTTGACTGGATGGATTGTGTGTCACCCAGGTCTTTTCACCATCACCAATATGCACAAAGAAAAAACACTGTCCAGAATAAGAAACGGTAAAGATTCCATGTTTAAGAAGCCAGTGAGCCATGGCAGTTCAGTGCTCGAGGAGGAGGCTGCATTTTTGCAGCATAGAACAACCCATGGGAGACTGGCTTCTTAAAGCTTTGGGAAGCACGATCCTAAGATCGTATCCAGGGGTTGGAGAGAGTAAGAACACTTGCTATTCTTCCAGAGGACCTGGGCTCAGTTTCCTCTACTCACATGGCAACTCACAACTGTCTAATTCCAGCTCCAGGGGATCTAACACTTCCAGTTTCAGTGGGCACCAGCAATCATCTCCACATACCTACCTGCAGACACACACAACCATACATTATTAAAGCTAATAAAAATAATTTTTTAATCTGGTGTCATCATTTTTAAAAACTAACATTGCTGTTACACTTTGATAATAATTTTTGCCTTTAAAACAGGCATGGCTTATACATGGTTATGAAAACAATATTCCAATGGGAAGTGTGTTAACCTGAAAGGTGTTCCTGGAGAGAAAATGTCAATGCCTGGAGGAAACCTATTCGTGAAATTCCAGGGCACGGAGAACTCTTCAGGAATTTAGGTTATGGGCATTTCCAATGGGTGAGAAAGGGAAGGGGTTTCCTGTTACATGCTTCCTTGAGATGATGTCCCAAGTATCTATGTTCCTCATTGTAAAATGATTCTATTCTTGAACTTCAAAAATAACTATCTGCCCCTCTCTATATAGAAAGAATATAATATAATTATATATTATATGTTCTAATATAAAGAAGATATAGGTATAGATAACTGCATTATCTATATTTTTAAACATAATTGGAATTATTATTTAATTAAGATTACATATCTACCAACTATCTGGATATCACCCATGCCTGGTCCATTTTCTCAAAGTCTTACAAAATCAGTATTCAAGATATATTGGATTGATTTCTCGCGTGATAAGTTAAACTGCTGATTCATATTGTGTGTTACAGAATTAGGAAAGTATTGATACACAGACAAGCAACAGAATTCACGAGTGTTAATGGACTCTGGCACAGTAGATGGGGGTGGAGGTCTCACTGTCTGCATCCTAGTGAGAACATTTGCATGTTCCCAGAAGGCTCTGGTGCATGGCTGCCCCAAGCAGAGCACTTAATAGCATCTCTGCCTTTCCTGGGAACCCTGACCCCAAAGAACACTTCTTCCTCTGGCCTTTCTGTCATCAGAGCTGGCCTGGAGGTCGGTACTTGCTTTACAGCGGTAGAGTGCGGATCTGAAGCCTTGATCCCTCCTAATTCAGTATCCATAGCCCCCTAACATCCGGAGAGTATTTCCCTTATCCAGCCTTCTCGGAGGGGAAATCTTTTTTTTTAATTGAGAAAAGGAAAAAAAAAAAAAACCAAGTTTCTGCCTCCTCCCAGCCTCCCATTTCCCTCCCCCTCCTCCCACCCTTCTTCCCCTCCTCCCACCCTTCTCCCCCTCCTCCCACTCTTCTGCCCCTCCCCCCACTCCTCTCCCCCTCCCTCTCCAGTCCAAAGAGCAGTCAGGGTTCCCTGCCCTGTAGTAAGTCCTAGGTCCTCACCCCTCCGTCCATATCTAGGAAGGTGAACATCCAAACTGGCTAGGCTCCCACAAAGCCAGCACATTAAGTAGGATCTAAACCCCGTGCCATTGTCCTTGGCTTCTCATCAGCCCTCATTGTTCGCCATGTTCAGAGAGTCTAGTTTTATCCCATGCTTTTTCAGTCACAGTTCAGCTGGCCTTGGTGAGCTCCCAATAGATCAGCTCCACTGTCTCAGTGGGTGGGTGCACCCCTCGTGGTCCCGACTTCTTTGCTCATGTTCTCCCTTGGAGGGGAAATCTTGAATCTGGAGTCATACCAGGCCACAATTGGAGCTGCCCTTTGGGGGCTGAGGGACAGATGCTGAGGGTCACAGGTGAGCTTCATGGCCGTCCTCCATAAGGAACACCCAGGATCAAATAGACCGACACTCACCTTTTCAAATCCCTTTCCCGGGGTCAGGAATACTGAGCCCATAGTGACATACAATTACAACTCTCCTTCACCTTGTTAAATAAGGAACACAGGCGAGGGATACATTCTGACCTATGCACAGTCATGAAGAACAAGCAGGGCTTCCAAGCACAAGATTTGCAGAAATTATCCATTTACTGTGAACGTGGGAAGGACCAGCAACCTCAGGCAGACAAGGTTTGATGAGAGAATCTGCAACTCACTAGCTTCATTTGTTGGGAGAATGCGAAGGTGTTGATTGGGAATGCCGAGACCTGCAGCCCCAGATGGATGCCTTTCACCAAGGCTTCCTTCATGCTATGTCCCAGGCTTGTGGGCTGAGCTCGTCCTTGTTTGAACTGTTATCAGTGCTCACATTCTTGCTGTTGTGCAGACACTGAACCAAGCAAGCGGGTCACAGACATTGTGTTTCTGAGCTCCCGTGGTGGTACTCTCTTCCCGTTTTACAATGGAATCATCTCAAGGTCGGGACGTTGACTTAAGGCAGAGGTAGCATTTGCATCTGCAGTGTATCCTACACACAGGGCAACCCTGTTGCTGCTCTCTGTGAAATTGGAAGGGACACAAGGTGACTCTGGCCTCCCTAATTGTGGATTGGAGTTCTCTCCTACATACCAACCAGGAACCCTGGCTCTGTCCTTCCTGGAACTTCTTAAGACCCACAAAATGACTTTCCATGATTTATGCAAAATGACAGCATGTGAAATTCTACCAGTGTATAGGCAAATGTGTCTTTAGTTTGGTTTTTGTCCTCTGGGCTCATGTCCCGACTTATTATAAAGCATAAGTGATTGGCATTGTGGTTGACTATAACTCACAAGCAATGCTCTCCCAAGGCTGAGGGGCTCCATTTTACCACTAGAGAAATAAGACAGAGGCTGTTATCTGCTTACAGAGTCAAAAGGGATGCATCCAAACCAAAATCACCGCCTAGTTAGGAGCACATAAGAGTGGGATATGAACTTGAAGCCTATTTTGTGTTGAAATGTGTGCTTCCCATCCTTAATGCTCACATGTGTATTTTAAATAGTTTTGCTCCATATCCATATTCAGCTTCCATAAAACATGTTGATGTTCTACATGTGTGTTCTCCTGAACCATTGGCTTCTAAAGTCGAGATCAGGTATCTAACTGATGTTTTATCCCGAGTCCCAGCCTACTGTTTGGTTAAAAAAGCTTTTTGTTGTACCCAGAGCTGTTATGCTTGGAAGAACTTCTTTGTAATTTGTTTAATTGTGTCCGTGAAAAGGTACTGCCTTGCTTTCTGGAAGGCATGAGTAAAACTTATTCTGAACTTAAGCAGAAGGGGGGTCACTTCGGCAGTCGGAAAGAGCGTATTTCTTCTTCAATGGCTGTCCTTGAAGGCAGGATGCTGCATTCCTCAGCCCCCTCCCCATGGCATGCCTGTTAGCTTAGTTGGTTGGAGGTTGGTACTAGTCACAAGCTTCTACTGTTGAGGTTTTAGAGGTGACCGTAATTGTGCTTGACAGCCATGTAGATGGATAAAAAGGTGGAGATGCTTCAAGCAAGAACAATCCCGGGCTTGTTGGAGTGGTGATTGCATAAGCTGAGGTGCAGAGAGAAACTACCAGGGTTACCGTGAGTTTCTAACAGGAGTTTGCTGGGTGTGGTGGCCAATGTTCCTATTATCAGCACTTGAGAGACTGAGGGGGGAGAATCATTGGTTGGAGGTCAGCCTGGGATGCACCGGAAACTAGAGAGAGACATAAAGAGTGAGAGGGAGGGAGGAAGAGAAGAAAGGGGAGGGAAGGAGAGGGGAGAGGGAGGGAAGGAGGGAGGGAGGGAGAGAGAGATAGAGAGAGAGAGAGAGAAAGAAAGAGAGAGAGAGAAAGAGAGAGAGAGAGAGAGAGAGAGAGAGAAGCCTATCTTCTTGAATTGGTACACAGCACCTGTCTAGCAAGCATAAAACCATGGATTTGAACCCAACAACTGCATTAATGTGCGTATACACACACACACACACACACACACACATTTGTGTCTTATATACCTTCCATTTTTTGCATAATGTAGGGAATATTTAACACGGAGAAAATTATGCGCTGTTCTATAAATCTTTAGATTTTTGGTAAGTACCCACTCACAATCTTCACAGTGACTTGGCCAGCTAGTTCCCTGCTGGTGGCTTCCTTATTTCCCGCTTTCATATATATGTGCATATTTGTATTAGTGTGGGCACTGGTGTGGGTGCATGCGCATGTATGTACGTGTGGTTGTGTGTGCATATGTGTGTGCACACATCTGGGGACCAAGGTCAGGGTCGGGAATCATCGTTGACTGGGAATGATTGTCAGTGGGGGTGATGGACATGTTCTAGGATTAATGGTAATTATTGTACAACCCACAGGCACATGGGAGGCCACTAAGCAGTTCCCAAAGAACCATGAGAGACATTTCATACTCCAGATTCACCAAATGAAGCGATGCTCACTGAGTTCAGCAGTTTATTATGAAAAAAAGACACATTCTACCTTTGGTCTAGTTTTGCCCTTAACCCTAGTCCCATTTCAATCGTCATGTGCCTTGCTCTAATTCTGTTCAGCATTTGTGACTGGAAATTCTTTTAAATTATTCAAAGAATGAAGGTGAACCAGGAGAGGTAGCAGAGACAATGGGGAAAGGCCAAACCTGCTTGAAGGAAACAAATCCAATGAGATTTTGTAGGAAGTTGCCTCCATGGAGAACTCGTGGACTCCCTACTGCTGGTTTTAGCAATTCAGAAACAAGAAAAACAAAACTCAAACAGAGAGAGGTTTATTTGCAATTTGCTAGAACGCCTCCAACTGAGAGCTTCAGTACAAATGAAGGGGCCTGTGATGAAGATGGCAGTGATGACGGCTTAAATAGGCTGGTACTCCCAGGTTCAATCTTGCAAGCACTTTTCAGTGCAGAGCGAGAACATTTATATTTAATTACAGAGACTGATACGTAGACTCCCCATCCCACCGTAATCACTGTACAGTGCTGATGGTGTTTTCTGACGGCCACTCTCTCATTTTCAGCTGGAGCAGCCTCCCCTGGGCAGCGGGCTATACCCTTTCTTCCACCTCCTTGATTTCAGAGGACACGACCTTGCCATCCACCACTTCCTCTACCACGGTCTTAATCTTCCTGGTTTTCTTGATATCTGTGTGTGCGTATGAAACATCAGAGGTTGGAACAGGCCCGTGGCTACCCTGTTATACCTTTCCACTTCCAGTTATTGCTGCTCTCATTTATTTCCTCTTCTTAGGGAAAAATAAAAGCCCGAACCTATTCTTTTTCTTGTGTAATCTTAAGTTGACTTTATAAGAAAGCACAGACAATATATCACTCTCCTTAAATTTATATATTCCCCTCCTCCCCCCCTCAGATGGACACAGACACTCTCTAATGAAATCCACATTTGAGTTGTATATATCCTTTTCAGGGTCACTGTCTGAGCAATAATAGCACAGGCTAAGAAATTGCCTTGTCATAGCGACTGTGCCAAGGTCCCCACTTGGAGGGAGACCTTTACATGACATGCAAGATTTTTAGAATCCTGATGTCTTGGGACTTAATTACTCCCAGTTCCACATTCAATAAGAATTTACTCAGCTGCTAAAGTGCTTGCTAAAAAAGTGTAGGGACCCAAGTTCTGGTGCTGGAAGGGAAATCTTTCCTCTTTCTTTCTTTCTTTCTTTCTTTCTTTCTTTCTCTCTCTCTCTCTTTCTTTCTTTCTTTCTTTCTTTCTTTCTTTCTTTTCAAGCTGGAGGTGGTGCTATGCATGTCCTCTGACTTTCATATGGGCGCACACACACACACACACGCACGCACACACACACACACACACAGAGGCACACACACACACAGGCACACACACATGAACACACACATGCAAGCGTCCACTATTTATCCACTAAATAAATAGAAACCTGGTTCTTAATTGTGCTTTTGAGTATCCTCTGTCATTGACCTTTCCTCAGGGACAGACAGTTGCCAGAGGCCTGCTGAGGTCTCCGCATCATAGAATCCTGCACAAGGGCAGAACACTTACCCTTACTTTCCAAAGTGGCCAGCTGGTACTCTGTAGTTCTGTGGTTGTCATTTTTTTTTTTTTAAAGCAAAGAAACAGAAAGAAGGCATTATTTCCTCATCAAAGCTGGGGAACTTCCCTCCATGTCCTTTTGTTGATCAAAGTCTGAGTTGATGGGAGGTTAAATATTATTTTCCTACTTCTGTCCCTTGGACTATTTTTATTCGACACTAGAGTGTTCTACTTTTTAGCTTGGAAAATACACAGTGTCAACACGGACCTGCTTATCATCTACTGGAACTGTCTATAGTGAAGAAAAAACAATTAGGATGGAAGTTCAAATCTATGTTCTCCTGATGTCCTTGGATTTATGTTTGCAAGCAGCCATTTCAGTTCTGCGTGTTTACAAACAGGGTCCCAGGGGCCTCTGTGGCCTGTGGTTTAATTCATGAGTAGTGCAAGGAGTTACTGTGCTTCCAGTTCCACATTCAATAAGAATTAAATCATGTGCCATCCGTATCATTAAGAGAACCATCTTATGACTTAGAGCTACCCGAAGGCCTCATTCAAAGACTATTGATGGTTGGGGTGTTTTATACTATTTGCTATATTTTCATCTCCTCATTGTGTGTGTATAAAATTGCCTTTGTGTGGGGGATTGCCTTGACAAGGACTGTGAAAGAGAATTGCAGACAGACAGGGACATACACCCGAAGGTCTTTACCTTACGTCTTCTCCTTCCAGAAGGCGGCGGTAGGTAGCAATCTCCTGCTCAAGCCGGGTCTTTATGTCCAGAAGGGCATTGTGCTCTTGGTTCTGGCGTTCTGTGTCACTCCGGATCTGCATCAGTTGGGCCTCCAGGGAGCTCAGCATTCCTTGGAGGGCTGCCAACTGGCTGGCATAACGAGCCTTGGTTTCCTCCAGGGTGCGCTCCAGAGACTCTTTCTGAGAGAGGAAGACAAGGAGAGTGTTTCTTATTTGCTGCCTTGAAGTAAGCCACACAACTGTTTTATCTTTTGGGAAGAATTTTTTGCAGCCTTTGGTCACTACCCATTTTCTTGCTTGAAAGTTCTTCCCATCTAGACAGACCCAGCAGCCAGCTACACCTGCCGTCTCTTGGACTTGTTTTGTTTGAGCTTTGTGTTTTCTGTTCCTTCAGTGTGCTGCACTGTGCCACAAGATCAAGATTTACTTCCTTGACCTGGGAGGATGTCATTCTTGCCTCGATGAAGTGCAAGCAAAATTGATAAGGTCTTTTGCTTTCTTTTCTTTCTTTCTTTTTCTGTCTAAGAATCAACTCTAAGAGTTGCCCCACAGCTCAGTTATTTCTCTCTGCCTTCCACCACAAGGACATGAGCCTGACGACTATGTCCCTTTAGCCCAGACTCCGAAAGCAGAAAGCCATAGAATCATCTTGGTAGTGTTGTTGGCATAACTTGAGGTGGCTGATGCTTGCTTAGCCTGAGATGACTCTAATCTTTTCCTAACTTAAAGCTCATCTTCGATTTAAGTTCTCAGATAAATGCAATTTTCCCTGTGAAATCTTCAAGATCTACTCTTTCCCCTGCATTGGTACAGGTCATTACCCTTCCTCTTCTTCTTTCCGTGGTATGACTATTATTAGCTGTTGGACCTGTTTCCTTTTTGGCTCTGCAAGGGGAGAGGTTACTTCTTACAGGAGTCTGTGCTTCTAGAGTTCTGAACACAGGCCTTGGTCAGCACGGACTAGACCGAGCAGGGGAGGCCAGAGGGGCTCACCATGCTGAGGAGAGACTGCAGTTCAATCTCCAGGCCCTGGTAGGTGCGTCTCAGCTCCGTGACTTGCAGGTCGCTTTCTTTCAGCTCCTGAGTGTTCACGGTGACTTCTTGCTGCAGGGCTGCGCTCTAAAGTTCCAAGAATTAAGAAAATGAGCAAAGAGATACTCTTTTGAGAGGAGGGCAGACCAGAAAAGGAGAGGGAAGAAGAAGAAAAAGAAAACAGAAGTGGGGAAAAGAGAAAGAAAACAATAGGCTCTGTCCTGGAGATCAGCGCAACACACCTGCTCACGCTTGGAATTACCTGTTTCTCAAACTGTTCTTTGGCCTCTTGGAGGTTCTTCTGGGCCAAGACTTCGTATTTCTGCCTCATCTCATTCATGATCTCTCCCAGGTTCAGGCCTGGAGCAGCGTCCACCTCCACGTTGACATTGGTGCCCAGTTGCCTGCGAAGGGCATCAACTTCCTGTGGGAGTAAGATTCCTATTGTGTTTAGTCTGAATAATACCCTCAGATCAGACTGGGAGGAAAAAATATAATAAATCTTGTGACTTCCTTCACTGGGCACGAATAATGATGAGAGGAAACAGGAAGAAGGCTTCCTGGGGTCTGGCTCACTCCTTTCAGGTTCTAAGGAAGAGCAACCTCATGCAAAAGGGTGGCTGGCAGGTTTGACATTCTCTCTGTCACCATCAGCACCGCCGCCATCACCTCTTCTTCCTCTTTCTTCTCCTCTCATTTTTATTATTTTGCTATTGGAGCTGCCTCAGCATTCCCTAAACATCCCTGCGACTCTCTCACCTCCTGATGCTCCTTCTGGAGGATGGCCAGGTCCTTATTCAGTTCTTCAATCTGAATTTCCAAGTCGGTCTTTTGAAGGGTCAGGTCATCAAAAACCTTGCTCAAGCCTTGGAGATCAGCTTCCACAGTGACGAGCATCCCCCTCTCAGCCTCATACCTGGGAATGAATTAAGATGCAGGCATAAGAGTCCTTCTACAGCCGTGATGGAGGAGATGATGCAACACAAGATAGGTCAGCTCCTGCACTTTATCTCAACCCCCTTCACATGTTTGTGAAAGTGAATGAGAACATGGGAATCAGGTCATTTGTTCTGTAACAGAATCCATCACTGGGGCTGGAGAGATGGCTCAGTGGTTAAGAGCACTGGCTGCTCTTGTAGAGGACCCTGGTTAAATTCCCAGCACCACATGGTATCTTATAACCACCTGTAACTCCAGTTCCAGGGATTATGATGCCTTCTTCTGATCTTTGTGGGTACCAGGCACACATATGTTGCAAGACATACATGCAGGCAAATGTTTATTCACATAAGAATCTGTATCTATATCTAATTTCTGTTCATTTACACTTTTGAAAAGTGTCTGAATTTAGGGGCTTAGTGGTAGAATGTTTGCATATAAGGACCTGGCTTGATCCCAAGGACTGTGAAAACAACAGGTGATGGAGGAAGGTCATTGGTTAAGTAATAAAGAAACTGCTTGGCCTCATAGGTTAAAACATAGGTGGGAGGAGTAAACAGAACAGAATGCTGGGAGGAAGAGGAAGTGAGGTAAGACTTGACAGCTCTGCTCTCTGGAGCAGAGGCCATGCTCCCATCTTCCAGGCAGACTCCATGAAGCAAGCTGCCAGGTCAGACATGCTGAATCTTTCCCGGTAAGACTGATGCTACACAGATTATTAGAGATGGGTTGATCGGGATATGAGAATTAGCCTGTAAGGGCTAGAGTTAATGGGCCAAGCAGTGTTTAAAAGAATACAGTTTGTGTGTTGTTATTTCTGGTGTAAAGCTAGCAGTGTGGGAGCCAGGCAGGACGAAAAGCAGGCCCGCAGCTCCCACAACAAACAGGCAACAGCAATAAGCCCAAACCAAGCCAACAAAAAAAAATAAATAACAATATCCCAAGTTTAACGAACAACCTCCCCACCAAATACTTCAGAAACTAATAACCCAAAGAGAAATTTTACAGGGTGAGCTTATTTTCATCATTTTGTTAAACAGATGTGTCCGATGTGAGTCATTTTCGTCATTTCTTTTCCTCTGCAACCATCTGGCAAAGACACAAGTTAATACACCAAAGGAAGCCTAAGCCATAACAGAAGAATAGCCCCTGGCCAAGCAGGACTGGGTTCACAAATCTAATAGCGTCACCTTCAGATGTACTTTTTGATTTCCTTCTTTTTCATCTCCATTAGCATCAAAACCCTGTCCTTCTACAGTGCTGTGCCGTTAGTGTGGACACACCATGCAGACTGGGCCAGGAAGCCCTAGTGCTCAGCAATTTGGAGGGAGCATGGTCATGCGAGTGTGTATAAGAAGGTGAACAGTATATGAAGTGGACTAATCATAGATTGGTTCAAATTCTTCGGTTAACTGAATGAGATGGTAAAAACACCAGCATCTGAAAGGTATAGGAGTCACCCATGGAATCTTGCTGCAATGTGGGAGCCAAATGTCTGTTTGGGAGCGTCACCCCACGGAGACCTGTGGCTCTCACATCACAGAAGGGCACATGTGCAGAAATGGAGTTCTGGGTTTCTTTGTTCTTGCTCTGAGTGATAGAATTAGGTTTAGTGGGTGAAAAGGCAGCAGAAACCAGATTACTAAAAAAGACCATTTTAGTAACCAGAGCTGACCAACAACAACAATAGCAATTGCTGGGTGGTGTTCAGAAACAATGGTGGGTAAAAAAATTTTAGCATCCTGGAGGGGGGGGGGCGATGTCTGTCCCCAAGAGTGTTTGCAGGATCACATAGCTTTTAGTATCCTTAAGCTTCACAGTTCTGATATAATGTAATAGAAGTTTCTTAGTTCATCTCAATGTGACGGAATTCTTTCTCAGGACCAGTGAGTTGGTTCATCAGGCAAAGGCACTTGATGGCCACCTGACATCTGGAGTTTTATCCCTGGAACCTGGGTGTTGGAAGGGGAGAAGTGCAGAATGTCCCCTGACCCCCAGAAATGTGCTGTGGCTTCCCCATTTCTTCCTCTTCCTTCCCTATTCCTTTCCCTCTCTCTCCCCCTAACTCCCTTTGATGGAGGAGGTTCATGCGTATATGTGCTACTTTCATTGGTTAATAAAGAAACTGCCTTGGCCCTTTGATAGGACAGAAAATTAGGTAGGCAGAGTAGACAGAACAGAATGCTGGGAGAAAGAAGCAGATTCAGGCAGATGCTATAGCTCTCCTCTCCAAGGTGGACGCAGGTTAAGATCCTTTCTGGTAAGCCACCACCTCTTGGTGTTACACACATTATTAGAAATGGGTTAATCAAGATGTGAGAATTAGCCAGCTAGAGGCTAGAGCTAATGGGCCAAGTAGTGTTGAAGAGAATACAGTTTGTGTGTTGTTATTTCCTGGACTAAGCTAGCTGTGTGGGAGCCGGGTGGGACGATAGCAGACTTTGCCCACAGCTCCTTCTACACCCCTTCTCAATACACATATACATTCTAAATATATGAGAAAAAAGTACTAAAAGGATTTCTTTTTCAGAAAAATTTACCATGGTGCTGGGTGTGAAGGCAGACATCTATAGTAAAGAGGATACTGACTTTGGGGGCCAATGTGAACCACATAGCAAGGTCCTATCTCAAAAACAAAAAACAAGACAACCAACCAACCCGCCAACCCACCCCCACACATCCTACATTTGCTGTGATTTAGAGCACCTACTTCAGTCTGAAGTCATCTGCAGCCAGTTTAGCATTGTCAATTTGCAGGACACATCGGGCGTTTTGCATTTGAGCATCCTTAATCTGAAAAACATAAGAGAGGGAAAGAATGACATTTCCATCAGGGCAGGAGTTTGCAATGATCTTATTTGCCCTCAGAGACAACTGCAATTACACCAACAGTGATGTCCATTTCAAGAATGTCCACGAGAGAATAAGAGGAATGATGACACAGGCCTTCATGTCACAGCGTTAGAACAGGACTCCTCGTCTGGTCCATGTTCTTGTGATCACGGAACCTTATTAAGGGCCTTGTCTGTGGCGCTGTTCATACCCGGAACATGGTTGTAAGCCATTCTCATTTGGTGAGCTCCCACTCCTTCACCTCTCAGCTCTGCCACCATGGCTTTGAGGGGGCGGGGCCTTCACTGATAGCCTTCAGGTCTAGCAGCGGATGTGCCCTTGTTTCTGTCGCTCTGCACAGCCTTCCTCCTATACCCCTCTGAGTGATAGTTGCTTTGGTCCACGCCTGATTCCACCTAAAACACTTTATTTACCGACACATTCATCTCTGTGTGATGCACAGCACTCAGCTAGTGTCTATGAAATAGTGGGTGAATGAGAAGTAGCCATCTGGTCGGAAACAGGTTCTAGGACAGAAGGATGGATACATCCTGGATCTCTCTCTGCCTCTCCCCCCAGTCTCTCTCTCTCTCTCTCTCTCTCTCTCGCCTCCCCCCCCCCCCCTCTCTCTCTCTCTCTCTCTCTCTCTCTCTCTCTCTCTCCTTCCCCTGTGTGTGTGTGTGTGCATGTTCACATGTACAGGTGATTGCATGTGGAGATCAGAGGACAGGCAATTTTGCATGCCATTCCTTGGGTATTATCCACATGTTTGGGGAAGGGCAGGATCCCTCACTGTCCTGGAAATCATCAAGTAGGTCAGGCTGGCTGTTCAGCAAAGCCAAGGCCTCTGCTTGTCTCGGCTTTTCAAACACTGGAATTACACGTGCACACCATCGTTCTCCAATTTTTTTTTCTTTTTTAACCTGGGTTCTGGGAATCGAGCTCAGGTTCTCGGGCTTGCAAGGCAAGCACTGCATTCTTCTCTCTTTTTTTTAATTTTTTTTTTTTTTTAGTTTTTCGAGACAGGGTTTCTCTGTGGCTTTGGAGCCTGTCCTGGAACTAGCTCTGTAGACCAGGCTGGTCTCGAACTCACAGGGATCCGCCTGCCTCTGCCTCCTGAGTGCTGGGATTAAAGGCGTGCGCCACCATCGCCCAGCTAGCACTGCATTCTTTAAGATGCATGCGGACTGGAAGTCCATTCCTAGAAAACATTAGAATGATCCATCTCTTTCAGTAGCTATTCCTGGAGAGAGGTCCCTTGAGAGACGTCCAGCTAGTAGGTACTAGTAGCTGCTCCTAGGTATTGTGGATAATCCCCAAGTCAATTGAGAAGCATCAACCTTGAGAGAAGTGCTGGAGAACAATCGGTTTGTATTTGGAATGTGCTTCAGGGAAAGCCCGAAGAAACACTCTGATGAGGGTGATGTAATCACCTTAGCTTCGTGAACTGATCCTTTCTGTGAAATCTGAATCAAACTGCACTGATGCCTGTAATACAGCTCAAGAAAAGAGGTCCACAGGGACTCAATGGCCTTTGCCCTAAAGGGGCAACGATTTTAAATATAAGCATAAGAGAAAGCACCGCTTTCCTTGATTAGATAAGAATGGTGTGTGCTGTGCTTGGCATCTTCAGTCAGGAGCAAAGTCTCCCACTTCTGCTCCACTGGGTTTATAAAAGAGAGAGAGAGAGAACCCCACCTATCTCCGATGACAGAGGGTCAGACTGAGATAGGATTGCAATAAATTTGAATTGGGGGCAATAGACCATTTCATTATTGCCTAAGTGCTTTATAAAATGCTTGGAGATGGTTAGCAGATATTTAAACAGGGCATTAAAAAAGTCCAGTTATCAGAACTGTGCATAGTGGCTAATCCCAGTGCTGAGGACATAGAGGCGGGAGAGTGATGAGGTCTAGACTAGTCTGGGATACACGCTGAGGGCTTGGACTAGCCTGGGATACACACTGAGGGCTTGGACTAGCCTGGGATACACACTGAGGGATTGGACTAGCCTGGAATACACACTGAGGGGTTGGACTAGCCTGGAATACACAGTGAGGGCTTGGACTAGCCTGGGATACATGGTGAGGGCTTGGACTAGCCTGGAATACACAGTGAGGGCTTGGACTAGCCTGGGATACACGGTGAGGGCTTGGACTAGCCTGGGATACATAGTGTGGGCTTGGACTAGTCTGGGATACACAGTGATGGCTTGAATCAAAACCGATTCCTTCTATCCATCCAACCACCCATCTGTCAGTTAGTACAGAAACCGTTAATATCTGCATTTTGCCTCCACTCTGAACTCTTTTATTATTTATACCCACAGTAGGATGATATTTGAAATATAAGGTTATATAAATGAAAAAAGAAAAATCTCTTTTTAATTCATTTGAGTCTTGAAAGTCAATAAAGACTAGGGGGAAACCACATAGAAACCCTTGAAGTTCTTCTGAAAATGAGATTATTCTCCCTGAGGACCTGACATTGTCAACCATGGCAAAGACACAGACTGTAATTTTGGGTGATAAAAGTATCATATTTTATATGCAATTAGGTTGAAATTTTAGAAAAAAAGTGTGGTTTAAACTCATCCTTTTAACTCTGATACCACTTGATAAAATACATTTTTTTTTAGTTATAAATTTCAACTTAATTTGCTTTGTATGTTAGGGTTCACCTACCATATACACCCATCCCCCTGATCTACTATGCAACTAAAACAGAAATGTAGATACACAGGCCTCATGACTTACCTGGTTTTGCAGGTCTTTGATTTGTGCGTAGTAGGGACTGTAGTCCCGGACGGTGCTAGGTGCATTGGCTTCATACCACTGCTTGATCTGGGCTTCAAGTCTGGAGTTGGATTGCTCCAGGGACCGCACTTTTTCGAGGTAGCTGGCCAGCCGGTCATTGAGGTTCTGCATTGCTAGTTTCCCGTTGCCCCCAAACATGTCCCCTCCGCTGCTATAGCTCACTACGGTTTTGGAGACGGAGATGCGAGTGCCGTGGCCTCCAGCTCCACCATAGACACTGGGTGCAGCCGCCAGACGCTGCATGCCCCCCTTCCTATATAGGGAGCCACTCATGCTAAGTGCTGGGCCTTGTGAGGAGGAACTCAGACTTCTGTGAACACTTCGGCGACTGAAATCCATCTGGGATCCTGGGAGGCAACACCTGCAGCCTGGAGTTGGAGCACAGCCTGTCTGTCTCACGGCGCTGTAGAGCTGACCTTTTATAGAGTTCAGGCGAGACACACCTCCGCTGCTGCCATGTCACCTCAGGAGTGACACAGTCCACCCTCCTACTCCCCCTCCTTTTTGTACAGCAATATGTTCAATATCATTCCCTAAATGACCACTAGAGGCGCTTCTTAAAGGCTTTTCTGGGGGTGGGGTCTGTATTCCTTTTTAGTAAACACAGGGAACAAAAAGAATGAGGAAGGGGTGTTCTTTCAGCTCTTGCACCTGCCCTGGCAGGTTTTTTTTAATCATCCCCGTATACAAATAAAGAATATTTACAATCCATATGAATAATTTAGGCCTTGAACGAGACATCTGCGGGGTCATGATGGCAAGTCACACTGGTGAGAACAAAGGCTTGATCGAATGATGAATTGCTTTTCAGAGCCTCTGTTTTTATGCCCCCCCCTTTTATTTGCTTTTAAGTTTATCCTTGATTAGAACTTATATTCTAGTCTATTGAAATATCTTGGATGAGGCTGGGTGTTCTGGTGCACACCTGTAATTCCAGCACTTGGGAAGCAGAGACAGGAGGATCACTGCAAGTTTGACGCCAGCCTGGTTTAAGTGAGGAGTGCCAGGTTAGCCCGTGCTGTGTAATAAGACCATGTCTCAAAGCATGTAAGCGTGTGAGTCCACACACCACAGACACACACAGAGTGTGAGAATTGAATCTGGTGAATGTGTGAGTTTGTAAAAGAGTACAGGTGGCGGCGTGGAGTTGATTTTGGAGTTAAAAAGTACTTTATATAGTAGTTTTAGAAAATGCCATATATATATGTATATATATACATACATACATATATACAATGTATCTTGATAATATCTACCCAACAGTCCCAGAAGTTCCCCAACACATTTTCTATTCAACTTCAATCCCCCTTTAAAAATAACCTATGTATCTAATTAATGCTGCCTGTGTGCTTATAACTGTATAGGGGTGTGGACAACCTGTCAGTGGCCATATCTCCAAAGAAAATTCAATCCTCTTCTTGGCTCCAAGCAGCCCTCAGCTGCCAGGAACTCCTAGGCTGGGGCAGGAGCCTTGAGAACCCCTCCTGGGTATTTTCTTTGTCCTTTCTTAAAAAGAAAACTCTATCATAAAAACCTTGCAAATATCATCTAATGGTTGAAAATGCTTTTAAAATTTTAAATGAGTGAGAAACCAGTTTTTATACCTGGTATGTTGCATGCAGGAGCCTGCCTACCCTGTTGGAAGCCAGCTAGATACCACCAGGAGATGCTTTCTGTTTCTACCAGCCTGACACATTGGAGCTGCCTCCCAGGATCTTGCTTCTCCTTGCAGATTCCCACACTCAGAGCCAAGTGATTCCTCGAGAAGAAAGGTTTCAGGTGGCCACAGGGACGCACACACCTAACTTCCTAGAGGCTGCTGATAAAAGAGGGTAATTATTATGAACTTTGGCCACCCAATCTATTGATTTGTTTGAATAGAAACGTTCCTTCCAGAGCCTGAATCTGTTTCTGTTCAGGAGGATTTGCTGATTCTTCCGTGCACACATGTGGGCACTGGCTCCGCGGTGGGGACCTGATGATGAGCACCCACTGAGTGTTGAGGAATGAGTGCGTTTCCTCCTAAAGTCCTTTCCACTCAGACTCCCGACTGAAAACATCTCCTTCTACTTTGAAGCATTCATGTCATTTCTTTAAGTCGAATTAATTAGAAGGGCTTGGGAAAGCCACGGAAACCACAGCAGATTCCCATGTTAATGCTAACTTGACTGGAGATCCGAGTATGACTGAAGCAAGCAGGCACAATGTGTGTACACACACACAAGGAAGTACATCTGGAATCTGCTTATGTTGCTTTCCCTAGTAATTGTCTTCTAAGATAGAATAAGATTGAATTGTTTCTGTCTTTTAGATACCTTGCCTTCAAGTTACAAATCAGTTACGGCTTATCTCAGTTATAAGTTTTATAAAGTAAGAGCTATGCAAAATTAAAAACTGACCAAGGGAACCCTGCTTTAGGAACTCTATGATATATATACATACATACATACATACATACATATATGTATGTATGTAACTCTATGATATATATATATATATGTATATATGAATTGGTGTTTGTTAGGATGATAAACCAATTTATTAGTAGATATCACAGCTGAGATTTGTAATTAGTAATCTTTCAGAGACAGATGTCTTTGTGTGTGTGTGTATGTGTGTGTAAATGGATGTAGTTTTTGATACTGATTAATGGGGTAGGAGAGAAACTTGTTTGATTAAAATGGAAAATTGCATCATTAAAATTGTACACAATTCGAGGTGAGTCCCATTGAGTTTCATGTACTGGAACATACGCCGAAGATGTTTAAAACATCCCTTATTCACAGTTAGTGCCAAGTGTGGGTCTGAAGTGTCCTCCAAGGGCCCCTGTGATGAAGGCTTGATCCCTGTACTGAGGTGCTACTGGGAGGTGGTGGAACCTTTAGAAGGTGGGATGCGGTGGAAGGCATGTCACCAGGGGTATGCTTTTGCAGGGATGCTCGGATCCTTCTCTTTCTGTCTCTTTTTGCTGCCTGGCTGCCATGCTGAGATTGATGCCGCTGTCAGGCACTTGCCGTGATGCACCCTGGTGGCAACCGACTTTGGACGAAAACCTCTGAAATCATGGACTAAGGTAAGTGTTTTCTCTATGTCATTTACCTCGGGCATTTGTCACAGCCGCAGAAGGCAGATCGACACAGCTCTGAGGTAGGAAGGAGTATACACGCAGCTGTCACACACTACAAATGTATCCTCTTCGTTAGCTCAATTCTCACTTGTGGCTGGACTCAGTTACACTTAACTCGGAGTTAAACATCCCTTTTTTAGTTGTCTGAAGAAATAACTTCATGCATTATCCCACCCGTTATTGTATAATATTTATAGATTGCTGATGCTTTAGATTTGAACTAAAATCTATAGTGGAGGTGACGAGGTTGAGCTTCCACCATCCGAGCCACTGGTCTGCTCGAGTGGGCAGCATTCTGGCTGGAGTTTCTGTTTCCACATGAGAACACCGCGTGTAGAACATTGGGTTCGATGTATCATTGAGATTTAGCCTGTGGCAGGTTATTCTAGCTTATAAAGTGACTACAGGAAATCAAGCTACTGTTTCACGGAAATTCATTTTTTCCAGCCATATCAGAGACGAAATAAAGACCTCATTGCCCCTTCTTCATACACATAAACACACATTTAGAGTCCTTGCCATTCCAGGCTGTTTGCTGACTGTATCTGCACATAGATACTGGATTACAACTTCCTGCATGTAACTGAGGTGTATTTTGACCTCTGAGACAATCAACTGAGTGTTAATGATTAATGTTAAATTGGAGGAGCTCTATTGTAGCAGAGAACTTTCTACTTTCGTTTTCCCACAGCACGGGCAAGCTATCTCAGCTCAGATAGACACAGATAGTGCAGACAGGCTCTTAGAGGTTGCCTCCTGGAGACCAGGACATGGGGGAGGGAGAGGAGATGAAGAAACTTTGACTGTAAATTCTTCCTTGAAGCTTGCTGATGAGTGGGAGGTGTTCAACGGAGTAGGCATAAACTCCTAGTGTTGGTCTTTTACAGAACTGAGGAAGCACCTCCAGCTTATGGCTTACCCGTATTTGGTGCTTCTGCTCAGCTATGGCTTGAGGATTTGGTGAATCTGTTATCTCTGTGGCTATGGGATTATCATCCTGTATAGTATGCAATGTGCTTTTATGAGTCACCTAATGACATGGTTATGAGAAATATGTTGTTAGATGATTTCCTTGTTGTTTGAATATTGGGGAGTATCATTACATAAACCTGGATAGTATGATACACTCCAAGGCTTTATGACACATAGTATAAATGGATAAACAGTAGACACACACACATAGTTTATGCTATTTGTCTGAGTTTACTTTCTATTGCTGTGATAAATATCATGACTATAAGCAACTTGGTGGAGGTTGTTACCCGACACATCTGTCCTGAGCACAGCTGGTGAGGGAAGTCAGGGCAGGGACTCAAGCAGGAGAAGAGGTAGGACCCATGAAGGAATGGTCTTTACTGACTTGGTCTTTACAGCCTGTACTTCCACCTATGGAGGGTTAGCACCCTCTCCAGTGAGCTGGGCCCTCCCACAGCAATCATTATTCAAGAAAATGCTCCATAGGCTTCCCTACAGGAAATCAGAAGGAGGCATTTTCTCAGTTGAGGGTCTTTCTTCTCAGATGACTCTAGGCAATTGCTATTAGAACCATGATAAACAAAACAAGACAAGATCAAACAAGCCTTAGAAAAAAACGCAGTACAGAGATACAGTAGAGGTTAGGGAGACGTCTTAATCTGGTAAAGTGCCTCCCTGGCAAAGATGAGGGCCTTAGTTTAGATTCCTAGCCCTCATGCTCAAAAGCTGACATTGTATCTATAATCCAAAAATGGTATTAGAGTAATGATAGTAGAGATGAGAAGATCTTTTGTATCTATTGGCCAGACAGCCTAGCCAAATTGATGAGATCCACGTTCAATGAGAGACCCTGTTTCAAAAACATAGGATGGAGACCAATTGAGGAAGACCCTTGACATCACCCTCTGGCCTCCAAATATACATGCACACATGAGCACGCATGTTGCTAAAATTCCTTCCCAGGGTACACATAGCAAGGTCCATCCATTCGCCTAAGGCACCAGAAACAAATCCAAGCAATAACTTCACCAAAGTTTACTTTGGGGGAACCAATGCATTTAGAAGACTTCCCTACAGAGCATAGGGGAGGGATTATTTACAAGGGTGTGGGTGCTTCTCCTCCTAACAGGCCATACTTGAAAAGCCTTCACCCAGCAGGGATAATGGCTTCCCCATCACTTCATAGGTGGAATCCCACCCCCCTCCCCAGTTTTTTCCAGCTTAAAAATTCTAACCCCTCCTGGAGGCCATGAACAATTCTAAGGCAGAGTTATAGGAAATGGCTGGATACTCAGGCAATGGGCCTTGTGTCCCTTTCCACTCATACATGAGGGGATATAAATAATCCAGAAACCCAGCTTGGATGATGCTGCTGCAAGAAGGAATTGCTGAACTCCCCAGGATGGCATTTATTTGATGGGGCTGACAGCCTTCACAACAATGCACACATGCTCCTTTGTTTAGGGAAATGTTGTGTGGAAGATGGCTATACTCATATTAAAGCATTTTACTTATTTGTTACTGTGCTTTCTTTTTGAGACAAGGTCTTTATATATTAGCCCTGACTCGCCTGGAATTTACTATGTAAACCAGGTTATCTTTGAGCCTGCCATGACCCTCACACCTTTGCATCCTGAGGGCTGGCATTACAGTTATAAGCACCATCCCTGAGTAATTTTGAAATTAAAGTACATACTTTAAAGTTGGGGTAAGTACTAAGAGATTACAAGATCTACCAGCATATATAATATATAATATAATACAATAATAAGCATGACAAAAATGAGAGCTTTCTAGAATTGCTTAAAGCAACAAATTCTTAGATTATGGAGCTCTCATGAATCTCAAACATAATGGATACAAATAAATCACAGCCATACCCTCAGAACAAAAGCCAGATCATAAAGAAAGCTTGGAAGCAGGTAGAAAGAAAAGAAAGACCACCAGCAAAGGCACAGCGTTTAGCATGACCGCTGACATCTCAAAGACAACTTGAACATGGGGAATGAATAATGTCTTTGAAATGCTTGGTGAAAATAACCATCCTTCTTGGAATATTCTTGTTCAGTGATTCTAAGTTTGAAGGAGGGCAATATGGAGGTGTTTTCAGAATGAAAAAAAGTTGTCATCAGCTTCTCCATTGTCACTGAAAGAAACCTGAATTTATATACTACCTGCAGAAGGGAGGGCCAGATGGAAGGTCTGTGTTGCAGAAATGGAGGATGGACAATAAAGAGCTAGGTATACCACTGTGATTGTTTGAATGAGAATGACCCTCAGAGATAACATGTGTTTGAATACTTGGCCCCAGATGGTGGAACTGATTGGGAAGGAATAGGAGGTGTGGCCTTGTTAGAGGAGGTGTGTCACTGGGGGCAGGCTTTGAGGCTTCAAAAGGTGGGAGCCATTCCCAGTGCCTCCTGGTTGTTTCTCAAGATGTGAGCTCTCTGCTACTGCTCTGGTGCTGTGCCTGCCTGTGTGCTGTCATGTTCCCTGCTATGAAGGTCAGTCATACTGTTGGATAAATGTACATAGGCTTGGAAGAGAGAAAAAAAAAGTGTATAGAGAGTAAAAAAAAGGGCAATGTCTTTAAAGAGACAGAGTACAGATAGTCATAGATTAAATGGAATAAAGAAAAATAAGCCATGTAAAAATGGAAAATTCACAGAGTCTGGATTATGTATTGTATTATCTTTGAAATTATTTATTTATTTATTTATTAAAGATTTCTGCCTCCTCCCCGCCACTACCTCCCATTTCCCTCCCCCTCCCCCAATCAAGTCTCCCTCCCTTGTCAGCCCGAAGAGCAATCAGGGTTCCAAGGACCACCCATCTCCATCCAGGTCTAGTAAGGTGAGCATCCAAACTGCCTAGACTCCCACAAAGCCAGTACGTGCAGTAGGATCAAAACCCAGTACCATTGTTCTTGAGTTCTCAGTAGTCCTCATTGTCTGCTATGTTCAGCGAGTCCAGTTTTATCCCATGCTTTTTCAGACCCAGGCCAGCTGGCCTTGGTGGGTTCCCGATAGAACATCCCCATTGTCTCAGTGTGTGGGTGCACCCCTCATGGTAAGCCAAACCCAAAAAGAGGAACATGGGATGTACTCACTCATATTTTGTTTCTAGCCATAAATAAAGGACATTGAGCCTATAATTCATGATCCTAGAGAAGATAAATAAGAAGGTGAACTCACAGAAAAACATATAGGCATCCTCCTGAATATTAACCTTCATCAGGCGATGAAAGGAGACAGAGTCAGAGACCCACATTGGAGCACAGGACTGAAATCCCAAGGTCCAAATCAGGAGCAGAAGGAGAGAGAGCACGAGCAAGGAACTCAGGACTGTGAGGGGTGCACCCACACACTATCTTTGAACTTTTGACTGTGAATGAGCTACAGAGAGACATTTCATTGTATGGGCTGCTAAGCTAAGCCAGCATGTATGTTATAAAAGTATCATGACTTCCAAATTTGGGTCTAAGGATATGTTGCTTTGGAACAGAGGTTCTTCTCTTGTTTTCATGGAGGATGAGAACCCGTGGATTGCTTCCAGACTGGTGTGGTTTGATGAAACAAGACCCCCTGAAAGGTCACCGTGAACACCCTCAAAAAATTACTTCGCCAAACTGCTGACTGAAATGAACCTAGCACATAGGATACACCATGAAAGGCCTGATTAACAGTGCCTCAAACAGTGGGAAGCAGTATGGACAGAACTACGTCCATTTTCCCAAATATTGTCTATAAATGTTTGTTTATGTTTAAAGGAGGATATGCTATAGAGATTTGCACTGGTATAGATCTTAGTTTATTGATACAAATTTAAGGTCAATTTTGTTATATGTATCTTCTGATCTTGATTAAGGTATTATGTTTGTGTAGCTCACTTAAAAATGTAATGTATAAATAAGAAATATAGGTTAACAGATACCAATTTTTAATAGTTAAGCTCATAGTCACGTTAGTTAGATTTTCTAGGTGTATAGAGATATATTTCAGTTAGATAGGTATTCTTCAAATCTTTCAGAGGCCCTCAGAAGATGGGATTTAAATGTTTTAATAACTTAGGACTTTTCATAACAATGAGACACATCTGCTCCTGGCAGCACAATCTACTTCAAGAGGAAGATGGACATTAAAGAGGCTTTGTATGGAGTTGGTTAGCTATTTGTACAAGAAACTTCTCTTTCCTGGATTGCTTGACTGGACATGCAGGACCCTCAGAGAAATGACTGCTGAACTTGCCTAAAGGTGAGATGATCCTTCTTGGTTCCTGCTTCATAAAAGAGTCTGCTAGATATTCTGCAGGACACAGAAGAAAGTGACTGACAAATTGCCAATATAGGCAGAACTTTCTTTGAAACTTCCTGCTTTGTGAAAAAGTTTGCTGGATAGTATGGGCCTGTTGGCTGAAGATGGATGCCCCAACTGTACAGAAGAACTTTGGGTGACCGACTGTCCAGGCAGTGAGATGTCTTTGTCAATTCTAGAGTTTTAGAAGTTGCTTACAATGTACTTCCTGTTTATTTAGGTAATATTATATCCTTCTGGAGTCTTTGATGGAGTTGAAGAATTGATATAGTTTTCCTTAGTTATGATAAAAGATAAAGTAGATAAATATTATAACTGTAATTCTTGCTTGATAACTGATTTGTTATATATAATATTGCTATGTTAAAGTTAAACTCTTCTTTTTTTAACAGAAAAGGGGAAATAGTGTGCAGGTCCTTCTGTCTATGTGTTGCTTTCATTGGTTGATGAATAAAGAACTGCTTTGAGTCTATAGCAAGGGCAGAATAGAACTAGGTGGGAAAAGCTAGGCTGTATGCTGGGAGAAAGAGGGCAGAGTCAAAGAGACGCCATGGAGGTGCCAACAGAGATAGACGTGCTGCAACTTTGCTGGTAGGCCACTTACTTGTGTTGATATGCAGATTAATAGAGATGGGTTAGTTTAGGATATGCGTTTAGCCAGAAATACGCTTAAGCTATTGGTCAAACAGTATTGCAAATAATTTGGTTTTCTGAATGGTTATTTCGTGGCTGGGTGGCTGGGATGAACAAGTGACCCTTACTCCAACACACAATCTGGAAGCAACTGACAAGGTCATGGGCTGAGTATGCCACTGTTTGAGCTACTTTTGCTGTGGCCGTTATGTCTGACAGGAACCACTTTAGGGAAGGAGGATTGTTTTGGGATCTTGGTTTCAGAGAGTCCTAGTGCACAATGCTCTCAAAGGCATGGGGGAACACCTCATTCCTTGGCACAATTATTCCTTTGTCTTTAAAACAAGCTGTCAAGTGGCAGTTATTCTTCACATCTTTTTTGTCTTCCTTGATATTTTTTTCTTAAATGCAGTGAACTATCCTAGCTCTCGCATCTGGAAGCGATCAGATTCACAGCACATCCTCCTCATTTTGCAAATGAGGAGGCAGAGGCATCTATGGGTTATTGACGTTCCCATAACAACGAAGCAAACATGGGAAGTGGAGATTAAGTAGCACAATATTTGCTCTCTAAATTGATTTTTGTTCTTTATGTGACTTAGGGAAACTCTTTGCAAACACCACCCCGCTGAGAAAGAACATTCTCAATTAAATCATCGGTAACTAGGCCATTATAAAAGTTCAATATAAGCTCAGTGTCTTCTATTTTCCATTCTGATGCTGGAGAACCACTCTTTTTGTGTGTATAATATCACAAGTTTATTCAGATTCTCCATCATTGGCCTCAGAACAGTCCCAAGGCAAAGCGTAATATGTGTGAAAACATTGCATGAGATGAACGGATGTATTATTTATTAGCTTTTCAGAACACAGTGGCAGATGTGTTCACGTGACAGTGTAGGAGGTGTTCAGTTGTTACTTTTTAATTCATCCTGTTGACTAAGAGAGCTCCTACTTTGCATGAAGTTGAGAGTGAGGTGGGAGATGTATTGGGAAGAGGCTGGGGGAACATGAGGGAGGGAGCGGAGAATATATATGACCAAGATGCATTATGTGCATGAATGGAATTTTCAAAAGAAGAGACCTGCTACTGTTGTCAATAGTAACAATGGTTTCATTCATGTTTCAAGTACAAGGAGAATCTGGGAGAGCAAGAACTGCAGCTGAGTTGTTAGCATTCTGAGATGTTTAATGTGTCCCCTGCCATTCTAGCCCCTGTAGAAATTGCTTTATTATAGCAAAGCTATTGGTTTTGAAAAAGATGATCTGTGTTAACTACACAAATCCTGCATCATATTTCGTATATTCTGCTTAATAAAGAAAGGCATAAACTGCATTTTGCAAGATCTTTAATAGCATGAAGAAAAGTCAAAAGAAGCGATGGGGAAATGTGGTAATATTAGTTACCATTATTGCTTGATATGAGGAGGTAAGCATGAAATCACTTTGTACTCTAACAATACTTAACATAGTGAATGTATGTACACTCAGAAAGATGAGCAGGAAAACAATACACATCAGAACACCTTATTCTCTGAAAAACAGAGTAAATTGAAAGTGCTTCATGGGTGGTCCACCTTTGAAGGAGATTTTGCTCAGTGGAGGAAATACTGCCATGGGCATGCATCATGGGGAAAGGTCTGAAGGGAGTGCTTTGGAAACTCAGAGAGGTGGCAAAGCCTTTAGGCTGGAGAAGTAGCATGGCACAAGACATGAATATGTGTAAGACTCAGAATGCCAGACAGAGTGAGGGAGAATAGGGTCCTCAGTGACCCGTGCCTTGTGCCTGGCAGGGACCAGCAGATGCTCAAGGGCCCTGCAGTGGGAAAGTGAGCAGAGGTGGGCTGGAGGGGGAACAGCCTAGGGAAGGCATGGAACACGGCTAAAATGTCACATTTATTAGGTCTCTTAACAACACTGGGAGAGACAGTGTGTTCCAAATGTAGATCTTTTAAATGTGACCAGGAAGTGCGGGGTGTAAGAACAGAACAGATGTCTTGATAAAGAACCGGGTGAGGCAGGTGGATCTACAGGCCCAAGGAGTCCAGGTAATAAGCTAATTTCACCTCTGCACTCTAATAAAGTGAGCAGTCCTTGGGTGATCCAGTTTGGGCATCAGAGGGCTGGAAGAGAAGTCCACTTAGAGGGACCTCATTTGGTCCGATTTAGAAGAGAGAAGGTTAGGGTTCTATGGGAAGTGAGATTCAGTGGCCTTTCTGTGGTTTGTCTCTTCCTGTGTCGTGTTTCCTACCCTTGAAACCAGGGGCTTTATACTTCCCCAGGGACTCACTGGATGCCAATGGAGACTTGTTCTATCAAGATTTTCTCAGCAATGAGTTGCTTCTAGTCAGCTCTCACAATGTAGCTAATATTTCTGATGCCTCGGACTCCACAAAGATTGCTTGTTGTTTTCTATAATTTAGCAATAAAAAGGCAGGGAAAGCCAGAACAATTTCTTTCGTGTTTGACACAGATGTTGAGGGATATCAAATAATTACTGCCCGGGGAGAGATAAAAAAGGATTTTATGGCTGAGTCTTAGGTTGATGGAGCCACAGGCTTCTGGCTGGGTATACTTTTTCAAAGTAAATACATCTCTGTGAAATGAACTGTCTGGAAAACTCCAGGCTTGAGAAGGCTGCAGTAATTTAAGCGTGATATTGGTTCCGAGGTGTTGACGTTAATGGTGATACACAATGTTTCTGGGCAATTTAATCCAAACCCGACACTTGTTTTGTTTCTTGCAGCAGAGTTCGTTTTGTTCCTAGATCATTTGAGGTTTTATTAAAGATTTACCTGAATCTTTCAAGTGCGACGTTACTACAATGTGTGTTTATTTATGTTTTTGGAACACAGTAAATATGACATCCTACAGGAATTCAGGTTTTAGATCTCTAATTCCAATCCTTTTTCTCCACTAATGATGCTGATACAGTGTTTAAAAAATGCCAGGATTAGCTCTGGCTCTGTGGCTTAGCTGGCTAAAACGCCTGCCTAGTAAAAAAAATGCCTGGATTAAAAACTATACAGCAAAACCCAAGAAGTAATGCTCAGCTAATTGAAAGGTAACCCTGGAAAGCGATTGTTCTGGCCTGCCGCATGCTTATGTTAAAAGACAGTCCTTTGTCTGCTGCCCACTTTCATGCTGGCTCTTTTCCCATCAGTGAAGACAACCACGACATGCTTACAGGCCAATCGATCCAGACAGTTCCTCAATGAGACTGATACCAAATGATTCTAGGTTGTATCAGTTGACAGTTAAAATGGACATTAACCCTCCCAGTGTCACCTCTGTCTGCTTGCTGACAGATAATTCTGAGTACTCTGCGGGATGCCAAGGACCAGGACACAGAGGTAGAGATTGGTTTTGGAGACCGCCTGTACCCTTGCTTGCCATGTGAACTTGGGTGAGGTGCTTTCTTCAGTCATGTACTGGAGGATGGTGTTAATGCCCACTATGGTGCTGGTGTGGGGATCAATATATCTTTGAGTTGTATTGCATGGTACCCGGTACTAGGAAGTGCCCAATGAACTGTAGCTCCTCATATCAGATGTGAGAATAGTAGAAGGATAGGAATTATAAACTTGATGATGGCTATAATCTGGCGAGGACCAATAAGAATCATCATTAAATGTGCACTGGGTTAAATGGATAAAGAAAGTGTGGGGCTTACATACAAAGAGTTTTACATAGCTGTAAAGAAAAGTGAAACCATGGCATTTGCTGGAAAGTAGATGGAGCTGGAAATCACTATGCTAAGTGAAATAAGCAGATTTAGAAAGGCAAATACTATATGCTATATATTTATGTATATAACCATCTATGTGTGTATATCATGAAACTAGAAAGAAGGTAGGAAGAACTATTAGGGGAAGGAGAAGAGGGACACAGAAGGAGAGAGAGAAAGCTGTCTGAGGTTGAGAGGAGGAGGGTGGAGATGGGACATGGAGGCAGTGGGGGAAGGGGACAAATGAAACAAAAGCATAAAGACACATATGAATGATAATGTCATAACAAAACCCATTGCTTTTTACACTTACCTAAAAATGGACAGAAAATATTGTTAAATAAATATCACGAGGACATAGTGGTACATGCTTTTATTCTCAGCACTTGGGAGATAGAGGCAGTCAGATCTCTGTGAGTTTAAGGTCAGCCTGCTCTACATGGTGAGTTACAGGACAGCCAGATATACCCAGTGAGACCCCGTCTCAGAAAAAATTGTATTGTCACTAATGTTGGCTGAACTCATATAGGTAATATTAGGTAAGTTGGATTCAGACTTCTGAAGAAGAATGTGACTGAGAACACATATGATCACTTTGAAATTCATATACATAGTGACCAGGAAGTATTACAAGTGGGAGGGTCTAGGAATCATTTGCATATAGCATCAACTTCTCAGATATTCATGGATTACTTAGATGATCATTCTGTGCTTTGAAGATAGTTTCCCATGACAACTATATCATAGTTGTTTAGTTATCCTAAAGTCTATTCACTTCAGAGAGCTGGGAGGAGAGAGAGAGAGAGAGAGAGAGAGAGAGAGAGAGAGAGAGAGAGACTGACACTGACTGAGAGAGAGAGTTGGAGTAGAAAGAGAAGAAGCTTGGCACAGTATGACCTTGTCAAATGAACTCAGTCATCAATGCGTCTTTCCCTGGACTGGTCCCATGCTCCTGCCCCAAAGAGGGTAGAATCCAATGGAGAGGATGAATACATGGAACATGAACACACATGGAGCATGAATACACATGGAGCATGAACACACGGAACACGAACACACATGGAGCATGAACACATGGAGAATGAACACACATTGAGCCTGAACATACATGGAACATGAATATACCAGGCAAAACTGATGAAATTTTTTCACTTTTTATTTTATTTTTTAAATTTTACATATCAATTCTTTCCTCCACTCATCCCGCTCCCCACCACCTTCCCCTTACCCCACCACCCATCTGCTCTTCAGAGAGGGTATCGCTTTTCATGGAGAGTCGACAAAGTCTGTCCCATCACCATGGTGAGGCAGGACCAAGGCCCTCCCCTCTGTGTCTAGGCTAAGTATGGTATTTCTCCATAGGAAATGGGCTCCAAAAATCCATTTCGTGTGTTAGGGATAGATGCTGGACTCACTGCCAGTGGCTTCATAAACTGCACAATCTATACACTGTCCTGCATTCAGGAGGTCTAGTGCAGTCTATGCAGGTTCAGCATTGTTCTTTCAAGATCTGTGAAGAATTTTGCTAGGATTTTGATGGGCATTGCATTGAATCTGTAGATTGCTTTTGGTAAGATTGCCATTTTTACTATATTAATTATATCTACCCAAGAGCATATGAGATCTTTTTATTCTTTTATTTTATGGTGTCTTCTTCAATTTCTTTCTTTAAAGATTTAAAGTTCTTGTCATACAGGCCTTCCACTTCTTGGTCCAAGATATTTTTTGTTCTTTGTGGCTATTGTGAAGGGTGATATTTCTCTGATTTCATTCTCAGTACACTTATCATCTGTGTAAAGGAGAGCTACTGGATTTTGAGTTAATCTTGTATCAAGCTACATTACTGTCAAGTGTTTATGAGTTGTAGAAGTTCCCTGGTAGAATTTTTGGGGTCATTTATGGAAACTATCTATCATTAGCAAATAGTGAGTTTGACTTCTTCTTTTCTGATTCGTATCCCCTTGATGTCCTTTTGTTGTTTTATTGCTCTAAAGTTTTTCTGGGTATAGTAGTCTAGGCTGGCATCCATGGTCTCTTATTGCCTGCATAACACTTGAGTAGGACCTTTTTGCTTTCATTGTTTCCATTGAAAAATCAGGTGTAATTCTGATAGGTCTGCCTTCATATGTTATTTGGCCTTTTCCCTTTGCAGCTCTTAATATTTTCTTTATTCTATATGCTTGGTGTTTTGATTATTATGTGGTGAAGGGACTTTTTTTTTGATCCAGTCTATTCGTTGCTCTGTAAGCTTCTTGTATCTTCATAGGTATATCTTTCATTAGGTTGGAAAAGTTCTTCTGTGATTTTGTTAAATATATTTTCTTTGCTTTTGAGTTGAACTTCTCCTTCTTTTATACCTATTATTTTTAGGTTTGATCTTTTTCATCGTGTGCCATATTTCCTGGATATTTTGTGTTAAACTTTTGTTAGATTTAATGTTTTCTTTGACTGATGAATCTATTTCCTCTATTGTATCTTCAGTGCTTGAGATTCTCTCTTTCATCTCCTATTTTCTACTGTTTATGCTTGCATTTGTGGTTCCTGATCGTTTTCTCATGATTTCTATTTCTATAATTCCCTCGGCTTGTGTTTTCTTTATTGTCTTTATTTCAGTTTCTAAGTCTTGAATTGTTTATTTAATATGTTTGATTGCTTTTTCTTGGTTTTCTTTAAGGCATTTGTTGATGCCTTCCAATATTTTGTTTGTATTTTCCTGCAGTTCTTTGAGGGAATATTTTTCAATTCCTCTTTTAGGGCGTCAAAAATTCTCTTAAAATTATTTTTTAGGTCATTATCTTCTGCTTCATCTATATTTAGATGTTCATGTCTTGCTGTCGTATGGTCACTAGTTTTTACTGTTGTTGCATTGTTCTTTGTGGTGTTGCATGTGTTCTTACTTTGTCTACCCATCTTTTCCTCTAATTGGTGTAGCTGGAGCTGTCTGTGACTCTGGTGTTCAATCTTCCAGGTGCCAGTAGTTCCAAGGCTCAGATGGTTGTTCTTCATTGTGTTGTCAGGGCCATTGTTGTAATATGAGCGGCGGGGCTGCGTCCCCAGCACCCCAGCCGCCTCCCTAGCTTATGCCCCGAAATAACAACACACAAATTGTATTCTTTTAAACACTGCTTGGCCCATTTCTATCTAGCCTCTTCTAGGCTAATTCTCGCACCTGGATTACCCCATTTCTAATCACCTGTGTAGCCCATGAGATGGCTTACCAGGGAGATTCTAGCCTACGTCCATCCTGGGTCGGAGCTTCATTGCATGCATCTTTCTGGAAGCGGGGAGCATGGCGTCTCTGCTCCAGAGAGCAGAGCTGTCGAGTCTGAGCTCACTTCCTCTTCCTCCCAGAATTCTGTTCTGTTTACTCCTCCTACCTATGTTTTAACCTATCAGGGCCAAGCAGTTTTTTTATTGCTAACCAATGAAATCAACAGATTGATATATGACACTCCCACATCAGGCCATTGTTCCAGTCACCCCTGTTGGTTACTTCATGTTCCTGAAGGCTGCTCGGTGCTCCTGGGCTATGCTCTGCAATACCAGTGGTTGTTTGGGCCTGCTCCCACAGAGATTGCTTGCTTGGAACTCTTTCTGCTGAGGTTTCTGCCTTGAGCCTGCAGAGGTCTCTGATACCTGCCATTCCTTTGGAAATTCTGGATTTGTGCCCCAGACCTGCAGAGGTCTCTGGTTCCTGCCTACTCCCTAGGAAGTCCCAGACTCAGGTCCAGACCTGGACAGGTCTTGGGTCAAGCCTACTGTCTCAGCAGGTTTGCTCCCTTGTACCACTCCTGTGGAGTTTGTTGTCTCAGGCCTGCTCTGGCCTAGGTCACTGGCTCAGTCTTGTTTCCATAAATGTTCCTGGTCTGGGTCTGCTCCTGGCTTGGGCTTGGTTCTGCAAAGGTCTCTGGCTCCGGTATACTCCCTCAGAGGTCCCAGACTTGGTTGTGCCTGGACCCACAGTGGTACTGCTTCAGGTATATTCCCTCGGAGGTCCCAGGCTCCAGCCTAGACCTGCTGAGGTGGCTTATTGATACAAATTTAAGGTCAGTTTTGTTATATGAATATTTCTTTCTGTTCTTGATTAAGGTATTGTGCTTGTACAGCTCATTTAAAAATGTAATGTATAATTAGGAAATACAGGTTAATAGATACTCATCTATAATTAGTCAGGCTTGTAGTTGTGTTAGGTTTTCTAGATATATGGAGATACATTTTAGTTAGACAGACAATCTTCAAGCCTCTCAAAGACTAACAGAATATGGCATTTAAAATGTTTTAATAACTTAGGACTTTTCATGACATTGAGACATATATGCTCCTGGCAGCACCAATTACTTCTAGAGGAAGATGGGCATTGAAGAGACTCCTTATAGAGTTTATTAGCCATTTGGGCAAGAAATTGCTCTTGCCTGGACTGCTTGATGTTATGCTGTGTGAATTGGACATGAAGGACCCACAGAGAAATGACTACTGAACTTGCCTAAAGGTGAGACAACCCTTCCGCGTTCCTGCTTCATGAAAGAGTCTGTCAGACATCCTGCGGGACACAAAACAAAATGACTGAAATTTCCTGCTTCATGGAATGTCTGCTAGATATTATGGGCTGGTAGGCTGAAGATGGGTGCCCAATGATACAGAAGAACTTTGGGTGACTGTCCAGGCAGTGAGAGGTCTCTATCAATTCTAGAGTTTTGGAAGTTGCTTACAGTGTACTTCCTGTTTACTTAGGTAATATTATATCCTTCTGGAGTCTTTGATGGAGCTGAAGAATAGATAGTTATAGTTTCCCTTAGTTATGATAAAAGATAAAGTAGATATAAATATTATAACTGTAATTCTTGTTTGATACCTGCTGAAAAATCCCTTGACAAAATACAACATCCCTTTATGATAAAGTTCTTGGAGAGAGCAGGGATACAAGGAACATACCTAAACATGATAAAGGCAATGTACAACAAGCCAACAGCCAACATCAAACTAAGTGGAGAGAAACTCAAAGCAATCTCACTGAAATCAGGAACAAGACAAGGTTACCCATTCTCTCCATATCTATTCAATATAGTTCTTGAGGTCCTCGCTAGAGCAATAAGACAGCAAACGGAGATCAAGGGGATACAAATCAGAAAAGAAGAAGTCAAACTCTCATTATTTGCTGATGATATGATAGTTTACATAAATGACTCCAAAAATTCTACCAAGGAACTTCTACAACTCATGAACACTTAACAGTGATGTAACTTGATACAAGATTAACTCAAAATTCAGTAGCTCTCCTTTACACAGATGATAAATGGGCTGAGAATGAAATCAGAGAAACATCACTCTTCACAATAGCCACAAAGAACATAAAATATCTTGGATCAACTCTAAACAAAGAAGTGGAAGGCTTGTATGACAATAACTTTAAGTCTCTGAAGAAAGAAATTGAAGAAGACACAAGAAATTGGAAAAATTTCCCATGTTTTTGGGTAGGTAAAATTAACATAGTAAAAATGGCAATCTTACCAAAAGCAATCTACAGATTCAATGCAAAGCCCATCAAAATCTGAGCAAAATTCTTCACAGACCTCAAAAGAACAATGCTCAACTTCATATGGAACAGCAAAAACAAAAACAAAAACAAACAAAAAAACCCCAAAACCACAGAATAACTAAAACAATACAGTACAATAAAGGAACTTCTTGGAGACATCACAATCCTTGACTTCAAACTCTATTACAGAGCTTGTGTACTGAAAAGAGCTTGGTATTGGCATAAAAACAGACTGAAGGACCAACGGAACCGAATAGAAGACCTGAATATCAATTCACACATCTTCGAACACCCGATTTTTGACAAAGAAGCAAAAAAATATCAAATGGATAAAAGAAAGCATATTCAGCAAATGGTGCTGGCATAACTAGATATCAACATGTAGAAGAATGCAAATAGATTCATGTCTATCATCATGCACAAAACTCAAATCCAAATGGATCAAAGACCTCAACATAAAGCCAGCAACACTGAACCTCATAGAAGAGAAAGTGGGAAGTACACTTGAATTGATTGGCAAGGAAGACCACTTCCTAAATATAACCTCAGTAGCATAGACACTGAGAGCATCAATTAATAAATGGGACCTCCTAAAACTGAGAAGTTTCTGTAAAGCAAAGGACATGGTCAACAAGACAAAATGGCAGCCTACAGAATGGGAAAAGATCTTCACCAACCCTACATCTGACAGAGGGCTGATCTCCAAAATATGCAATGAACTCAAGAAATTGGTCATCAAAAGGACAAATAATCCAATAAAAGAATAGGGTACAGACCTCAGCAGCGAACTCTCAACAGATGAATCTAAAATGGCTGAAAGACCCTTAAGGAAATGTTCAACATCCTTAGTCATCAGAGAAATGCAAATCAAAACAATTCTGAGATTCCATCTTACACCTGTAAGAATGGCCAAAATCAAAAACACTGATGACAACTTATGCTGAAGAGACTGTGGGGTAAAGGGAACACTTCTCCATTGCTGGTGGGAGTGCAAACTGGTCCCTCCACTTTGATAATCAATATGGTGATTTCTCAGAAAATTAGGAAACAACCCAGCTGTACCACTTTTAGGTATATACCCAAAGGATGCTCAATCATACCACAAGGACATGTGTTCAACTATGTTCATAGGAGCATTATTTGTTGTAGCCAGACATGTAAATAACCTAAATGCCTCTCAACCAAAGAATGGATAAAGAAGATGTGGTATATTTATGCAATGGAATACTAAACAGTGGAAAAAAATAATGACATCTTAAAATTTGCAGACAAATGAATGGATCTAGAATACATCACATCGAATGAGGTAACACAGATCCAGAAAGACAAATATAATATGTCCTCACTCATAAGTGACTTTTAGACATGCAGAGAAAAACCAGCCTACAATTCACAATCCCTGAGAATCTAGACAACAAAGTGGACCCTAAGAGAGACATACATGAATCTAATCTACAAGGGATGTAGAAAAAGACAGGATCTCCTGAGTAAAATGGGAGTGTGGGGATCATTGGAGATGATAGAAGGGGAGGGGTGAGGAAGAGAAGGGAGTAGAACAAACTATATAGTTCAATAAAAACAATAAAAAATATTGCCATTTTACTATGTTAATGTTTACTATGTTAAGAGCATGGGAGATCTATTTTCTGATATCTTCTTTAATTTTATTCTTCAAAGACTTAAAGTTCTTGTCATACAGTTCTTTCACTAGTTTGGTTAGCGTTACCCCAAGATATTTTATAAAACTGGTGGAATTTTAATAACATAGTTAATAATATATTTTACCCAATATATATATATATATGTATATATACTATTCTTAATGGATATTTTCTCGTCTTTTGGAGTGAGAATTTGAAGTCTGGTGTATATTCCACCCCACAGCCCACCTACACTCAGAGAAGGCACATCTCAGATGGTTCCTCTGCCCCTGTTGTTAGTGTGTTCCTTCAGCAACAGAGCAGTTCCTGACTTTGCTACGCGAAAAGTGGTTCTCACTCTTATGGTCCCATAGGTGGGTAGGTCCGGGGTCTCGTCTAGACTTCTCACTTCTGGAGGATGGAACAGGACCTATGGTGAGTCACTGCCATTTGGGCAGCACTGTCAGATGACTGGAGAAGCTTGTAAGTCGAGGAGTCCACGACTCTCCCTTCTAATCATGTTTGCACAGTACACATCCTTATCGTAGATTAGATAAACCATTTTATCACAGTCAGACCAAAGGTAGACTTTGCTTAGCCTTCGTGGAATCAGTGGACTCCAGTAAGACTTTTCTTGCTCAGAAGGTCAAGTTGTTCAGAAAAAAAAAAAAAATGAAGAAAGGCAGGGCAGAGATACAAGGAAACAAGTTTTTATTCAACCATGTAGTGAATGACACCACCATTCTAGCCATAAAAGTAGGGAAAGGAGGGGAGAGGGGAGAAAGAGTGAGTCCCTAAACCCATCATGTGACTTTCTCTCTAGGGTTGGCTTTGTGGGTACATAGGACTTTAGAGGGCTCTGGCACTTGATTGACAGCTCTGCTGTCACTGTGTTGAAATGTCTATTTTTGGACAAAGATTTTGCGTTTCTATTTTTGGCCCTGCAAAACACGTAGGTGGTCTGCACTCACCTCATGGCCTGCTTACTATTACCTGTGGGTACAAGAGGGTGATGGATGAGGAAGGCATTTAAAGGGACTTACGTTCTTTTCCACTTCCCCATCACCGTGACATCTTTACAGCCAAGGTATGACATGATATGGACCTGTGGGAGACGCAGAGGCAATAATGCACTAGAAGCAGGGATGTCAACGGGGCACTAAAGGCAGCAACTGTGGAACAACGCCATTCGTCACAGGAACAAGTTCCTCAATCGATGTTTGACAGCCCCACCCTCCCAGCCACCCTTCCTGGTTCATTACTCTGTGACTAAGAGCTTGGGTACTTCTGGGCTGTGCTGATGAGTCACTGGCCACTTCATAAAGAAGTTTCATGTCGGTCAAGGTTTACCTGTTCACTGCTTTCTCTTTTGTCAGAAGTCTTGGCACAGTAGGAGTGGACTAGTCATACTGCTCAGGTTAGAAGTAAAATATCCGAAATCTGTTTAAAGCTGTGGATGGAAGAAACCTTTTCATTCTAGAACGAGTCTACTTGGTAAATTGTGTGGCATCTTCAACTCCGAGTCTGGGCTGTAGACCAGCGACCTTGGTCTCACCAGGAAGCTCTGTGCTGCCTTTGGGGTTTTCCACCTGCCTTTCACTTGATCGCCAGGTGATTTGTGCTAAGTTTGAGAAGGGCTGTAACCCTCTGCTTAATAGCTGGTTATGCTTGGGGACGGCAAGGGATCTAAACCAGTTTATGGCCTCATCAACTTAGTACCAGGAGTGTTGTGGGAAAGCAAGGTGCCCAGCCTGGCAGCCCTGGCAGCGCCAGCCTCGAATGAAAATGTTGGTTCTTAGTCCCCTCCCCTGACCCTCTGGATGGGAAACTGGGAACATGACCAAGCCACCCAAATTTGCCTTAATAAACCTTCCTGTGTTATTTAGGTGTTAGACAGAGTCTGGGAACCGTTACTGTGGTGTGCCAGTCACAGGGAACTTTACAACTGGTTGTATGTTTTCCATTTTGAATGCTTTGTTGTTGTTGTTAAATGAGGCCGGTGAAGAGATCAGATTTCATAAACCCATTAGCTTAACTTGGAAGAAGCCATGTTGCCCTGTTGCTCTGACTGTGGTAACCGTAATCTGAAAGTTCTTTTTTTTTTTTTTTTTTTTGGATTTTTCGAGACAGGGTTTCTCTGTAGCTTTTTTGGTTCCTGTCCTGGAACTAGCTCTTGTAGACCAGGCTGGCCTCGAACTCACAGAGATCTGCCTGCCTCTGCCTCCCGAGTGCTGGGATTAAAGGCGTGA
Organism: Microtus oregoni; assembly: GCF_018167655.1. Lineage (NCBI taxonomy): Eukaryota > Metazoa > Chordata > Mammalia > Rodentia > Cricetidae > Microtus > Microtus oregoni. The sequence continues at coordinate 1,906,261 of NW_024544600.1, forward strand.
GCCACCACCGCCCGGCCTCTGAAAGTTCTTATACTTATTTATTTAGTTTTATGTGTATGGGTGTCTTGCCTGCATGTATATCTGTATACCACATGTGTACCTGGTGCCTGAGGAAGCTAGAATAGGGTATTGGATCCCCTGAAACTTGAGTAGGCAGATGCTTGTGAGACACCATGTAGGTGCTGGGAACTGAACCCAGGTACTACAGAAGAACAACACTCTGTGCTCTTAACTGCTGAGCCATTTCTCCAACCAAATGCTATATTTATTTTTTGACAGGCTTAAATGTGGAAGGGGATAGAAAAAGTAGTAGAAAGAAAAGTGTATGAAATGACCTGGGATTGCTGAAGCTGGGGACGAGCAGAGAGAAGGGAGAGACAGTGGATTGTACCTTGACACTGTGACAGCGGTTGACCATAGGCTTGCCTGCTGCAGGAAGGACATCTCTATCACAGTGGTAGGCAGAGCTACCCTTTACTCCAAGACGTTGGAGAATCTATTGTAACCAGTTTGATGCTGTGAGAGACATTGGTGCCCCCAAATCTCCCAGGCAGTTTATGTTCTAAGGACTATAGACTCATGGGGGAAACTGATCAATAAAGAAACCAGTAACTAGAAATCAATATGTACTAATGAAGAGGTGTGAAGACCCAGAGGAGGGATTCCCGTGTAAAGCTGTATGGGTCCAGACACCTGTTCAGCGTTCAGGGGAGAGTGATCAATCAAGAGGGACATGGGGAAGAGGAATGGCAATGTAGCCTTGGGGATAAATCTCACACCATAGATCTGAGAATTTATCCATTCATTCCATATTATTTGCTCGCTCTCTCTCTCTCTCTCTCTCTCTCTCTCTCTCTCTCTCTCTCACACACACACACACACACACACTCATGTATATGTAATATATACCGACAGACACCACACAGGTGAACTCACACACACTATATACACTACTACATAATACACATGTTAAATCACAAACATACACATAGACACACATACTACACACACACGAACTCTCACACATTCTGCTGTGATCATATATGGTTAGGTTGAGAAGGGGCAGCTGGAGATGTTGGGTGGCTTAAGAATCCTATATTGTCATGTCCCACAATAGGAATTTTGGTCTTTTATGTCTTCACTAGCTAAATCAAGAAATAGTAGTGAAAACATCTGTTTTTTGATGACACAAGTTCAATGCCCAGCACACCATCAGGTGGCTCACAACAGCCCGCGAGTCCAGTTCCACCAATCCGACACACTCTCCTGTCCTCCACAGGCACTGCGCACATACACAAACCCATACTCACACACATAATTTAAATTATTTTAAAAAATTTAACAGTCCTGGGTTGTTTTCTTTCTGGCGGGGGGGGGGGGGGCGGAGGAAGAAGATGATAATTTAAAGCAGAGTCCTTGGGCGGCAGTGGCTCATGCCTTTAATCCCAGCACTTGGGAGGCAGAAGCAGGCGGATCTCTGAGTTTAAGGCCAGCCTGGTCTACAAGAGCTAGTTCCAGGACAGGAACCAAAGCTACAGAGAAACCCTGTCTTGTGCTGGGCATTGAACACATGTCATCAAGAATAGTATGCGCCCTAACCACTGGGCTATCTGTCTGGCCCTGATTTAAAATAATACTAATAATAACAATTCAGAAAATAAATTGCCTGTTAAAACGCTCTGGTTAGAGCCGCACACATAGCGATGCCATATGATAAGTTTGCAGCTTAAATTGTATCAAGCATTGCCCCGAGCTCACTAAGTCCTGGAGTCCCTGGGTTTTTATCTTATTATTTGGATTTGAGCTGATGCTCTGCAGCTTCCTGAGGTCAGACCTGTGCAAGCAGCCAGACCGTAGGTCCTCCAGATTGATGCAGGGCTCCGAGCAGGGTAGGATGAGGTTTGCAGTTGGTTTCTGTATGCTGCTGCTGGCTTCCTTGAGGTTGACACCTTTGGCTGCTCGGTTTCCAGAAACCTGTAGACTGTGATTTAAGACCTGGAGGGTAATGGATGGTTTGGTGGCGGTGTTTACTTGAGTGGTTTATGATGTGGTTGGGGAGAGTAAGAGCAAGCAAGAAAATGATAGACTACAAAGACCCCTGCAGTCAGAGCGAGCTGTGTGGTGCAATGCAGGAGTCAGTGGAGAAAATGATAGACTCCAGAGACCCCTGCAGTCAGAGCGAGCTGTGTGATGCAAATCAGGAATCAGTCAAGATGGGAAAGAATGCCGGTGGCAGCTACAGCTGGATGGCTTTTCTATAAGAACTGCGTTCAGTAAATAGGTACTGCCTTTTAGAACAAAATTGACTTCAGTTTTCCATATCTGTCTTTAATAATGTGAATGGACAAGGTTTTGTTCAGATAAGTGCCCATGAATCTCATGTACATATGCCATCCTGTGTATGCATCCGTTTAGTCCTTAACCCTGTTCCCATTTTCAGATGGAAAGATGAGTTTGATTAGCATAAACTATCCAAGTGCAAAAAAGAGAAAACATCTGCTTTTTAAAATACAGTGTTAAAACTTATTCTTCGACACTTTTACATATTTATATGATGTATTTTGACCATAACTATGCCCCACTCCTTCTTACTCCTCCAACAGACTCCCCTTCCTAATTTTATCCCCTCCCCCCTTCTTTGGTGACCTGCGGAGTCTCATCAGTGCTACCCATAGATGTATGGATATGTACTGGAGCATGAATGACTTACATGCCACACCCCTAAGGGCTTTCCTTCACCCAACAGCCATCAACTGCCAATAGCTTCTCAGCTTGAAAGTGGGAGCTTGCGAACCCCTCCTACCATTGTAGTAGTTTGAATAGGAATGGCTCCATTGGGGTCATATACTTGAATGCTTGGTTCCCAGTTGGTGGAACTGTTTGGGAAGGATTAGAAGGTGTGGCCTTGTTGGAGGTGTGTCACTTGGGTGGGCTTTAAGATTTCAAAAGTCCATTCTATTCCCAGTGAGCCTTCAGATGTAAGCTCTCAGCTATCATGCCTGCCTGTCTGTTGCCATGCTCCCCACTGTAATAGCCAAGGACAAGAACTCACCCTCTGTAAGGCTCAATAGAATCTTCCTTCTATAAGCTGCCTTGATCATGGTATGTCACCACAGCCACAGAAAAGTAACGAAGACACCTATGCATACTAGAATTTTGGCTGGTTTGATCTTGTGCCAGTAACCCCTTCTGCTGTGAATTCCTGAGTGCAGCATTCACATCATGTCCAGAAGACAGCATTTCCCTCCACCCCCTCCTCCAGCTCACTTTCTTTCTACCCTCTCTGCTGCAGTGTTCCCCGAGCCTTGGGTGTGGTGGTGGTGGTGGAGTGTCCATAGAGATGCTCCATGTAGGGTGAACGCTCTCAGGGCTCTGATCAGTTCTGAGTCCTCACTGCACTCGCAGCTCCTCGATCGAAGTTAGAGATGACGCGCATCCATGGACAGAAGCCTAAGTGTTTAGAAGGCAGCTTGACAATATGACCACTTTTCAAACAAAAATACTTGGTTCTCTCAAGACTCTAGGACCCTTGCAACAGGCACAGATTCCTTCCTGTGGAGCAGCCTCAAATCCAATCAGAAAACAGTTGGCTACTCCCGCAGCACTCAGGCCACTATATCACCTGTGAGCGCATCTGGCTTAGCAGGTTGTTATGGTAACATGGAGGGTCCAGCCCTGGGGAAGACTGCTGATTTATTTTCTCTCCCACTGGTCTGCATAGTGCCCTCTCCCTATGAAATCTGGGTATCAGGAAGGAAATTTTCTTGGTCAGTTCAGGCTGATTTCTCTATGGCCTGCAGGTGACATATACGGGGTCTTCAGCAGTAGGACCGTACCGTGGAACTAGCCAGCATTTTGTTTAGAAACATGTGGCTTAGCACCATAACCGCCAAGAGACTTTTGAGAAGATTCAGGAGTGAGAGACCAGGAGTGCTGTATTTTAGGACCATTCACTCACCATCCACAAATAAGCATAAATAAATTATGTGTGCACCCTGCTCTGCTGTAGACGTTGGGAACACAGTAGTGAAGAAACCCAGGGGTGTGCCCCATGGAGCCTCATTGAGGTAGGAGGCTAGCAGGGAAGAGGGTGAGTCAGATGCCACACACGAAAGGGCTAGCAAGGACACTCTGATGAACGACGAGGCCAGGTCTAACCGACAGTAAAAGACATTTGACTGAAAGCTCGGGAGGAAGAGCCACAATGTCTGGGGTCAGAGAAGTTCCCGGTGCAAAGTCTGGAGTATGAGTGTGTGGGTGTGGCCCCCTGACCCATTGCGGGAGCTAAGGGGAAGTAGGTGTGGTGGGAGGGAAGGGAGGCAGAGGCAGGAGCTACAGACAGGTGTGTCCTTTAACTACGGCGTTTACTCTGTGTGACTATAGAACCCGTTGTCCATGCAGGAACTCACCAGCCATGGAGACCATACACGATAGGTACCGATTTAAAATCCACAGACTAAGCTATGTACCCCCGTTCAAATATGTCATTTAAAAAAAATTTTCGGTCACTGAAAGGAAGACAATGGCATTAGTGGCAAAATTTACAGGTTTGAAAGAAAACGAAAGCACACTAGCAATGACTTAGGCAGAGAGCCCCAAGACTGCCCACACCGAGGCAGGAGTTTAGATCTGCGCCGTGGACAGCAGTTCCTGCCTGGTTCTGGTTCTTGGCGGAGCAGAAGACTCTGAGAACCCAGCTTATTTTCTTTCTTGCACCTGTTCCGCACATCTGCCTTCCATCCAGACCCTGATTGTTAGAATTTCTTGGCAACACTGGGCATGCCAGTTCAAACCTATTAATCCTAAGACTTGGGAGGCTGAGGGAGGAGGAGAGTAAGTTTGAGATCTGTTTGGGCTATGTAGAGAGGCTTTGTCTGAAAACATTTCTTAGTTCTCCATAAAGTCATTCATCAGAGTTTATTTTGCTTTTTTTAAAATTGATTAATTTTCTTGTTTGAGAATCCCATCGTTGTGGTAGCCCACATGTGACTCAGTTTCCACCTGGAGTCAGTTCTGACTTCTGAGTCATCTGAGTTCAAGCTTGCCTATTCTGCTTTTTCTAATAACATTGAGAGCTAAGAGAGACTTCTGATTGAGCCCATGGGAAAGAGCATTGTGCCCATGAGAAAAGAACACTCTTATCTGGTAGAGAGAAGACTGCTGATGCCCAACCTCAGGAACATTAAGATAGAAAGTAAGGCTGCTTCCGAGCAGCAAGCACATGTTAGAGAGGAGGCTGCTCACTCAAGGGCAGGAATGGTCTTGTGGTTAGATACTGCTGTGCTTTGTTCTGCTTTTGTATGTAAGCCAAGTTCTGAAATAAACTCTGGGTTGTTTGGCTGTTTTAGCACAACCAAACAGACCTCCCGATTCTATCCTGTGCTTTCTGTCTTAGTTTCTTTTATTTGACATTTCATTAACCTCATCGTCTCCCCCAATTCAGGAACCCTAGCTGACTTTGTGGGAGCAGGCTCCTACACATAATATATTTTGATTACTCTCCCCCCTCAGCCTTTTGTTATCCCCTGCCCGTCCCTATCAACAAAGCCTCCTATCCCTACCAGTATTTTTTTTTTTTAAAAAACTTTATGGTTCTGGGTTTTATTTTGTGAACAATTTAGTTCAACCAGGGTTGTCTTTATAACCACTAGCAGGGAAGTATCCCCTGGAGCAGAACACTGATAGGTAAACAGTCAAAGGCCATGATTTCTCTGCTTCCCAAACTATCAGTAGTAAGTAGTTCAACAGTGGGGGGAAGCGTCCCATTCCCCGAGCTCCTCCTCTATCCATGCCTGAGTGTTGCCAGGTCTAGAGCAAGCATCCTCAGCTGCTCTGGCTGGGTCTGACCCAAAAGGTAACATTGTGCAGCTCTTCTCTCTGTCTTCTGGCTCTTTCTACCTCCTCTGCTGCAAGCTTCCCTGAGCGGGAGGTAGAAACATCTTGATTAGGGCTGAGCACTTGTCTGTCACTTATTCTCACCATGTTGTACATCTGTGAGTTTCTGCATTTTCCATTGCTTACTGGGAAGAAAGGCTTTCCTGACGAGGGCTGAGAGTAGTGCTTGTCTATGGGCATAAACAGATATTTAGATGTCTAATACCTATCATCCATGTAGTTAATATCATCAATGTGGTTAAACGACACCATCCAGTTCCCTCCTAGGACTTACGCTCTCCCCTGCCATGGGTTTTTGGCCAGATTTTCAGAACCAGGCAGGAATCCCTATTTATGGATCAGATCTAAAATCCAGTGAAAGAACAACTGGTTATCCCCTTAACAACAACACAGCTATTGCTCATGTCTGCCCATCTGCCTGGCAGGCTGGCCTCTGAAACTGTGCGTTTGGTCAGAACGTGATTTCTCCCTCAGTAGCACAGCACCCTGGGGACTATGAAACTACCAGGTGGGGAGGAAGCTTGCAGCTCAGCTCTGAATGATTTCTCTGCCTGTATACGTCCTGCATGGGTGGTGTGTTCTGCAATAGGGCAACCATGAAGAATGGTTCCAAGGGTTTTCCTATACTGTTTTGGAGGTCTCTGAGATCTCCTTGACCAAAAACGTAATAAGAAGCATTCCAGCATTGGCACTGGGGCTTTGGTTTTATAGCCCAGAGAAATTAAAAAAAAAAAAAAATCAAGGAGGCATAAATGACAAATACTCTGACTTGGTCATTACATATTGTATACACATATTTTGTACATAAGAAATGTGTACAACTAAAATAATAAGAAAAGAGGGTCTATATGAAAAATGATTTATGCCAGTTAGTAATTTTTACTTCAATTAAAAAAAAATCAGCCTACCCAGGTGTGGCAATACATATTTATAATCCTAGAATTTGGGAGGTAAGGGAAGGAGGATTTAGAGCTAAAGCTACCCTGGGCCACACAGAGAGAAGCCTCACTCCCAGATCAGTCTCTCCCTCTCAAAAAAAAAGTGAAAATAAAATGAAAGGGAAAATGGATAGCGCTGTGTCATCTAGGCACAGGAGTGGAAGTGTCCCCTCAGGACTCAGGACTGAGGCCAGCTTTACAGAGCTGGTGGATGCAGACCGGATGCTGGGCTAAAGGAAGGACGAGTGGAGACGAAGGAGGTGGTGGGGGCACACCACGGGCCACGTCTGCCAGATGTCACAAGAGATTGTTATTTAATAGTAGAGTAGCTGTCACAGTCCTTACAAGGACGTCTTGTTAGGTCTTCCCTCCCATTGAAGGTCCTATCTTGTGTTCCCTGAGTCATTCTGTGACACACTGATCCTGAGGTGAGCGTGTGCTGGATAACAGCGCAATGACGAGGCTTCCCTTGTGAATGAATGGGAGTCTCTTATGAACAGGGTTTACCTGGCTCCATGTCTCTCAGCTCCTGCCGCAGGAAGCTGGAGGACAGACCTTTGCCCACACAGGTGTGGGCTCAGTAAGAGTATAAAGTGCACTAACTGAAGAAGGCACATTGGTGACATCCCTTCCAGCCCACCCCAAGACGAAAGGAACACCAGCACCTGTTAGAAATATTTTCTAACACGAGCTCGCTGTCGACGCAAAAGTCCCAATCATGCTGAATCAAAACAAGCTGAATTAAAAGATACCCAGGTTTAATAGGACTCCTGCGCTCTCGGTTGGGCCGGAGAGGAACTGGGAAGCCGCCAATATGAGCGGGTGGGGCGGGGAGGAGAGAGAGGGGAAGACCATGTGTTGACTTTCCTGGGAGCAGTTTAAATAGACTGGGGGAGTGGTTCTGACCTCTGCTGGGGAGGGTTCAAGGTTTGGCAGGCTACCTTGACCATTCTCGGGGGAGAGATCAAGATTTGGTGGGCTATCTTGACCCTCTTCGGAGGGGGAGAGGGCTCAAGGTTCAAGGGGCACAAGGGTGGGGTCTCCAAAGACGGAGGCCAGGGACAGGGATTTACAGCACCCTCTCAAGGAACACAACTCAGCATGTTCAAAGGGCACATGCCAGAACTGCAGGCGAGCAGAAGAATGGGTTATATTTCAATAAACGGTCTGTAGGAGGTCTTGGAGAACTCTGGAACCTGTGAATACACAGCCAAAGGTGTGTGTGTGTGGGGGGGGGCTTTATTAATTTGTCTTAAAGAGGGAACGATACCCATTCTCTCTAAAAAGTCTTTTCTCTGGGGCTGGGGCCATGACTGAGTGGTAAAGTGTTTGCTTTGCAAGCATGAGGGTCCGTCTTTAACCATCACGGTATGGTCCTGCATGCGTGTCATCCCTTTGGCTTGCTGGCCGGCCAGCCTCGCTGATGGCAAGCTCTGGGCCAGTAAGAGGCACCAGCTCAGACAAAAATGTGCCCGAGGAATGACCCCCTCCACATGCATATGCATACACATGTATGCATACACTCCAACATCCCTGCACCTGCGCGCGCGCACACACACACACATATATGCACACACACAAAAGAAAAAATATACTTTTCTATTTTTGTGACATCCATGACCAATGAAGATCTATCTTGCCAGAGTCCCAGCAGGGAGAAGGGGAAGCGAGTACAAGCCCTAACCCTGACCAAGAAGCTCTTTGCAATTGGACCTGTAGGCAGAGGGAAAGGTCGGTCTACTCCACGGAGTGACACTCGGCCTGCCTAGCAGACTCCAGGGCAGGCCTCATGCTCAGGAGAGTTGGCCAACACAAAGTCAACACCATGTTATTTTTAAAAAATTATTATTAAATTTATTATTATTATTGTATTATGTTCATTGGTGTGAGAGAAAATGCCCTGGAACTGGAGTTACAGACAGTTGTGAGCTGCCATGTGGGTGCTGGGAACTCAGGACCTCTGGAAGAGCAGCCAGTGCTCTTAACTGCTGCCATCTCTCCAGCCGCATGTTATTTTTTTTTGGGTGTGTGTGTGTGTTTTGTCATTTTATTTATTTACTTACCAATTTATTTATTTATCTACTTATTCATTTTGAAGGAGAAAGGACATAAAGGCAGGTGAGCGGGGAAGTAGGAAGGTCTTGGAGAACTTGGTAGAGCAGAAAGAATATGATCAAAATATATTGTATGAAAACATGAACAAATAAAATGGGTCTCGTTATGCCCCTTCCTCTAAATGAGACATTTGATGCTTGCTTCTGTGGACCAAACACAAAACAATAACTCACATCAGATTTGTTTTGGGAAAGAATAGATCTGGGATGAAGAGACTCTGTCATGGCAGAATCCTCTGGGCTCACTCTCAAGCTGAAGACTTGGCTTCGGTATGTGCATAGCTCTGGCTCCCTCTGCTGGCTTCTCACTTCTCTTCTCTGCTTTGGTAGTTGGTAGGCCTCAGCCCCTGAATTCTCGCCTCTCTTTCCATCTGCATTCTTCTATTACACTAACCACACTGGATTCTTCCGGGTGGTGCAATGAGACACTCCAGGCTAAAATCGCATCAGTCACAGATTGTGCTGTGTTTCTGTACGGCACCAGGGATTTAGTCAGACTGTTTGCAAAGCTCAGGAAGGAGAAACCATGCTACCTTGTGCCCCTGAGCCCAAAAACTGGTCTGATGGAGGGATCACAGGTCTACCCCTCCTCCCAGAGTTCATATTGAGGACAGTTTGCAGTTTCTGGCAAAACATCCTGTTTATTCCTGTGCTCACTCCGCCCACCCTGGTGGTTAGCTACAGGGGAGTTGTTCGCTCCATGTTGAGCCTGGTAATTTCCCACCTGCCTGGGTGATTTCCACTGTGCAGGAGTTAGGTATAAAAGGTTTTCTCTAAGCTTGAATTAATGGCATTCTGCATTCTCTCTTCACGAATGACCCATGTCTCTTGTGTTCTTTAATCTCCAGCCCCTTGCCCGACTGGAGAACTGTCCTGTAGCACAGGCACTACAGTCTGAAGCCACTGTGGACATTTTAAACAAACACACCAAAGTATTGGCTCTATTGATGGCATAGACCCCATTTCTCCTCCCCATCTTGTTCTCAGATTAGGCTAGCCTCTAAAATCCTGCCAGGTTTATTAAGAGTGTTGAGTGATTGCTGGTCTCTTTTCATTATCTTTGTATTGTACTTTAAATGTTTCCTGGGATCGACAGTCCTCTGAAAATGAGCCAATGGGAATGCTTTTGTTGTAGGCCACCAGGATCATGAAATCCAGGGTCAAATGGATTTTGTTCCAGAACTCAGATATACAAACGAGCCCAGGTCTCAGTTTACCTTTTCAGCAATACTGGTTTCTGGGTTCCCCCACTTCCAAACCAGAAGTCCCTGTCCCTGTCACGCTGTCTTAGGACACTGCCTGTGTCTGTCCTGCTTCAGGCCTCAGCTACCACTGACCTGTGTGGAAGTCGCTATAGTCCTCATGGTTCTGGTCACCTGTGTTTCACCTCTGCCCGTTAGCAAGCGTCATTGTTCTGTTGACTCTCAGAGAGCGAGGGAACGGTAAGAGCATGGCTTTCCAATTTCTCTTCTCCAGAAGTTACCGGTGCTAAAAGAAAAAAAAAAAACCCTTATAACCTTATATTTTAACGAGGCCATGGAGTGGCCCAAAGAGTGTGTGTGTGCACACATGTCGCATGTACGAAAGCTACTGCAGGCTGCCGGCTTATTCTCCAGTCAGATGGGTTCAGAGGAGGCTCCACCCACATTGTGAGGCCAGACGTTCTGTGCCCCACACCCTTTGCTTTCAGTCACCGTGTCCACCAGGAGTAAAGGGAAGCCTGCCCCCGACTTCGCGCCTTCTCACTGTCCTGGCTCACTCTGTCTTTTGCAGATGGACTAAGCATGCTGAGGAGGGGCATTACGAAATTGCCCTCATTATGGCTCAAGGAGATGGGACGTTTGCTATTTCGTAGGGTTCCATTCATTTTTGACAAAGACATTTATTTGTCTAGAATTCCAGTTCAAATAGGCGATACCGTGTTTGTTCATTGTACCACGATTTGATGTTCCGTGAAGTGGTGTCATGTTGACTTGATAGAGACAACAGGAGGCCTGGTGATGCCCTGGTGGCCATTTTTGGTATCATGTACATGGTACAAGATGCTTACATTTCAACTCAGAGTAATTCCTTGGGTAGGAAATGTGTTTGATGGCCTTTTGTGTGATGACACGGATACTGGTCTTCAAACTTGCACCTCGATGAAGAAAAAGGCGTTCATTGCCTCTGTGGCCAGTAGGGGTCGCTCTTGCTCTTTCTAACAGAGGCCAAACAGCTGCAACCCCTTATGGGAGCGTGGGTGTAAATTCAGTTTCTGACTCACCTCTTAACCCTTTTACTCTCTTCAAATTAGCATCTTGCGAAAAACACCGTGATGAGCAACAGTTGACCATGCGTCCGGAAAAGGATTCCAGAAACTGCACAGTTTGGAAAGAAAACTGCAAGCGATCTCTTTTGACTTATTATTTCTTGTCACTTGTCTGCTGCACGGATGGGAAGTAGTGGGGTGAGGAGAATGGGTCGGGCACTTTTCAATCCTTTAGCTTGTTACACCGATTCTAAACTCTCCAAGTAATTTGTAAAGTACTTTTGCTTCTATTTAGTAGGCTGTGAAGGATCAAAGCCTTCCCGGCTTTACTAAGAGACTGCGCACTTTTCCCAGGGCAGAGCTATTGGGAAAGGTCTAATTATTCCTGCAATAATTTTTAACTCAGTTTGTCCTGCTTTTCCATCCACAGCAGAGACTGGGAATCTTTTTCTGCAAGAGTTAAAGGCCTGGTGGCAATTTTTATTTTCCTTAAAAATAACACACACACACACACACACACACACACACACACACACACATTTGAAACTGGGTTTTACTCTATAGCCCCGTCTGGCCTGGAACTCTCAGGTTCATAGTGATTCTTCTGTCTTAGCCTCCTGAAGACAGGGATTGTAGGTACGAGCTGCTACACCTGGTCCCTGGTGGTAAGTATTATTTAAAAACTCCGGAGTCAAAGAAACACTGCTTTAACTAGACCCTTGCAGGACCTGTCATGGATGACTTGTAGACAAATGGGTGTTGCCCTGTCTAACAAAACTTTATGCCTACTTCAGCCACTCCCTGACCTACAGACATCTACAGATGTTCAAAACCAGTTAGTACCTCCTGCCTAGCCATAACTTTGCACACTTTGTAAATGGGAACTCTGCTCTAATTGAGAAGACAGCGATCAGATCCCTCTGGTTTGACGTCCTTCCTGGTGCCAAGTCCCCCCTTACAACGACCCCGGGCCAAGTGTCTTTCATCTGCTTAGAAATCTCCTGAGCTGTCCTCCATACATGGAGCGACAAAGGATGATAAACGTCCCCAGGCACAGGAAAGCTTAGGAACCAGTGCTGCTGGAACTGCGAACTTGTAATCTGTTCATTCATCACCTCGCTTAAGCCACTATTGAAAAGAACGACACCACAGTGTAAAGTAGCAGGCACTGACTGGCCTGAAATATCCCAGGGAAATCTGCTGTGAGATTTCTCTCGGAGTCCATCTTTTGCCTTTTGATAGGCTGGAAGGTGCACAAGAACCATGGATGCTTCCGGGACACAAATGCCAGGATGAAATGCTCTTTGATGAGGGTCTTCCAGGGAGCCAGGACTTAGAGAAGGGGTGGCTGCTAAGGTCCCCAGGAACCTTTCTGTGTACTGTTCAACCTCAGTGAATCTGCCTTTCTTTTGTACACCGGTCTCTGAGTAGCCGGTTTCTTTCCTGGTCAAGTTGGAAACTCAGCCACAGCAATCGCTGCCACTTTAAATCCCAGCTCCCCCCACATTCCCCCCCACCCCGCCCCACTTTGGGAACTTCTCAAGTCCCTCTCTGATGCTGGCAGCAGTAGGTAGTTCATTCCTTCCCTTCTAAGGAGAAGGGCACTGTTTTGGGGCCGGCAATAGAGGGAAGAAAATGAGAAGTTGCCAAGAGAAAGGAAATCTTGAAGATAACAGATGAGACTTTTGTCCCCTTCAGGTGATTTCATGCAAACGCCAGGCTAGGGAAGGAAGGTACCAGGGGCAGGAAGAGAGTGTCCCAAGGGCCCTTGATCACCTCCTCTGCTATAGGACCCTGGAAGCATGTCACTGGATCATTGGACTTTTCTGAAGGAATGTTAGCGGGTTTAATTTTGTATCAGTGAGAGCTAGCACACACAATATAGATTTAAGCTCCGGTATTTAGAGAGATCCCAAGAAAAGGCCAGACTATACGTGTGTGCTGCGGTGGCCTCCTGAGGAGAGTGACCCTTAGGTGTCTTTATCAGGGCTGTGTGACGGGATGGCTGAGTTGCAGTGTCTGAAGGCTGAGATTTATAACAAGATTAACAATGAAATAAAGTTTTAGAATTATGTACAGGAATACGAGCTGGTCTGCTTATTTCCTTTAGCTCGAATTGTAAGGTAGTTTTATTCCATCGATTGTTTCGGTTTGGGGATGAGAGCAGTGAAAACATGGTGAAACCCAAGCTTTTAAGCAGCCTGATCCTGTGTACGCAGAGTTTGTTGCTTTTCCCATTTTTGATTGACATTAAAAAAAAAACCTTTGATATATCTTTAGGAAAACTAGAATTATCTCTGTATATAATTCTGTCTTTATCAGCTTTATTTAGTTATTGATTTATTGATTGATTGATTTGAGACAGGATTTCTCTGTGTAACAGTCCTAGCTGTCTTGGAACTAGCTCTTGTAGACCAGGTTGGCTTTGAACTCACAGAGACTCACCTGCCTTTGCCCCCAGTGCTGGGTTTAAAGGTGTGTGCCATCACCTCCTGGCTATGATTTAAGCTTTTTTGCTTGTTTAGTTTGTGTTTGACTTTTAGCCAATGGGAAACAGAATTATATTTCTAGGGGTGGAGCTTCTTTTTCTTCTTATGTCCTCTCTTAATTTATCTTCCCTTTCAATACCGTCTCCAATCATAACCAATTTTACTTATTACTCAGATTTTTTTTTTCCCCGAGACAAGGTTTCTCTGTAGTTTTGTATCCTGTCCTGGAACTAGCTCTTGTAGACCAGGCTGGTCTTGAACTCACAGAGATCCGCCTGCCTCTCTCAATTAGATTTTAGAACAGTGGTTCTCCAAGTATGGTCTTGGAGCAATAGCATCGTAGGGATCATGCTGAGAGGGATCTGGAACTAGCTCATGAGTAGCAGGTACTACGGGAAAACCATCTTTTCTAAAGGTTCAGACAGCTCTGAGTTCCGACTTTCATGTACTTCCAACGGATCAATCAGACCCCTAGCGGGAACACCTGAGAGATGGACAAAGCTTTAGGCTTCCAGCCCAGTCCTCCAGCCCCATGCGTCCGTTCGCTTCAGGTGTCTGTGGGTCCTTCTCACCTAGGCTCTGGGCCCTGGATGGGGTTTGTTGTGAGGTACAGGCTTCCAGCTCTGCTTGGCCATTGGGTCGTTCGCTGAACATGACCAGTTTAGAAGATGTAGTTAGCCCTTTGCTGTCGTAGAGATGGTTAGCAGGCAGTGACTTGTTAACTAGGGGGTTTATTCTCTGGACACATGCTGAGACAGTCTCTGTGGCTTGGATTGGTCTCCCTGGCCTCTGGGAGATCTGGCTGGCTGAGATCCCGTGGGTGGGATGGAAGTGCAAAGACTTGAATCGGCCCATCCTTGGCCTATTGAGAACTCTCTAACCACCGGGGAAGGCTAGGATAGTAAATGAGGTATTCAGTAACCATGTGACCACAATAACGCTGCCTGCTATTGGCTAAGCCTTCTGCCTCTACGAGAATGACTAGACGCCCACCTTCCCACGCAGCTGCCATCCCTTAAGCGTCCTCCATTCCCCAGCTCTTACCCTGTAGCCAAGTGCATTCATCAGATTTTGGGTGTGATTCTTGTGCGTTCGATACAAAAATAGCCCATTCTTTGAGTAACTAAGAAAAAGAAAGAAGTCCAAGCATTTTTCCACCGTGAGTTTTCTCGGAATGCCTTTCTTTGGCCGGTCAGCTGATTATTATTCTCCGAGGACACTAATCACCCAGAAGCAGTGTCTGCAGAGCCCACATTAAGGCAGCTTGCGTGGCAAACCTGCTCTTCCGGTGATGAGTGCAGCCTGCTGGAAAAACAAGCTGGGTCTTGCTAGGGGCTGCCGCCACCTGGATGTTTGGGAAGGGTGTGAGGTGTGAGGCCAGCCATGACAGCTGACGCGCAGAGCTGGGTGCACAGGTCACAGTCACAGGTGGCCTTCTGCAGCTTTTGTTGAGTGTGGGAGAAAAATTCAAGAGGGCAGAAAGAGCTTTATTGGACAGACATGCTTGCTGTGTCTCTCCCGGCTTGAATCACTTCTTCACGACGATATGGGTGAAGGTAGTGATTATTAGGATCACATCATGGTGGTAGGCGAAGGGAATCAGGGACCCATTCGTATATTTTAATTTCTTTCTCTGAATTTCAAGATCTTCTTTATCTTGTCTTCCTAGTAGTGACTGGGTCTGTAGGAGGCATGAGGTAGGTGCAGGATCTTTATTACAACTACCTGTTCCCATGTAGACTGTGTGTGTGGGGGGGTGGGGTGGGGGGTGTATATGCACCCGTGTATATATCTGTGTGGAAGCCACAGGCCAAACGTGTGTCATCTCAAGCAAAACATGTAACACTTTTGCGTGTGTGTGTTCATGTTCTCAGGTGTGTGGGCACAGGCATGTATGAGAGTGTATGTGGAAGCCAGAGATGGATGTCAGAAGTCTCAGTTGCTCTCCACATTATATACTTAAGCAGGGTGTCCCACAAAACCCGGAGCTTCCTGATTCCGGCCAGCTTGTCCCTCAGGTCTCCTGTTTCCGGCTTGTGAGCTCTGGGGTTACAGACAGGTCACATCGCCTGCGATTTGTTTCTCTTACGTGAGTGCTGGCAATCCAAACTCAGGTCTTCACACTTGCTTGGCGAGTTTGAAGAACCATCTCTTCAGTACCCACCTTGTTTTGTTTGAGGTCATGTCTCTTCCTGGAACCTGGGACTCACCACTAAGCCTCAGAGATCTTGTCTCTGCCTCCCCAACACTGTGATTACAAGCATGATGTTTTACTCAGTAGTATTTTGTAGGGTCTGAGGACTGAGCTCTGGTCTTTAGGATTGCACGGTAAACCTACCTATTTACCCCATCGCCAAACTAAACCGCCTGAAAACAGAAAAACGGCACCAGTGACAGCTGGGAATGCAGCCAGGCAATCAGACTTCCTTTAATGTGGATTAGGACATGGTTTCATAGTTTTTTTTTTAAATTTGATTTTAGGGCTGGAGAGCTGGCTCAGTGGCTAAGAGCACTGGCTGCTTTTTCAGAGGAGCTGGGTTCTATTCCCAGAGCCCACACGGTGGCTCATAATTCCAGTTCCAAGGGATCCGACCCTCTCTTCTGGCTTCCATGGGCCCCAGTCATACGCATGGTGCACAGACATGCATATGGACAAAACATCCCCACACATAGTAAAATAATACAAAGAAACAATAAAAATGTATTTCCAATATTAATTATTAACATTATCTTGTGTATGAAGTATATATGATGTGTGCATATGAGTGTGTATGATGTGTGTGTGTGAGCATGGGTACATGCCTGTTATGTGAATGTATGGAAGAGAACACCTTTTGGAGTGCCTTCTTTCTTCCTTCCATGGGTTCTGGGGTCAAATTCAGGCCATCAGGCTTGCTTGGCAAGTGCTTATACTGAATGAACCAGTTTTTAAGAGCCCTGCCCCCCGTCCCCCAGAACTTCAGCTAATTTGGCTAGCTGGATAAAGATAGAATTCCGAAAAGAATTCAGAGGGATTCGTGTGAGCAAACAGCCTCCTGGATGTACACTTTTTAGTGCTCACTGTGTTGGCTAACCCAATAGACAACCCAGGACAGATGCTTTCCTTCCTCCCCACTAGAGTTAGACTGTGGTGTGGCATGCATCACAGCCCAGAATGACTGGGACAAGCCAGATCTGTCTTATGCTCTCAGTGAGACCCTAAGAAACACCCTCTGTCAAGGCCTTAACCAGGGCTCTAGAAAGTTTAGCTTGGCCTGAGCAAGTCTGTGTTAATGAGATTCTAATGATGCCATCAATCCTGCGGTGCGTCCACCCAGCTCAGTCTCAACCGCAGCTTTTGAAACTGGCTCACAGATGCGGCACTCAGTGGTGGAGACTCGTCAAATGACTGACAGATGGAAATCATCCATACCCATCACCTTGCTACTCAAAATGTGGGTCCTGGGTCATCCGCCTCAGCATCATCTGGGACTCTGTTAGAAATGCAGAATCTCGTGCCCCACCCGGAGCTAATAGGTCACAATCTGCATTGTAAGAAGCTCTCCGGGTTATAGGTATGTGCATTAGGACTTGAGAAGCACCTGGTTCTCAGGGCTGGTGGCTGGGCGGTGACTTGAAACCAGTGCTCTTAAGCTGCCGGAGATGATGGACGGACATCTTTGTGATAGGACTCCGAGTAAGAGAATCCTGCCCAATGGCTGTTGAAAATGTCTGGTGCAGCCGTGGTCTGCCATGATTGCTTCTTTCTCTTCGCCTTTCTTGGTCCTTGGTGTTCTCTAAGGGTGTGGCAGAGAGGATGCACAAACTAGGAGTGTTGTGTGGTCTAACCTGGTAGACCTCTGGCTTTAACATTTGCCAGCTTTCAGGGAGTAAAACATCTTGTCCAAGTTGATACAGTTATAGGGGCAGTTGCAAGAGAAGAAACCCTGTCTGTAGACAGAGCACTGAATGAATGCTTCAAGTTTTGGGTAATGGAAAGGCCAGACAATCCTGTGGTTCTCTGGTCCTGATTGTCTGACTCACACCTACTGTGCTGGCACCGTGGAAATGAGGTCAGGTCTAATGGTCCCTGGAAAAACGTGAGTTTTGCCTTCAAAACTGAAACCTCAGGTTTCTCTCTCCTGGTTTCACAGCTTTGACAAAAACATTCAGCACATGCCCATCACACTGTAACATGCGTGTTTAGATTTTTCATAACTCTTTGGCAGCCATTTTTAACTCTTGTGGCTTAAAGCAGAAACACATTGGGTACAAATTCTGGAGCCATCATTTTATGACTGTATGGTCACAGGCAAGTCAATGCCTCACTTGCACCTCAGCTTCACAGTTTGCAAAATGCAGACAATGAAATCTTGCATGGCTACAGCCAAGTGAAATAAAGCCATGGATAAAGGACTCACAGGTTTTTTAAGGGTTGTCTATGCACGTGTGTGTGTACATGTACGTGCAAGTGCACACACCCACATTCATCTGTGTTTGGGCACATGCGTGCATGTATGTGTGCTCACATGTTTATGTATGTACATGTGTGTAGATGCCAGGAGACAACAGTGTGTTTGATCCTCTGGACACCATTCATATCCTTTGAGACAGGGCCTCTCACTGGTCTAGAGATCACTAATGAGGATTAGGTTAGCTAGACACAGAGGCCCTGGGATCCCACTGTTTCTTCTTTCCTGGTGTGGTGACTAAAGCAGATACCACTACACTTGGCATTTTTATATGGGCTCTGAACTCAGGCCCTGTGCTTGCTTGGCAAGCGCTTCACCAAGTGAGTCATCCTCCTAGTTTGTACATAGTTATTTAAAAACATTTTTCTGGTATGAATATTTTCATGTCACATGCATGGGTGCTATGTTGTGTACATGCGTCTTGAAATCAGCATAGACATGTAGTCTCCATTAAATGACTCATAATTCCATTAGAGAAATTCTCATTTAAAGTTCTGAGAGAGACTGTGGGGAGCACTGGGCTGATTAGACAGGCAGACACACAGACACATGCACAGAATGATCTAAGCATAGTTAGCCAGCTTCTTACATCACATCAGGGACATGCTCTTTTCCTCTCTGCGGGATCTCACTGAAAGTCCTGGAAACGTTTTCATCCTCCGTAGGAAGATGTGGCAGGTAGTGGCTATGAGAGCATTCATGAAATGGGATGAGTCACACCCAGGGAGGAACTCAGATGCGTAGTCAAGTCAGGAAACCAACACGGTCAGGAAACATAAGCACTCCAGGGCATATGTTCACACCAGAAATCTTAAAAGCATTTACTGATTAAAGACCATAAGAGTCTAGCCTTTGAAGCACGCCATTGGGAAAAGTCATGCCTAGGATGAAGGCGGTTTTTAATCCCAAGGTTTTAACAAGGTCTTAACATTGTAAGTGGGAGCCATTGATGGTCACGATCACCTTAGCCCTGGATGGTATTACCCTCCAGGTGAAGGAGGGCCTTGGCGGCCTGTGTTGAAATGGGTCACCCTTACAGCGAAACTCCATCTGGGTGACACCGTGAGCATGAATATTTATAGGGAAATTGTTAATGTACATGGAATGAGGAAGGTAAACACAGCCAAAAGGCATTGAAACTCAAAGATAAGAATCCACTTGGACATCCCAGCATGCTCCGTGAGGAGCAGGGGTTCTGTCTCCTGCTCAGGCTGGAGTCTACACTGCTGTCCCCTCATGCCACAGGCAGCGAGGGCATCTGTGAACACACAGAGGAAGTGTCTTTATTTTCTGCAGTCTTTGAGGAAGGTCGATCTTAGCTTCTCTTGGACGCTTCATCTGTGGCTATTAAACCAGACTTCTGGAAAGGTCCATCCAAGGGTTGAAACAACTAAAGGTCATCCTTAGTCTGAATGGGATGCAAATGGCCTTTTAGCCTTCAATTAGCTATTGTCACGGGGCCAATGATACTTTTGTATTTAAGATACTCTGCTTTGCCCATCCACTTTGTTATTGCTATAGAAGAAACAACCAACTTAAACTTTCCTGGCTTGAACCAACTGTTTTCTGAGCTCTCAATCTAATTTTGTACTGGGACTGTCTTGCTGGTCCCTGCACCATGATGTCTGTGACCTCAGCTGATTGGTTGAGATCTAGCTGGAATAAGGGGTACCCAGTCCTGTCTTGGGAGCTCCCCATGGCTTTTGGCTGTTTCCTAAGAGGCCTCTCTTGAGGCTAGACTTTAGTTTCCTAATCTCTTAAACAGAAAGTTTTTTTTTTTTTTAATACCTGGTTAGATGTTTCCCCTTGAGCTTCTGGTTTGCATAGGCTATATTTTACTTAGTTGTGAAAACAAACAAACAAAAAATCAAACAAACAAACATGAACAGAAATGAAAAGGCTGAGGCAACAGCCATGTTTTCTCACAGAAACTTTTTGCAAGTTCTGCCTACCACCTCGGCCAAATACTTGATCACGTAGGCGGGGGCGCGTTTGCAGAGTTTGGGAAAACACTTTCTGAAACTGGGTGCCATCTCTCTTGCGTGTTTTTCCACAGCAGTGGCTTCTGGAAGTTCTTCTCCTGAACTTTGTCAATGGAACTCGAACCACAAGCATTTATTTATTTATTATTTATTTTTTATTTTAAATTTATTTATTAAGGATTTCTGCCTCCTCCCCGCCCCCTATTATTTTTAAATTATTTCTATTGAGCTCTACATTTTTCTCTGTTGCCATTGCCTCCCCCTCCCCCATTCGACCCCTCTCCCAAGGTCCCCATGCTCCCAATTTACTCAGGAGATCTTGTCTTTTTCTACTTCCCATGTAGATTAGATCTATGTATGTCTCTCTTAGTGTCCTCATTGTTGTCTAAGTACTCTGGGATTGTGGTTTGTAGGCTGGTTTTCTTTGTTTTATGTTTAAAAACCACTTATAAGTGAGTACATGTAATAATTGTCTTTCTGGGTCTGGGTTACCTCACTCAGAATGATGTTTTCTAGATCCACCCATTTTCTTGCAAAATTCAAGATGTCGTTATTTTTTTCTGCTGTGTAGTACTCCATTTTTCTTATCCTTCTTTGGTTGAAGGGCATTTAGGTTGTTTCCAGGTTCTGGCTATGACAAACAATGCTGCTGTCAACATGGTTGAGCACATGTCTTTGTGGCACGATTGAGCATCCTTTGGATATATACCCAAAAGTGGTATTACTGGGTCTGCATTTAAAGGGGACACAGAGGGTTTTTTTTTTTTTTTTTTTTTTTTTTTTTTACTTTTCTATCATTTGTTGCTAACATGTATGGAGTTTATTGAAAATTCACGACATGGGAACCGTGCTAGGTAAAACAAAAACTCAGTTTCCTGAAGTTGCTAAGACAGCTGGGTTGTGGAAATGTGAACAAGGTGCAGAGGCCGGAGTCCACTCATCCCAGATCTTGGTTTGGCTGGTGCAGACTGTTCCCCAAGTACTAGAATTTTCAAGTTTCCTCTAGAGAGCCTGAGGATAGCCACCCCTGAGAGGTCTCAGCAGAAAAGAGCTGTCTAGGGTTCTTGTATCTAACTCTGGCTTTCATAACCCTACTTCTTTCCTCTTTGACTTTAGGGCAGCTTCCTTCAGAATATGGTTGCTGCTTTCCTGCCCAATGAATTTTTATGAAGTACTTTCTCACTGTGTAGTCCAGCTGGCCTCACATTTGTGGTCCTCCTGCCTCAGCTTTCTACGTGATGGGCTTATGGGCAGTGCCACCACACCCTGCTGACATTTTACGAAATTTAGTTGCCAGTTTTGTACATATTTACTGGTTTGAATAATATCAAATGAATCTATGTATTCAACCATTTTACGATACTTTAGGTTAGCACAAATATTAAATTCCAAAACAATCCTTCCCGCATCTCCAGATTGGGCAACGATTCATTCACTTGGGTTGTGGTAGCAGTGTAATAATTACCACTATTTATTCCAGGTATTTCTGGAATGAAAACAGTGGAATTCATTACCGCCTCCTTCATGTGGGTTGGGTGTGTGTTTGCCCAAACCAAATGTAAATAGAAACCTCTCTAGTTGGCGGCTTACTTCAGTACTCAAGAATTAATCGATTTGTAATGGGTGTTTTGCAAGAGCTTCGGGCTGATTTAAATTCGGGATAAAGGTTAGTCTATGTGAGTTAGAACCCAAACTCATGCAACCGTCTCTTTATTTAGAAGGTTTAGTTTTTTTCTACTTGCCTCTTACTGAAAGGGAGGCAATCATTCACTGATGCGGTTTGCTTGGAACTGGGAAAACTGGGGGCTACTTTAACTGATAGCGTTAAAATTTTAGGTCACTATATGAAGATTATTTACAGTTTCCAAATCACCTATAAACTATGATTGTAACTTTAGTCATTATTTTCTGAGGTTGGTTTTTGTAGGTTTTACTCTGCCTTGGCATGTGCCTTTCTTCCAGGCATTCTTTTTTCTGTTGGTGCTGGGGATCGAACCCACAGCCTTGCGTGTGGGATGCGGGCACTCTAGCACCATGTTACACCCTCCACCTCTCTCAGGAACTTTTTGAGGAACATTCAGACTTCAACTTGAGAAGAACGTGTACAGTGGTCCTTTGGCATTTGAAGAGGAGTAGATTGGGGTTATTACTAAAATCCATGGAAGTTCAAGTTCGTCATACATAATGTCATAGCATTTTAGTATAACCTATACATTACTTACAATACTCATTGCAAAGCAAATTGTTATAAACTATTGTTCAAGGGATTGTGACAAGGAAAAAGGTCTGTACATGCTCAATACAAATCCAATTAGTTTTCCAAATAATTTTGACATGGGAGTAGCAGAATCTATCGATGCCTGCCCCAGTGGTGTGGGAGGGGATGGATGAAAATTTTGTGAATATTTTTTTATGTTTTAAGGAAGAATGTTCAGAGTAGCAGAATGAGTGGGTGTTAAAATGGAAAAAATTATTTTTAGATCTGCTTGGAGATCTGTGCCCTGTTAACATAGATTCTTTGAGTAGAATGAAACAGTAAAAGATAATCAATTGTCTCTAATGTGGAGTCGTTCAAAATCCCATCTGCTGTGGAATTACCCTTCTGTACACTCTGTGAATATGTGTCCATATGATTGGTTTAATAAACAAGCTGACTGGCCAATAGCTGGACAGGATAAAGTTAGGCAGGAAAGTCGAACTGAGACTGATGGAAAGAGGAGGGACAGAATCAGAGGAATTGCCAACCAGACACAAGACAAGTCGAATACACAAAATGGGACAGAGGTAGAAGACATGAGCCTTGGGTAGCACATAGGTCGATAGAAATGGGTTAAGTTGAAAGAGTTAGTTAGTAGCAAGCCTGAGCTGTTGGCTGAGCATTTAAATTTATGTCAAGTCTCCGAGTCATTTTTTTGGGGAAGCAACTGCTGATTATTTGGGAACAGGCAGTCAAGCCAGGAAACTTCTGTCTATACACATCACTATGGATGGATACAGAACACAGAGGAGTCACTGGAGAGACCTGTGTGTTTGCTATCTTTCAGCCTCTCTGAAACAGTCAAATCAGAAAGACAAACTTAAAACTTCGCACCTGGATTCATGGAATTTAATTGAATCAGTATTTTTTTTTTATTCCTAGTGATATGGCTAGCCTATTTTCCTTATTCTGTTTGTTTTTCATCTAGATCATTAGATTTTTTTTTTCATTCTTGGGATATTAAAGTTCAGAAACACTAATTGTTGCATTAAAGGGAAAACAAAATCAGGTTTAACAGATTATCAGTTTAGAAATCATTAACTGTAATCCTTTGAAAGAGACTAGTAAGGGCTGGAGCGATGGCACAGTGGCTAAGGGCAGGAGAGATGGCACCGTGGCTAAGGGCTGGAGAGATGGCACAGTGGCTAAGGGCAGGAGAGATGGCACAGTGGCTAAGGGCAGGAGAGATGGCACCGTGGCTAAGGTCCCTGGCTGCTTTCCCAGGGAACTGGGTCCAGTTCCCAGCACCCATATGGTGGCTCACAGCTCTCTGTAACTCCAGCTCTCAGAGATCTGACACCCTCTGGTCTCCTCAGTCACTGTACGCAATGATGCATAGATACATGCAGATTTAACAGTCGTACACATTAAAACATTTTAAAAGGAGAGTAGGAAAGCTAATGAAAATGAGATGCTGAAAACGGGACAGATGACAAAGGCGTACAACCGTGTCTACTTTTAGCTTAATGAGTTACTGCTGGAGGGACCACGAGACACAGACCTCTCTCCAGCAGTACCGGCCCAGCGAGCCTTTGGCTCAACACTCTCACCTCTCTGAGCATCAGGTTATTTGTTTGTAAAATGGATGACTTTGCCCATTTTGTGCTTGTCATCTCTTAAGTTGCTGATAGCTCAGCATTCCATGTTCCCACCTTGTGATGATGTCTAAAACAGACAGATGAACTTCTTCTAGCTCTCCCACCCCCCACCCCCCCCAGCAGAGCCCTTCCAATCCAGACACAGAAGAACGACTTACTCTCCTAGAACCTGAGAATATGGCCTCTTCTCAAGGGGACAGGGGTCATCATATCAGTAGTTTAGCCGCCAGCCATAGAGTCCCCAGAAATCTCTGGATCCTGACATTTGCAATTTGGGTCTTAGTGTTCCTGTGTAATGACATTTAGCCCCTCAAATCTCATTTTCTTTCTTAATTTTAGCTTTAATTTTCACACTCAGCTCCTCTCTTACATGCATTTGGCTACCTCAGGAGAGCTTTCAGAGATTCCTTCCTCCACATCCCCACCCCCTTTTCTGTTAGCATCGTTTAGAGGGCCTTAAGAACCACACCTCATCCCTGAGTTGCATAGCTTCAGGGTGACCTGATGGAGGAAGGTCATTGGTTAAAAAAATAAAGAAACTGCTTGGCTGGCCCTCATAGGTTAGAACACAGGTGGGTGGAGAAAACAGAACAGAATGCTGGGAGGAAGAGGAAGTGAGCTCAGACTCCACAGCTCTCCTCTCAGGGGCAGACGCCTCAGAGAGACGCCATGCTCCCAGCTCCTGGGCAGACACACGCGATGAAGCTCTGACCCACGATGGATGTAGGCTAGAATCTTCCCGGTAAGCGCACCTAGCTGTGCTACATAGAATATTAGAAATGGGCTAGTCCAGGTGTGAGAGTTAGCCTAGAAGAGGCTAGATAGAAATGGGCCAAGCAGTGTTTAAATGAATACAGTTTGTGTGTTGTTATTTTGGGCATAAGCTAGCAGGCGGCTGGGGTGTTGGGGACGCAGCCCCGCCACCGCTCGTATTACTACAGTGACCATTCGGACAAGTGCTCAGTTACTGGGGACACGTCTGACATTTGAAGATCCCTTTGGATCTTTCACAGAAGTGCTCCACAAGCATCTCAGTAGAAAAACACTGAGGTCCTGTCTTGTCTGGTGGCGTAAGAAAAGACAGGATGCAACCTGTATGGAGGTTTATTAGTTACAAACCAGATGCACATTGATGGGCCCCTGGGAGAGCAGGAGAGTAGAGCCTTAATTTATAAACTTCTTCTTTAACTCAAATATTCCAGCAATATGTTAAGAGCATTATGGGAAGTAAGGTGAGACCATTACGGAGAAAAGTTTCTGAATCCGAAAACTCCAAGGATTCCCAGTGAGACTCACCCATTAGTGTCTACGCAAGAATTTTCCACTGGGGAACAAGGCTTTTAAAATGGCCAGAGACTTACTGGCCTCACACATGCTTTTGGATCTCATTCACTTGAGAAAGAACTATTCTTCCATTGACGCTTTCTTGAGTGATGGCCTTGATCATTGAAGTTGCAGATCCTGAGGGAAAGAGTACCAAAAAGTCACTGTCAGGCTCCCCCCACCCTGTGAACTGTGTTCATGTTCACTTTCAAGCCCCCAGCCCCCGCAGGGTTCCTGTGTCTTGCAAAATGCTCACTCTGCTGCAGGGAGAAAGGATCTTAGCATAAAGGAAACCCCCACTTCCTCCAGAAAGCAAAGGCCTCTGAACATTGCCAGTTTCTGGAGATCTGGAGCCTGATGCAGAAGCTGACCTCTGGCCAGCAGCTCGTGAGAAGCGCTTTCTACTCACGAGGACTCTGCAGCTCTTCACCACAGACAGTGAGTTTACAGAGCATTTCATGTCATGCAGGACATCTTGTTTTAAGTTCTAGAAGCATGGCACGGATGGGGAGAAGCCAGAACACTTCACTGTTTCAAAGACATCTTCTCTTATTTGAATAAGCGCTTTGCTGAAACATTAATAAACTGGTTCTAGGCCACAGGGAAGAATAGAAACTATTAATATAGGTATAAAGGGAAATGCAAAAATCAAATGAAAAATCAAGTCCCTTGTGAAGTACACAGTTGATCAAGTACTGGGCTACCCACCCCTGGGTATAGTTAAGGAGTTTTGTACCCTCTGTTTGCAGAAACAGGGCAGTTAGGCCAGCTGCTCTGGAATGGTTAGCTCAACTCAGATTCTCTGAATCTCTAATGCCTTAAATAATTTTATTAAAAACTGAATCAGAAAGTGATGCATTAACCTACATGCCTGTGTCCCGAACTTTTCTATTGTATATTCATGATAATCTGAGAAAACATGATTCCTGGGTCAAAAATGTGAGAATATTGAATTGGGCAAAGTAAAAACTTTGGTTGTTTTTCTCTTTCCTGTCCCCCTTCTTCCTCGCAGAAGTGTTTGCTCTGTCTTTAGGACACTGTGAGACAGCAGGTCTACCCAAGAGAAGAAAACGTGTGTGTCTCGTTTCCCACCTCATTTGGCTTCACACCACATCAGTCACTCTCTACTCAAATCTCACGGGTAGCCCTGCTTTTCCACAGAGTCAGGTTTGGGAACTGATGCGATGATATTTCCTAAGAGTCTAAGGGACAGACTTCATTATTCAGGAGAGACAGAACGCTCTCAACCATCACTTGAATCTGTGTTCTCTTGCAAAGAGCTTGCATATACAAGCTGAACCTCCCTTATTCAAAATCTCCAAGTCCCAAATGATCCAAATTCTCAAGCTTTTGGAGACATGATGCTATGAGGAGGACATTACATACTCCAAGACTTTACTTCATACAAAAGTTATTTCATATATTGTTATATATATTATAATGTGGTCTATATATAGGTTACATATGCATGAAGTATAACTGAACTTCATGTTTAGTGTCGGGTTCCATCCTCAAGATATCTCATCATGCACATTAAAATATATAGTAAAAAACCCCATTCAAACTCCTAATTCATTTATTCCTAAGTTCTTTGAATAAGAGCTACTCAGTTACTGCTCTACTGGTTACATAACCAGGGTTCACTTTTTTTCTGTGGCTCCTAACTTGTTAACTTAGTTGAAGATTTCTTTCTGGTCATCTGGGAGGAAAATAAAAATTGAGCTCAGGACATTTGGGAGCCGAGTAAGGATTCTGGCAAATGTGGGCAATGTTGGACAGTGAAACAGGGCCTCTTTTACCTTTTGTTCCCAACTCCGGTCCATCCATTGTCCTATGGAGGCAAGAGAGAAAGATGGAAAGTCACCTTAGCAATCGTCAGCCCTTGACTCCTTTTCTTGCGTGTTACTTTTCAGCTCTTTAGGGAGGGTAGTTGAGCCTGGTAGATGCAAGATTATGAGTTTGTGGAGGCTAGCTGGGTCCCTCAGAGGAGAGGACCACCTCCCAGATGTTCTGGAGTCAGGGAATTCTCCCAAGTTTTTCTATCTCTCTTTCCAGGGCCCTGCAGACTTTGCCTCATGGGTCTCAGTCTGGACCCATGAGATACTCAGACTGCTCATAGTTTCACCCAGCCACATTTTATTTATATACTTGGACAAAAAAACTTCTGGCCCATTTGTCGGGCCATAGAACATGTGTGGACTCTTCATGGCTAGTATTCCCTTGGATGGTCGAAGCATTAGTTTGAAAATCTTGACTGTCTTAGGAATCTTTCTCTGCTGTTAGTTTAAAACATTTCCTCTGACTTTTGTGTTTTATTTCTGAGCTCAAATTGTATGACCTCTATTGGAGAAACACAGTAGTCAAATCTTTTTGCCCTTCTGCCATCCCTGCTTGGAGTCAATACTTTATTAACTGTTCTGAGTGCAGGGAGAACCAGCCTTTTAGCTCATATTTGATGAGAGACACAATTGAGGAATATTCCAGAAAACAATTAGCCTTTCTCTTTAGAGCCACTGTGGCCTAGACCCCGGGGAGAAGGCATTCCCATGTACAAGAGCATCATGTCCAGCATGTTCCATCCATGACTGCCTTACCCTTCAAAGTCTCCCTCCAGGAGCTGGCGGTAGGTGGCAATTTCCTTCTCTAGATGAGTTTTGATGCCCAGCAACACTTTGTGTTCATTGTTCTGACGCTCCAGGTCTTGGCGCAGCTGCATCAGCTCCTCCTCATAGTGGGAGATGATCTGCTGCATGTCCTGGAGGCGGCAGGAGTACCGAGTCTGCGTCTCTGTCAGCATGTTTTCCAAAGCAGATTTCTGAAAGAGGCAAGGAAGGGCCCATTCGCTAGTCCACTGGGGACCTTGGCAACACGGGCTTGTTCAGTGTCGACTTTCCCCACCACTCTGCTAGGTGTTTTGAGAAACAGGCTGACTTACAGAGTTGGGACTTGGGGTTGGTGCTGCTCGTCTGGTGCTATGTTTGGGGCGTAAAGCCGTGGTGTCAGGGAGCTCATGACAATTCCACTGCCTTCTAGCTCTGCTGGTTTACTCTACTACCCAATGGGGATCGAACACAGGCTGCCTGGCTCTGAACCATTCCTAATGTTTCTTTTTTATCTCTGGTTGGATGAAAAACTCCAGGAGGGAGAGACTGCATCCTCAGAGAGCAATCTGATACAGGGATGCTATGTGCAGTTGGACTAAAGATGAACAATGATCACTTTTTAGGATAAATATGCCCACAACCATTATTCCCCTATAACACCGAACATTCCTATCTACGTAAAAATGACTTAGATGCTGATCTTAAATTCATATGATAGCTGAGTGTCCAGTTGTTCGGTGAATCTAGTCTTGGTCTTCAGTGATAATTTCAGCACTGACAGGTGGCCATTTTTGAGGATGTTCTGAAACTTCAGAATGAAGCCTCTCAGCTAGGGTTGAGATCAAGTCCTCATGTTGTTTGGATTTACCACCTGCATTTCTGTACCATATTACTTTAAACGGAAGGAGAAAAATCCTAATTGTATTACCTATTTACACTATATGCAGGGAATTGCCTGATAGATTACACACAACAAGCTCTGGGAGCAGCATTCGTACACAGCATCTTAAACCAGGATGAAGATAGACATGGCTTAGCCTCAAGAACATATGCAGGATAGTGGGTGATATGTCATATGTATAATAAATAGAGCATTCCACTGGAGTCAGCGAGGGCTAAGTTTGCCACTCATCACGCTAGTGCCGGATTGTCTGTCTATTGGAATTTGGGGAACACACCAGTTACAAGTGGAGTGAGAACTGGTAGACAATATGAGGGGGGAGAGGTGTCCAGCATCCACTATCCCTGAAATCCCAGTTTCACCACCAATAGCTCACTAGTTGTGTGACCTTTACCAGATTCATTCACTGTCTGGAGCTTGGGTTTCCTTATCTTTAGGATGAAAGGGCTAAGACCTACCCAGAAAGGTGAATATAATGTGATTAACAGCATCGGGCATAACGAGCCACTCACCACTCCCTCAGAGTCTAGCTGTGTTTCCAAAACATTCTGCACATATTGCTCATCATGAACAACTGGGATGGACAGTGGAGAATGAGAGAAGTCCCAAGGAGACTGGGGACCTGGGGCTCAACTCACCCTGCTGTGCTGTGCCCGCAGGTCAATCTCTAGGGCCTGGAACGTTCGCCTCAGCTCATGGATGTCATTTTGGTTGCCCTGTACGGGTGCCAGGCTGGTCGCCTCCTGGGACATGGCTGCTGACTGTGAACCAAGCATAAGCAGATGCATTGGTGTGGTGATGTGTGGCTGTGGAAGGCTTGGGAGGTCAGGTCACTTTCCTTTACCTGCTCTCTAAACCAGGTGTCCAGCTCTTGGTGTTTCTTCTTTATTATTTGCTCATATTCCTGCCTCATGTCTTCCAGGACCTTAATGAGATCCTCCCCTGGAGTGGTGTCCACCTTCACGTTGACCTTGAAGTCACTTGGCAGATGATTCTCCTCCATGTCCTGTTTAATAACAGAGAAAGACAGTGAAGTGGCCCATGGCCATCAGAAGGCTGGATGATTATGTTGATTGGCACTGGTACATTGTTCTATTTATGTGGTTTCCACTCTCGCTTCATAGTTATTACGAATTGATTATTGGTGGGGCAGCTTCATAGTTATTACGAATTGATTAACCATTGTGTGCGAATTCTCTAAAACTTTATAAAGAGTAACATAACACATGTCCTATGGTTTGGGGAGTAAGTGTCTCCCCTGCAAAGGGCCGTGTGCTGAGGGCTTGATTCTCAGCCAATAGCATTTTCTTGGTTGCTTTGGGAAGCTTCAGGAGGTGGAGCTTTGCTGGTGGGTCCCTGTGGGTGGGTTAATGGAGAGAGCTTATCCCTGGCCCCATCCTATCTGCTATTTCTTGTTAGCTATGAAGTGAAGAAAGTCTTTTGTCCTATACTCCTGTTGCGTGGGCCCAGTAGCCATGGATTGAGCCTCTGAAGCTGAGCAAAACTCCGTTTCCCAGTCCTTAAGGTGTTCCCATCAGAGTCATAGGAATGAGAAATAGCACACTCAGAAAACACCTGGGAACTTGTATAGGGGCGTCTTCACCTCCTGAAGGATAGAGAAGGAGAGAGAGAGAGAGAGAGAGAGAGAGAGAGAGAGAGAGAGAGAGAGGAGAAATAGAGGGAGAAGGGGGAGGGAAAAGGAGAGAGGAGGAGAGGGAGAAGGGGTTGGGGAAGAGAGAGAAAAAAGAAGAGAGAGGAAGGGAGGGGGAGGGAGGGAGAGAGCGCTCGCCTGTGCAGGAACAAATACTCACAAGGACCCACCCCTTGCATTCTACTTCCTCCCTATGTAGTCCACCTCCCAAAGTCCCATGAATGGGGACAGAGCATTCAAAGCCCAAATTGGCAGAGGACAATTCGTGTTCAAACTATAACAACACATAGTCAGATGGTTTCTTTGATTTAATCCCTTGGTTGAGAATATTCCAGAAACAATTACATGTCTGAAGCAAATAGACTCCTTTATAGCAAATATTCTTTGCTAATGTGTCTATGTATTTAAGTGGCCAATATTTTCAGGTCTAGGCCAAAGCTTTGGGGAAGCAGTTAGTTCAGGAACCAAAAGTCAGACGTTAGAGAGACTTTTAAAATGCCGTGCCTTATGCTTCATGGAAACCAAGAGGCCACAGGAAAGGTGTGACTAGCCATCACTGTCTAGACAGCTATTCAGAATCCTAGCTCTGATGTTTAGAAGCAACTGGATTTGCCCAACATGTTTTTATGCCCTTTTGCTAGTCTCAGGGACTTAATATGAATGACAGGTATTTTTGCAGTTCAGTTACATGCTTCTGTAGCTGAGGATTCTTGAGTTTTGTGTTTCAGCATCTTCTTTCTACCATTGTCCTTGCTTTCTGCACATTACCAACGAAGGAAGCTTGGTCTCACATTTACTCTCTATCTTTGCCTCTGTTTCTTTCAATGCATGTGTTCATATATGTATGTAAATACATGTACCCAGTGCAAATGCATTTAGAGGCCAGAGGTTGCCCTCCACTTTATTTTTGGGTCTCTCAATGAACATAAAACTCTGCAATCTGGCAATACAGGCTGACTAGTCAACCCCAGGCATCCCCCTGTCTCTGTTTTTTTCTAGTGCTGGGGTGACAGGCACATGCCCCCACACCAGGGTTTTTTTTATGTGTGTGCTGGGGGGGTTTGAATTTACGTCCTTAGCTTCTGTAGCAAGCACTGTACCGACTGAGCTTTCTTCCCAGTCCCACTTAATTATTATAGTTTTGCATCTTTAAGTGCATCCTGTGCACACATGTGTGTAAGCATGCTTGCATGTATACGTGCACATTCATGTTCATATGTATGGTACCTCAATACTGATGCTATCAGTCTTCCTTCACTGTTAATGTGGGAGACCCCTCTGTGTGCCTTGATTAGCATTAATGAATAAAGAACCTGCCTTGGCCTGTTGATAGGGCAGAACTTAGGTAGGCAGGAAAACTGGACTGAATGCTGGGAGGAAGAAGGTGGAGTTGGAGAGACACCATGGATCCCCCGGAGACAAATGCTGGGAATTTTACTGGGTAAGTCACTGCCACTGGCAATACACAGATTAATAGAAATGGGTTAAATTAAGATGTAAGAATTAGCCAATAAGAAACTAGAGCTAATGGGCCAAGCAGTGATTTAATTAATACAGTTTCTGTGTGGTTATTTCGGGGCTAAGCTAGCAGGGTGGCCGGGTCGAACAAGTGGGCCTTCCCTGCAACACACGGTTATCCACTTTTTTATTTTATTGAGTCAGGGTCTCTTGCTGAACCCAGAGCTCATTCATTTGGTTAGTGTTAGCCAGCCAGGTTTTCCTGTGGATCCAATCTCTGGCTCCCCAGTTCCAGGATTACAGGAAGCACCACATCTGCCTAGGGGGCTTTGGGGATCCAAACTGTGATCCTTATGCTTACCTAGCAAACACTATCCCCACTGAGACATCTTCCCAGTCCTGATTCTTACAGTATTATACTAATGAGTCAGGGAAGCCAGTGTGTGATAACAAATTTCTACTATTATTACGTTGTTGCCAGTTCCTGTTCATTATCACGGTACTAGGTTACATTTGACATCTAAGAAGATAACGGTGAAATTAGAAAGAACTCAATGTTTCTATGGTTCCATATGAGGGACATTGGAACTGGCACTCAGGTGGTGGCCTCATCTGTTACTATGGGATCACCCTGGAATGGTGAAGTTAGGGGCAGACCTGGTTCCCAGGAGCCCAGGGCAGTCCCACCTGCTCATGGCGCTTCTTCATGAGGATGAGTTCCTTTCTCATTCCCTCCACCTCCTGTTCCAGGTCTGTCGTGACAATGGTCAGATCATCCAAGGTCTTTCGGAGTCTCTCGACTTCAATTTCCAACTCTTTCTTAAAGGAGTGTTCACTTTCAAACCTTTGATGAGAGAGGTGGGGTTAGAACACTCCTGCTGTTGGAAGGCCGTGGGCTTGGCCAGAGTCCACGTGGGTTGAGAAGGGGCTTTCTTACTTTCCAGGTGGAAGTAAGAGGCATGCAGGACATCATCAGCCATTGATACATTGAAACGGCATATACAGGGGTATAGAACATTGTTCCATGCTGTGCTTGTCTGTGTTGATGACTCGGTGCCTCCTTCTAAATGCAGCACAGAAGAGAACACACACAGACCTGGATCTGCCACTTAGCTTTGTTACCCACCAGTATCTTGTGTATTTGCTTCATCTAGATTTATTGCTGAAACTTTGTTTTTGTGGTAGCTGGTAGTTCATTTATTTTTGGGATAAGGTCTTGCTAAGTAGCTCAGGATGCTCTTGAACTCAATATGTATCCCAGGTTGTTCTCAAATGCACCACCCTGCTGCCTCTGCAAGAGCTTCCAAGAGCTGAGATTGCAAGCGTGCACCAATATACATGGCTCATGGCTGAAAATGTTCAAAGCAAATTATGGACATTATGTCATTTGAACCCTAACTGCAGCAGAGTGCATCTAATAAAAAAGATATTTTTTTTTCTGTATAAGTACAACAAAATTACCATCCCTAAAATGAAAAGTTTTTTTTAATAGAGTCTGATTCTTAATTCATATTCAGATCTTCACATGCTTTCATGCGCACTTTATATCTGGCTTATTTAAATTGCACAGGACTCTCGCTGTGCCCTTTTAAGTATAATCCAGCAAGATTTTGGCAGCCTGTTGCAGCAGGCCGAGCTTCCCTTTTGTGGAACTCTGTGAAGAAGGGACTTACTTGGTGTTGAAGTCATCCACTGCCATCCTGGCATTGTCAATGAGCACAACAATTTGAGCATTGGTCATCTTACTTTCCACAATCTGTAAAACAGGTACGGTGAAAATTAGTCCAGTGGAGCAGATCCACCCACGACAGCTGCGTGTCTCAGCTCCAGTTTCCTCTGCCAGAAGCTTGCAGCACAGACAATATCCTTTTCCTTCTTGAAAACTTCTATTTATTTATTTAGCAGAATGGTGAGAATCAAGTCACGTGTGCCAGGTGAAAAACACAGAAAGAATACGTCTGCTGTTGGTCTCTGTGTCTTTTTATTCATTCATCTTTCCCCCCTTCTTTTCTTTATTGTTATTGCTATTACTATTATTATTTAACCCACTAAGCCCAATTAGGGCTATCCAATCCCTCCCCCAAAGAAAAATAACTCTCTCTCTTCAAGTAGTCTCTGACTGCCAGTAGCTCCTCAGCTAGGGGTGGGGCCTCATGATCCCATTTCCCCTGTGCTGGAAGTTTTAACTGGCTTGGTCTCATGCAGGTCTCGTGAAGGTACCATGGCTTCTGTGAGTTCCTGTGTGCTGAAGTGGTGGTCATGCTTCCCAAATGCGGAACATTTCACATCTCTCCTCCCCATCCTCTACCTTTCACATTCTCTGCCCTCTCTTTCAGTGTTCCCTGTGCTTCGGGGAGCAGGGCAGACAGAAATAGATGCCCTGTCTCTATCTGGGCATCCACAGTTGTTTGTTCTCAGCAATGAGGACAGTTAGGAGTCTCTGCTAGCTGCTATCCATTGTCGTAAGAAGCTTCTCTTACGAGACTGAGAACAGCACAAGTTTATCTAGCTCTTTGACAGGCTGGGGTTGATGTGACCACTGGAGGAAGTGGGGCAAAAGATAGAAACTTTCAGACAGTGAGAAATTGACCCCGTTTCCTTACATCAAATGTGGGCCCTTTTTCCATTCATAATGTCCTGTATAACCAACTGCTCAGACAACAGCTCCAATGGGTGTTTTTTTTTTTAAATGTAAATAAAACTTATGGGCCGCGCCTCTTGGTAATGCCTTCCAGTTGTCTAGTGACGTGAACACGACTTAGTGGTTTGCTTACAATCTGAAAGTGTTAGAGTTTGGGTTATGGGACTTTTTGTTTCAAAAGAAAGGGGTGTGTGTGTGTGTGTGTGTGTGTGTGGTGTGTTTGCATGCATGTGCTCATGCGTGGGCTTCAGAAGGACAGAGGAGGACCTCAAGTGTCCCTCTCTGTCACTACTTTCCTTATTCCTTTCAGCCAGGGTTTCTTACTAAACCTGGAGTTCGGGCGGCGACCAGCACCCTCAGCAATCCTCCTGTCTCCCACTTCTCCTGACTAGTCCTGGGGCTACAGGTATGTGTAGTTATTACTGGCTTTTGACATGAAGGTTGAGGATCCAAACCCAGGTCTTCAGGCTTGCACAACAGTTGTCCTCTCCCACGCAGCCATCCCCCAGCGTCTGGATTTTTTTCTGATTGTGACTATAGGGTAAGACTTCCTAAAGTACAGTTGTTAGCTTCGATGTGTGTGATTCTTACACTTGACATAGTCACCCTTCCTCCATGATTGCTAATCTGAAGCATACTTCAGATAGTCGTCATATAAAACAATCATTATTATTTTGCCCAAAGTGACGAGATCCACATATGTAAACTTCAGGAAGATGTATGTATTTGTAATATATTTGTGATGAGATTGTCTCTATGGAAGCTATTAAAACAAGAACTGAGTGAATTCTCTACCATCGAATGGTGCTACTTAAGAAGTTTCTACAGTATTAAAGCCTCCAGCTAAAACGGGTAGCTAGATAGTCCCTTAAGTTTTATTTACATTAAGAAAAAAAAACACCCATTGGAGCTGTTTGTCTGAGCAATTGGTTATACAAGACATTATGATTGGAGAAAGGGCCCACTTTTGATGTGGGGAAACGGGGTCAATTTCTCATTGTCTGAAAGTTTCTATCTTATGTAAGAAGCATTGTGACAGAGTAGAAACTGTAGCATTTCTTCGGACTGACTTCTTTCCCCATCAGGCTGCATCCTGTCCTTGTGCTTCAGTCCCATGGTTACAATAAGGGGCTTGGATTAATTATAAACAGGAGATCCTTGCTTTAAGCTTTCGCAAAGCAGCTGGAGTCACAGAACCCTGTGGCATTCCCATTGTATTTGTACAGCTAATCCTTTTATTTAGAGAGAATTTTTCTTAAGGCAAAGCTCTTCCTTAACACAAAGGTGCCTTTTAAAACCCTGGTCCTATTTAAAGCTTCACCAAGGACTTGGAATTTGCTCCTGTGAATGCACAATGCAGCCTTCAGAAGTCAGGGGAACGCTGGGCTTGGCACTCCGAGAGCAGGGCTGGGGTCCTGTCTTACACATTAGCTGGCTGAGCCCATCCGAGTCTCAGTGTCTGCATCCGTAAAATGGTGAGAACAGTAATAATGGCCACTCACCCATGCATTGTGAGCGTTAGGAGATGGTAAATGAGATAATATTGCACACATACTTGTCATACTCCAGGGATTCTGGAAGGTTCATTGAATTTTGCCCTGAAAGTGAAAACTGCAGGTCCATCCTGGCTGATTGCCCACAGTGCTGCTTTATGGCATTTTTACCAGAATTCTCCCTTCTAGGCTTCTTAATCCTGGTATTATTTACTCATGCAAAGTAAAAGTAGCTCCATCCCCAAAGCTCAGCACCCTGAGCACCTTCTTCCTCGTGAACCGAGTGACTGTAGTCATCCACACTACTGGGCTGGTTAGCAGCCCCACAGTGCACACATCAAAACCAGACGAGTAAAAACTCACTTATTTGACTTTTTGACTTATTTGATTTTTCCAAGTTAAAGTGATCACTTCTCCTTTGAGAAGCCAACATCAAGTATGTAATTCCTCCCCAGCCAGCATTCTTGCGGTCCATGTGAGCGAGGCCTTGGAGTGTACGTGGCGTAAAGCACATGTAGGGTGGATGATGTAGCTCAGTTTGCAGAATGCTTGCCTAGCATGGGCTCAATACCCAGCACTGCATAAATGAAACATGATGGCACATTCTTAAAATCCCAGTACAGAAGAGGTGAAGACAGGAGGATCAGAAGTTCAAGATCATCCTCAGATACATAGTGAGTTCAAGGCCAATCTGGGCTACATGGAAACCAATTTTCTCTCTCCTATCTATCTGTCTGTCTATCTATCTATCTATCTATCTATCTATCTATCTATCTATCTTTGTGTATTTATGTGCATGTGGCTGAGTGTATATATGTGTGCACACAGAAGCCTAAAGAGAACAGAGAGGCCATTGGATCCCCTGAAACTGGGGTTACAGGTGGTTGTGAGCCATCTTGTGAGGTCTGGGAACTAAACTTAGGTCCTCTGCAAGGACTGTAAATCCTCTTAACCACGGAGCCATCTCTCCAGCACCCACATCTCATATTTGAAACTTCTCACTGTTTGGGTTTACTTAATATGGTATTATAATGCAGCCATTATTTCTGAGACTTCCTTCATAGTCATAAATGGATTGGGATGGATTGAGAAATAGTATATGAGGCATAGATTTTTAAACTGCATGTTATAATAATTGTCTATATTCTCCCCAAGGCCCTGAGTTCATTCTTTGAAAAAAATCTAGTTAGTGTGTTAGCATAGTATCATTGCCCCAAGGCATGTAATCTCCTACTCAGTAGAGGCAAGAAGACAATTTGACCATGCTCCCAAATGTCACATGCTGAGAATCACCAGAGAGTTTTATGAATGATATTCCTATGGCTATGTCCAATTCTGTGTTTTGAAAGGTTTGGAATCACTTTTGAACTGCATTTTTTCCTAGACTTTTGGAGTAGCACTTAACATTACAAAATGAGGGGAAAATGTTGTATTTGCTCAGAATATTTCAGCAGGACCCAGGGAGAGCAAGGCCCAGGAGACTGAGGCACCTTTTAGGACCTCAGTTGCAAACAGGGGAAGTCAGGAATGACAGACAACCTTGACCTTCAAGAGTGACACTCTTCCAAAGCAGAGAAAGTGAAACATCCAAAGTACCGTCTAGAAAAACTTGAACCTTGACCTGTTTGGCTTCAGAATCCAGAGTTCTGGCCTGGCAGAGAGTGGGCTAGCTGCCCATCTTCACAGCTGAATCCACTCATTTCCCCCTCTCATTTCTGTTCTAAGGGATTTAGAAAAGCAAGCCGAAAGGACGTATCCAGTTTCAGTCTCTTGGTGTGGAAGCTGGGGATAAAAATATTTGCTCCGCCGAGATATATAAGAACTGAATGATACGTTCTGAACCACGGGTGGCATGAATAGTTCTGCCAACCTGCTGCCTCGTTCTTGAGAACAATACACACATTTCATCTTTGTACCAGGCTGGCGAGTTGGCACCATGCTGAAGTGGAGGCGGGATCATTTGAAAGAGACCCGAGTGAAAGTCCCACCTCTGCCTTTTGCTGGGGCCTTCGGGGGTTAGTTCACATTTTTTGAACTTGAATTTCCTAACAGCTGGTGTGAGAAGTAAGTCAGGTAATATAGATCAGTCCCACCGTTGCAGAAAGCCCTTGTTGTGTTTGACCCCCTCCCCCCACTGCTTGGCATACAGGAAGTGCCCACTATTGGTTTCCTTCTCCTTCCTCCCTCTCCCTACTTGTCTCTGCTATTGGGATCCATGCTGTTGGGATCCACGCTCCTGGCTGACCATTGGCAAACATCATCTTTTCCCTCCATTCTAAAGCCAAAGCAGCTTCGTTAAATGAAAAGCCCTGTGTGGACGTTGAGTCACCTTGTTTTCTTCACAAAGACAGCCGCGCACTCTGTAGTTAAGGCAATTACACACTCAGTTATTAGGCTGATTATTCAATAATTAGGGGTCATTACAAGGACAGATTTATGTTATCTTGATTGGTCCTTCCTACATTCAAGCAAAGATGGCTGAGTGTTGTGAAATAACATGGTATTCATATTGGAAGCCTGCGATGGCCTTTCCAGGGTAGGGTGAACATCATGAGTTCACAGGGGTTTTCCTGGAACTCCTTCATACAAAGGGGAGGTGCGTAACTGTGAGATGCCTCCCTCTACCTTGCATCCAGACACCCCAGAAGGTGGGACCTTAGCTTTTTCGATGCTTGGTTGAGAAGCATGCTGTTTCTTG